>NW_024704752.1:5409854-5734850 GCF_018977255.1 Callorhinchus milii | reverse complement strand
TCCCTCTCGGCTCTCTGCCCACTGACTGGGTGGGGGGTCTCCCATTGGGTGCCAGAGGCTGCCCACACAGCGGGGAGTGGGGGCACAGCTCACACACCAAAGCTCTTCTCCCTCTCTCTCTCCTCTCTCTCCTCTCTCTCTCCTCTCCTGATCCAAGTCAGAGCGTCACTCCAGGCGGGGCACAGGCACAGGCACAGGCAACACTTCCTCCACACCACTGCCCTGCCCTGCCCACCCCAGCCCTGCCCTGCCAACCCCTGCCCTGCCCTGCCCACCCAGCCCTGCCCCTGCCCTGCCCCCAGCCCTGCCACCCTCCCAGGCCCTGCCCTGCCCTGCCCTGCCCACCCCAGCCCTGCCCACCCTGCCCCTACCCCAGCCCTGCCCTGCCCACCCCAGCCCTGCCCACCCCAGCCCTGCCCTGCCCACCCTGCCCACCCCAGCCCTGCCCTGCCCTGCCCACCCCAGCCCAGCCCAGCCCTGCCCACCCCAGCCCAGCCTGCCCACCCCACCCAGCCCCACCCCAGCCCAGCCCTGCCCACCCCACCCCCCAGCCCCAGCCCTGCCCACCCCAGCCCTGCCCTGCCCTGCCCACCCCAGCCCTGCCCTGCCCAGCCCTGCCGCCCAGCCCTGCCCTGCCCACTCCTGCCCTGCCCAGCCCTGCTCTGCCCAGCCCAGCTCTGCCCAGCCCCCTCCCTGCAGCTGATCACACAGTCTGAGCCAAGACACCAACAGGTTTCATTTGTCAGTCGCCTTGTGTGACACCTGTCCCCCAGGGTGAGTGCGTGAGTTGCCACAATGTATGTGGGATACAGGTTGCACGCACGCACGCACACACTCACACACACACACCAACACAGCCCAGGTCCACATGGTACACACAAAACCACACAGCCCTAATGTAATTTATGTCGTTTTTCTTTGCCCGCAACGTTCTGTCTTGGCCACGCGCCGCCGCCGCCAAGTCGTCACTCCACTTCACTTCGCCACGCACGCCGCGAAGAGTCTCGCCGGCTCGATCAGGCGCGTGGCGTGGCAATCGTTGTTGTGGTTTGCTAAATTGCCGAGCGACTGTTTCAGCCGCTGCTCCCCTTTGCCTGCGCTGTGGCGGAAGCGGGAGGTGTTGTTTTCAGAACCCATACAACCAGTCTGTTTCTTTCATCTGACCTCACACCTGAGGTGCATAAATTAGAAAGAGTGGGTGAGCGACACACACACACACTTTGACTCACAGACTTGACAGAAGCTGTCCGCTCAATAATAGATCACTCATAAAAATACCGAAGAGGAAATAAAGCATCCGGGGAATATGTAGAGAATTAAAACTCCAAAGGTAATTAATTAGCTCCCTGTGCCACCACTGAAACAAGCGATTCCAAACTTCATTGGGCTTGTCAGGTTTTTCGTACAGTTAATATTCTATACCCTACTATGTATATCATATGCAACGACAGTGTTGAGGCATCTTGACGGCATGGTAAGCCAAGTGTATGCGCTCACAAACACACCCACACCCACACCCACACACATACATCCATGTGAAATCAACCTGAAATCAATATGAAATTAACACAAAATCCAAATAAAATCGATGAGTAATGGACATGAAATCAGTGAGGCGGAGGTTGAACCCTACAGCTGGTGGGAATATTTTCCGGAGATAGAGCAGACAATATAAACAAGCATTTTGATGTACTCTTAACTGCAGAGATAATTGTCCTTTAATGGAAATTTACATTTTTTTAAATCTGCTTTTGAAGATGCATTTTTCAACATAATTGGTTATCTGTCTCCTGCGAGTTCATCCTGCCAGAACCCTGTTGCCACTCAACACGGATAAATGAGTAATTGAGAGTGGGAAAGGAAGTATAAAACATGAAAATTACAAGTACTTCTCATCCGTTCATGATGTTTTTGTAGCTTCTCTGTTGTGGGGACAGCTCTCTGATGTCTTGATGTTGCAAGCTAATGCTCTGCACTAATTTTGTGGTGGCGTTTACACCCATGTGTCACAGACGTGTGTGTGTGTGTGTGTGTGTTTAATTGTACGTGTGTGTGTTTATGTGTGTGCGTGTCTCTATGTATATGCATGTGTGTGCCTATCTATGCATACTTTTGTGTATGCATGAGTTTCTGTGTATGTATCTGTGTGTGTGTGTGGTGTGTGTGTTTTGGTGTATGTCTCGGGTGTGTGGGATGGGGGTCTATGTGTGTTTGTGAGTGTCTGTGCATCCGAGTGTGATTATGTATGTGTGTGTATATGAGCATGTGTCTATGTGTGTGCTTGAGTATAATAGCCACTTATATAATCCAAAAATTACAGGTTACAAGTTCAAATCCTCAGTACTCAGTACTCCCCCAGTACAGTGTTGGATTGTCAGCTAGACTGTGAGCTGAAATCCTAGTACGATCCCAACCGTGCCTATTCAGGTGGATGTTAAACATTCCATGGAAAAGAGAAGAGAGTTTCTCTCTCCCAGTTCCTGGCCAACAACCCTCCCTAGATAAAATCAGTCATGCACTTGATGGCTGTTTGTGGGATTGCTGGGTGCAAATTGGCTGCCATTTTTGCCAACAAAATACACGGTCGATTACAGCGAAGCACTTGGACATGCCTTGACGTAATAAAATGCTACAAAAGAGCAAGGATTATTATTATGAGCATCGCAGATAGTTTGGAATCAATCAGAATCCACTTTAACAATACCCATTACAGTAAGTTAAAAGTGTTTATGTATCATGTCTTATCCATAATCATCTTGCCATCTCAAGTCTGAGAGAATTGCTCAAGTCATCTTAAATCCCGGGGCCATTTGGTCTGTGAGGGAGTGTTGGTAATGGCCAGAGCAATCCAGAGGGAGGAAATATACATCAGTGATAGAACCGGTAGGAAGAGAGCATCAATCCCCTATCTGTAATCATATATTTGACTTCCAATTACAAAGAAGCAGAGCATTTAATTTGAGCAATGCAGCAGTCTATATATTCAGCTGTGTCTTCACAATAATAAACAGTGCGTGTGCTTTAACTGAACACTCAATAAATCTAAACATAGTACCCACTAATATGTGTTTGATGGATACTTATTGCCTCCTCCTGATCTGAAAAAAACCTGTGCCAAATTTATGTCCACATGGCTGCTGTTTTACTGTTTTATTTTGCAGCATTGTTGGTGCCTTGGCTCATTTTAGTGGATCTTAAAACGAACATTCTGAGTGCCTTTTGCCAGTTCCCACCATTGCACAAAAGAAGAGTCTGATATCATCGCCTTCGTGTCACCATGTTCTCAAAGCATTTTACAAGGCTTTGTTGTCAAGTGTAGTAACTGTTTATGTGGGAAAACCTTACGCGTGCTGTGGTACCCATCCTATACTTGTGGAGTCTTGCAATGTAGTGATTAACGCAACGATTCGCAAGCAAGAGGACCTGGGTTCAGTTCCCGGGTGGATGAAATTGCGCACTGCAGTGTCCCACAGATAGTCGTAGATTGAGTGACCAAACTTTTTGAGGGATTATTACCACCAGAAACCGATCTGCCAATCGATTAACAAGCGTTTTCTTACTTACTGCTAGGCAAACAGAGACATGTGGAGTAAGGAAACCACTACACTGTCTAGTCCGTGCATAACCATTGACTCGATAACATCTGTAACTATTATTTGAAACTGCGATTTGAATTTGAAACCACTGTCAGCAATCAAATTGGATACAAGATCTTATCAACCAACTTTCTTATCATAACTCATTACTCTAAAATGGCTTTGGCAGTGTCACAAATTCTGGCTTCATTCATAATGTGAAGTCTTTAGCATATTGGTTAGAGCACTCGCCTCACAAATGAGAGTAACAGGGTTCGATTCCTGGCTGGGGCAAAGCCTTAAGCAAGTTTCGTTACTCCATACGCCTCTGTTTACATAGCTGTAAGTAGGCACCTAGTTGTTGGTTGATTTGGAGGATCACTTTCTGGGGGTAATAATCACTTCAAAAAAAGAATAATAATTTGGTCACTCAATCCACAACTGGGACACTGCTGTGCACACTTCACGTTGCAGCGCAGAGAGACACTGGGTATGAGGACTGTCTGCTTCTCTTTCCAGGTGTTGTTCGGTTAAAAATTAATTACTTCTTGCAGCTCAATCTGTTGCACGATTATTTCAGAGAAAAAGTACAATAACAGTAATTTTCCTTTGATTTAATGCCTACAAAATCACAACGTCGTGAAGTGTTTTACTCTAAATGAACACAGCAACGTCCCACAAACAGCCCTGTAGTGACCAATTTTATCTTGAGAGATTGTTGGCCAGGACACCAGGAGAGAGAAACTCTCTTCTCCTTTTGAATAATGTCTTTCTGTCAGAAAGAGACAGAAAGAGGCATACAAGAGAGACAGACACACATACACACATGCAGAGAGACCGGGAGAAAAACAGAGAAAGAGACACAGAGAGAAACACAGACAGAGAGACACACACACACACACAGCGACATAGAGAGATAATAATAATAATCCTTGCATTTGATATAGCGCTTTTCACGTCTTCTCAACGTCTCAAAGCGCTTCACAGAATAGACTGTAAGGTGAATTGACCGTATATTTGTGGGCGAAATGTTGCAGCCAATTGCGCACAGCAGTGTCCCACAAACAGATACAGATCACAAACACAAACAGATCTATCTCTGTATCCCACAAACAGATACAGAGATAGAGAGACACACAGAGAGACAGAGATGTCAAGTGTGTAGACTACCCCTGAAAAGATTATTAATGAAAACTTATGTAAAAATAAATCTTTTGTGTAAGTGAAGAACTGGGCTGTCAGCTCACAGTGCTGACTGCAGCCTCTGATGGTGAGGTTACTTTCAGGCGGAACTGAAAGAGTATGTAAACTGACCAACACTGTCATTTGTGCCCAGTCTGTTTCTGTGTCTGTCTGTCTGTTGTGGTTCTGTGCTGCCCTCAGTGCTGTTCTCACTGCAGACGCATGTGGTTCCACATAGTAAAATCCAGTGTGAGCGGGGAGATTGCCTGCAACTCCTGCTCTATCCAGTTATTTTGCACCTGTAACTTGTGATAAACCAGGTTACATCCAAAGCCTTCACTTTCAGAGTGTTAACAACAACAGCAACATGCATTTATATAGCGCCCCTCACGCAGGGTAGTGTCCCAGAACAGGTAGAGTTAGGACCTCAGTATAACACCTCATCCGAAGGATGACACCTTTGACAATGGAGCACTTCCCCATCTCTGCATTGGAGAGTCAGCCTTGACTGTGAACTCAAAGTCCAAACGTGGGGCTTGAACCCACAACCTTCTGAGCTGGAAGTGAGCACGTGGCCACCTGTGGCAACCTGCCAGTAACCGAATGAGCCCAGTATCAAAATCGCAGGTCGTCCACTTTCTGAAGGCGAAACACCAGTTAAACAAATATGTGTACTTTGCACCGATTTCTTGAATCTCCCCCAAATTCTAGAACATTCAGCCTGCTCATTCCACAGCCCGTCCACAATTAGCCTCTTCTCATGTCAATGGTGTCAATCGGAACTTAAAAGCAGGTCAAGGCTTTACATTTCCTATTAGAGTGATCAAACAAGAAAATCAATCTCTCTTTACAAATCTCTGCTTTTCCCCTGACTCCAAATTGCCTGACAGAAGTGCTCTGTTTGTCTAACTTTCCACCCCATCATGGAGCGACTATTAATTGCTTCTGTGTTCCAGTGGCTGTTTGCACTTGTCAAGGTCCCGGAAAAGCCCTTACCATTTCCAGCAGCCAGCCCTCACCTAACCTCACGCTCACCATCACAAGGTCACAAGAGAGATCCAGGTGACGAAGGCCCTCCAGCCCATTTGATCTCATCCTTGCAGAACATCCGCCCTACCGTCTCCTATCACAGCATCGAGCTGCTTTTTAAATGAATTCCAGTGACCTGGCCTCAACCACCCTTCCTGGTAACCCTGTTCATGTTATTATCTAGATCATGGGTAAAAAAATAGTCCCTTGTGTCTGATCTAAAATTTCCCTTTAGATCTCTAAAACTTGTTCTACTGGCTTGGAACATCCTGAATATGGTTGGAACAATACGGGTTTACTTTCTCAATCTGTAGAGTTCGGACTCCTGTAGTTTAGTGGTTAGCTCACTCGTCTCACAAGTGAGACCTGGGTTTGAATCCTGGGCGGGGTGAAATTTTAGGCAAGTTTCCTTACTCCACACACCTCTGGTACCTAGCAATAAGTAGGTTGTCAGTGAAGTTTCCGTGAAGTGCTTTGAGACATCTCGATGCTGTGAAAAGGCACTATATCAACTGTAAGGATTATTATTATAATCCCATTTAGAATGTTCTAAGCTATCACACACGTGGCGTGTGAGTGTGCGATTCACAGATTACTGATCAATTCATTTCCATCACAGCAAGTCTGATAAAGTGAAAAGAGGCTTGAAGACAGGCTGCATTTTTTGCATTCACTTTGCTCTCTATTCTTATTTTATCTCCTAACCCCCATGAAATAGTTTGAATTTGCAGCAACCTAGGAATGCAGAATATCTGAAGCTTCCAGAGGTACATGTTTGCGTCTCTCATCCCCTTAATCCACATTCTTGCTTTTAGCTGGTTAAACTCCACGACTGTTTGTGGGACGCTCCTGTGTGCAATTGGCTGCCGTGTTTCTCCCACAAAATACACAGTCAATTCACTTTACAGCATACTCTGTGAAGCACTTTGGGACGTCCTCCCGACGTGAAAAGCGCTATATCAAATGCAAGGATTATTATTATTATTATCTCAATGAGGTGATAAGGTGCAATGTCAAATGCAAGGATTACTATGACTTGGTGCTTGAATCCACAATGTCCTGACTCAAAAGGCGAAAGTGCTATCAAATGAGCCAGGCTGACACATAGTAATACATTCTATATCCAGCTCCTATTTGAATTTGCTGACGCAATCAATAAACAATAAAAGGTCTTCCTCTTTTCTCTCTCAGTTCCTATTTCAATCTTTCTTTCCACCCCTCCTTTTTTCTGACAGTAAGAATTTTTAAAATCAAAAGTTGCCCATTCCAATTTTTGCATTACTCCCACAAAATACTCAGTCAATTCCCTTTGCAGTATACCGTGTGAAGCACTTTGAGACATCTCAATGACATTATAAAGTGCTAGATCAAATGGACAGATTATTATTATTATTTCGTCAATCCAGGATGGATCTCCAGACAGATGAGGCAGAATGGCTGAAAGTTCGCCCACACATGATGGGGCAGATAGGGCATAGACACCTGCCAGACAGAGAGAATTTTAAAATGATTGAACTTTGTCAATCATACTTGTGGGGAGAGGTCATGTTTATCTGTGATGCCCTATACATTTGAATGACCTGCCAACACCCATTGCCAAAGGCTCACACGGGGACAGTAGCACAGGGTGGGGACAGGAGGGCAACAAGCCTCCATGGAACCACTTCCCAGCAGAGTCCAGACCAGGGGCAGGAAAGCATGTGCCAGTGGGGAGAAAATAGGGGCTCTGTTGGTGTGTCGTCATCCCTCCCCCTCTCCACCACCCCCCCCCCCCACCACCAAATAAGCCACCCAGTTTTTGATAAAGAAGAAATTAATTTTAAAAATTGCAGCAAACTAATATGTGTTATTTCCTCAAGTTTAGTTTGCATCAATAAAGTGAAACATTGTAGATTGGCAGTAAAATGTACCTCCATAGCAGCAATTAATGGCAAGTCATTTTCCTTCAAAATTTGCCAAATTTCCCAGCAATTTTGGTCAAACGATTCCGCACTTTTCCCAGTTTATAACCTACCTGTTCAACTGTGTCTAATGGTCACCTCCCCGGTCCCCCTGACTTGCTCAGCATCCGACTCCTTCACTGTGAAGCGCTCGGTTGTTGATGTCTTTATTTACATGTTCAGCAGCTTGTAATACATCAATCCTGCCAGGACAGACTGGGAGGGTGGCCGGAGTCTGGATAGTGAGTGGCTTTGCGGACAGAATGAATTCCTCGTCCCTGGGAAGCAAATGGTGTGCAACGAGACAGCTGTGAAAAAGAAACCCACCGAGCTTGATCCAGGGGTGCTCCTGACTTTGCTTGTGTGAGTTTGCTTGTGTGAGTTTGCTTGTGTGCCTCACAGTAATGGGAAAAAAGAAATCAATCTACGTTTTCTAACATGGTGTGGTGGGGTTGGTGGTGGTGGTGGGGAGGGCAAAGATAACTGAAGGAGGAAAGGGTCGGAGGCTCTCTGTGATGCATTTACAGAGATGGGGGTGGGGGGAACAGGTACAAGGCCTTCGATGGTGAAAAGAAAAGTCAAGTCGGTAAGGGAACGCAAGTAGGTTTGCAGCGAGACAAAGAACATTGGATACTCTCCAGCTAATGTAACATCCCACATTGTCACCGCTCCACTCTTTTAACCTGGCTATAATTCAATAGGAAATATTCAACATGCAACTGGTGCCAGTTTTTTTTTAGCCAAGTGGCTGGGAATTATTTCAAAGGCTGGAAAGCGAGCAGCTTCTGCTTTTCCTTACAGCGCTCTTTGTCTCTTGAGTCTGAAGGTTATAGGTTCAAGCCCTAAATCGGAACTTGAAATCCCATAATCTACGCTGACAGTGTCAGAGGTGCTGTCCTTCAGATGAGACGTTAAAGCCAAGCTCCCGTCTGCCTGTTAAAGATTCCATGGCATAGTTCGAATAGACAAGAGAGTTTCTCTCTCCCGGTGTCCTGACCAACAATCCCCCAAGTAAAGTTGGTCATTTTGCCACAAACAGCTGTGGAGTGAGTGACCAGTTTTATTTTGGGGAATTGTTGTCCAGGGATACCGGGAGAGAGAAACTCCCTTCACTTTTCAAAAAGGGCCGCGGGTTCTTTAACATTCGCCTAATCTGGCTAATGGGGCCTTGGTTTAATGTCTCATCCGAAAGACATCGTGTCTGACAATGAAACCCTCCCACACCCAGGACTGCATTGGAGTGTCAGCTTCGATTGTGTGATTCCAAGTCTTTCTTCCTTTGAGATCTTGGGGTCAGGCTGGCTCAGTTGCTAGCCCTCTCGCCTCTGATTTGCAGGTTGTCTGGGCATCGTGGCTAATCTGGCTCTTTTAAAGAGCTAACCATTCGCAACCTTGTGGTTACATAATGTAAGCGTTCACCTGAACTCCCTCTGCGCTGTATTTACAAAATGAGTCAGAGATAACTCAGCCATAGGACAGATTTACACCTGCGCCCCATTCCCACTTTAAACTAATGATGCTATCTAATTTGTAATCACAACGTGGATTACAGCGGCCCTGGTGATTGCGCAGTTAAAAAGGGATAATTGTTTTCACAGCACAAAAAAAATTCTATTTCTAAATTAAATATTCAGCATTACCCAAGCTTAAAATTATCCTGACCACCTTTGGAAAGCACTCAAACCTGTACCATAAACACAGCTAATTTGTGCACAAAGATATTTACTAGGATGACGTTGAATGGTTTGGCCCATGAACAGCAACTGGAAGAACTGAGACATTTTCCAATGGAACAAAGCAGGTGGCAGGGCGACCTGATCGAGGTCTTTAACATTAGGGGAGGTTTTCATAATAATTAATAATAATAATCCTTGCATTTGATGTAACACCTTATCAGATTGTCAAGGCATCTCAAAGTGGTTTACAGGATATACAGTAATTACTGCTAAGTATAATAACTGTGTATTCATAGAAGAACAGAGCAGCCAATTTTTGTCAGCCTGTGTCACTCTGTGGTGATAAAGTGCTATATCAAATGCAAGACATATAATTAATATTATATCTTATTAATATTAATAACAATAATTATAATGATACTTGCATTTGATACAACTCTTTATCATATTGAGAGGACATCTCAAAGTGCTTCACAGAATTATAGTGTAAAGTGTAGTGACTGTATTTGTAGGCCAACCTGGCAGCCAATTTGCACTCAGCAACATGCCAGCAATGGCCCCATGAAGTGAATGACTAATTTTACCCGGGGGGCTGTCAGCCAGGACAGGACCGGGAGAAACTCATTCCTCTTTTCGAATAGTGTCATCGGATATTCAACAGCCACCTGAACAGGCACCAATGGGACCACTTTTCATCCAAACAATGGCACCTTTGATAATACAACGCTCCCCAGCATTTTAAACTACTGGATGAAACTAAAGTTGGGTTTGAACCCACAAAGGTCTGACTCAGAGGCAAAGTGCTACCGACTGAGCCAGACTGACACCTAAATATCTACCTGAACAGATACACAGTCGCTCCATTTCACAGTAAATCCTATGAAGTGCTTTGAGACATTCTTCCGACATGATAATTGGCTGTACCAAATGTAAGCATTATTATTAATAATATTGACCTGAGGGAAAGAGTGTGACCAACAGAGCCCCGCTGACAACTCCAGCCTCTCACATCCTTGTTCTGAGTATTTCTCTCATCAATTGCAAACCTCCTTGGCAAGTAGCTGAGGGGCGTTATAATAATAATAATAATCCTTACATTTTATATAATAATAATAATCCTTGCATTTGATATAGCGCTTTTCACGTCGGGAGGACGTCCCAAAGCGCTTCACAGAATACACTGTAAAGTGAATTGACTGTATATTTGTGGGCGAACGCAGCAGCCAATTGCGCACAGCAATGTCCCACAAACAGTCGTGGATTGAGTGACCAAATTATTTTTATTTTGAAGGAATCATTACCCTCAGAAAGGCAATTCACCAATCGACTAACAACCAAGTTCCTACTTACTGGTCGGTAAACAGAGGTGTGTGGAGTAAGGAAACTTGCCCAACGTTTCGCCCTACTGGGAATCAAACCCAGATCCGCTAGCTTGTAAGGCAAGTGCTCTAACCACTAAGCTACAGGACTCCAGTATTATTGCCAAAGAGATCAGTCGATGGGAAGGAACTAAGCAACAAATGCAGATGCAATCCGCTTTGCAGCATAAGGAGAGAAAGGACTGGCACAGACACAAAGCAGTAATTGAAGAAGGGAGCTTTGAAGTTCTGAACTGCGGAAGCGAAGAGTGAATGATCAGTTCCCGTTAATCCTGACACTGCTGGGAAAAAGCAGAGTTTCTCCTGGCCGACAATCCCCAGTTAAAATTGGTCAAAAACAACAATACCAACTTGCATTTATATAGTCCAAATTAGCTGACAAGTTCACTTACAAAACACACAGTCACTCTACAGTAAAATCCTGTGAAGCACCTTGAGACAATAGCAACAAATTGCACTTATATAGCACCTTTTACATCGGGAGTCCTGGAACCTATAAGTTAGAGCACTCACCTCGCAAGCAAGAGGTGCTGGGTTCAATTCCTGGGCAGGGTGGAACCTTAGGCAAGTTTCCTTACTTCACACGACTCTGTTTACCTAGCAGTAAGTAGGAACCCAGTTGTTAATCGATTGGCGGATCGCTTTTCGGCAATAATAATCCCTTCAAAAAAAATAAAGAAAGAATAATTTGGTCATTCAATCTACGAATGTTTGTGTGACATTGGTGCTTGCAATTGGCTGCCACGTATTGCCCACAAAGTACACAGTCATTCTACTTTACACTATATTCTATGAAGCGTCTCAATGACGTGGTAAGGCAACTATATCAAAATGCAAGGATTATTATTATTGTAAATGTCTAAGTGGTTCCTTGACTAAATCCTTGGGGCTGCTTCTCTCTTGCCCAAGAGCCTGTGACACCAAATCATTCCTTGTACCTAGTACATTGCCCCTCACTGATGCCGAGCACAAATCTACCCTGAGCCTTTCAATGGCAGCAAAGAGCTGAGCAGTTCATTCAGGAATGTGCTAATGACACCACATGGCTCTCATGGTCATAAATTCCTTCTGATTCAAGTTGCTGAAAGTGTAAAAAAATATTTTCTCCACTGCAGTGCAAAAGTGTCTTGAATAGGATCTCACCCTCCTTTTGTACTGTAGCATAAATGAGCAAGTTACATAACCAAAAGCCTTGAAATGGTTCAGTGAACCATTCAGAAATATTCACACACACAGTGGGTACACTCACGGCAGCTCCAGGCACTAGGGGAGGAAGGTGTACAGAACTTGAGAGGATTTTGGTCAGCTGGGTGTCTGACAAAAGAGTTACACAGAACGTTACAGGACGGAAACAAGCCATTCTGGTCCGTGCCGGTGTTTATACTCCACAGACACCTCCATCCCTCCTATTCCCCTACTCCACTCCCCTCTGCCCTGTCCCTCATGTAAATTCCCTCTGAAATGTGAGCAAGGTGGATCACTAAGGGGGATTAGAAGATAATATCCTCATACAGGAGTTCAAAGGATGTAAATAAGCAGAAGAGCAAAGCTCAAGCGATTTATATCTATCTAATAACTGGAAAAGCACTCCGAGACATTACTCTACGTGAAGGGCGATATATATAAATCCAAGTTGTTGTTTCCTGAGTTGCAAAGTAAGGTTATAGACTTGAAATCCTTCTGCACATTCATTACTTTATGCAATATAGATGCCGTGGGCAGTTGTACCCCAATTTGTGTTTTATCCATGCTCTTATAGTATGACTAATAATAATCCTTGCATTTGATACAGTGCCTTTTAACATCATTGAGATTTCTCAAACCACTGTAAACTGTATACTGTAAAGTGAATTGACTGCGCATTTTGTTAGCAAAACGCAGCAGCCAATTATGCACAGCAAAGTCCCACAAACAGCCATGGAGTGAGTGATCAATTTTGTATTTGGGGGATTGTTGTCCAGGACATCAGGAAAGAGAAACTCACTTCTCTTTTTGAATAGTGCCTTGGGATCTTTAACATCCACCTGAAGAGGCATCCCAGTCCTCGGTTTAATGTCTCATCTGAATGATGGTACTTCCGACAATGCAACACCCCCAGCACTGTATTGGAGTATCAGCTTAGACTGTATGATTCCAAGCCCTATCGCAGGGCTTGAACCCACAACCTTCTGACTCAGAGGCGCATGCACTACCACTGACCAAGATGACACACACTGATAGCCAGGAAATTCTCTATAGCTGACGCACAATGACAGCCACGATAGAGCATTTAGACTGAAAATCATCCAATGTTTACTGAAGATGATAACAACCCCTTATCACATTGTTGAGATGGCTCAAACCCATTCATAGGATTTATTGTGATGTGTATTGATTGTGTATTTGTAGGCAAACCTGGCAGCCAAATTGCACGCAGGAATGTTCCACAAACAGACATGGAGTGAGTGACCAATTTTATTTGGGGGATTATTGTCCAGGACACCATGAGAGAGAAACTCCTTTCTCTTTTCAAATAGCACCATGGGATCTGTAACTTCAGATTAACATTTAATCCTTAAAACGGTACCCGTGACAATGCAATCAAAGAAAGAGGATTTTCATCAGCTTTTGAACGAGCAGCAAGGAGAAAGCAAGGTGGTGAGATGGAGAGATTGGGGAGGGGTGGGAGGAAGATGGATGAAAGTTTGCCCAACAATGGAATAGCATAGTGGGCAGGGGACACGGAGCAGGCCAGAATTAGCAGAGGGGCAGTGGGTCTGGGGCAAGACTGCAGAGGTAGAGTGGATCAAGTGAATGGCAGGGTCTGAAAGCAAGAACAAGGATCTACTATGGGGACAGGGAATGAGTGGAGCCTGGCTAGACAGGGCTGATGGGTCGTGGGGTCTAGTGTGAGAGAAGAGATGGGTTCAGCACTGCTTGTAGGTTCTGAGGTCCTCTCTGCAAATCTTAAGCTAATCTGATCTCCTGGTAAAATGTGTGTCAACTCGTTCATCTCACTTGTGCCAGAAAGCAACCGAGATGTGACGGAACCAGAACAGGTGCCAGGCAAGAGCTGAGCAGATTGTTCAACAATCATGTACTGGGGTCTTGGCAGCAGGAAGCAGACCATAAAACAGAGTTCACCGTTGAACAGAGATAAGCAATCACATTCAATGCCAGGATTCCGTGATTGGACTCAAAGGTTCATGCAAGTATTGGCAATATTCACTACCAAGGTTCAAAGGGATTCTTTAAATGAGTAACACGTTGTTTAATGGTGACGCTCAGACACGGATTATAAAAACAGTAAATTATTCTGAGATAGGACGTCCGGAGAGAGAAAGGACAGAGATTATATTTCCATCTCTAATTTAGGCAAGTTTCCTTACTTAACATGCTTCTGTTTATCTAGTAATAAATAGGAACCCGGTTTTTAATGCGATTGGCAGATCACTTTCCGGGGGTAATAATCCCTAAAAAAAATCTCAATCCATGATTGATTGTGAGACACTTCTGTGTGCAATTGGCTGCTGCATCTCACCCACAAAATACACAGTCAATACACTTTACAATATATTTGTGAAGCGCATTGAGATGTCTGAACAAGATAATAAGGAGCTATATAATATTAATAATAATAATAATCCTTGCATTTGATATAGCGCATAATCACGTCATTGAAACGTCTCAAAGTGCTTCACAGAAAACATTGTCAAGTGGATTGACCGTGTATTTTGTGGGCGAAAATAACATATCAATAGCAAAGCTTATTATTATTATTATTATTATTAACTGTTGGCTCATGCAGTTTACGGTAAATCCTGTGAAAGCTGTTTGAAACTTCCTTCTGATGTGAAAGGCATTGTATCAAGTGCAAGGATAATGATTATTATGAATGATTTTCATACATCACACTTTTTCGGTCTTAAAGGAACAGTAATTTTGTTGATAAACATAGACACAGACTGAACTGAACATAGGTCATTTAGACATGGACGCCAGTGTGCTCAGAATTCTAGAGAAGCTATTATAAAGCTGCATAAGCAGAGACGTGAATTACAGCCAGGCCAGGCTATCATATCTCAGACCATCTAATTTTAGAAAGGCACTGAACTGGCATTCCCTATTTTATATATCATTGAACTAACAGCTGAACCTTATCCATTCAACACACATCGACACGCTTCCACCGACACTGATCTCCAGGGAGAAGTCGAACACCGTTCCATTTACCCTTCACCTGAGACCACCCCTAACCCCCAACCCCAACCCGAGACCACCCCTAACCCCAATCTCAACCTTTAACTCCAACCCCCACCCCCACGCTAACCAGGATCAATTATATACGACTCCAGCAAACACAAGACGCTTCCAGAATCTAAAATCAATCCCAATCCGTAACCCTAACCCCAACCTCACACCATCAGCTGACTCAGCACCCAGCAGGATTTGAAGCTGGTACCTCCTGCTCTGTATGTCTCAGTGTTGTATCGAGTGTCTTAATATGTCAGGTCATTAGGGAGGTGGGGGGGGTAGGGTCAAACATACTAATACTTATTATTATTATTATGTTATTATAGTTTAAGTCACTGTGGAGAGGTTGTTTCTAAGTGGTTTTCAGTGATGGTCAGCCAGACCAATAACACTGCCACGTTACATATGTTACTTTTCTTAGTCTGTTTGAACGCCCTAAAATATCTACATTTTGCAGGAGGTTGATATTTTGTTTGCCAGGTATTTTGTCAAGCCATTTCTGAATAGTCTTATGAATTGTCCCAGTTGCACCGATGATTATAGGAACCATGTTTCTTTTACATTGCCGCATACATCTGCATTCAATTTGTAGATTGATGTATTTGCTGATCTCTAGTTCCTTATTTCTTATATTGTTATTATTGGCATTATTATTACATAGCTAACGTCCTTCTTGAATTTGATGCCATTGATATTATCAGCTCCGAGGGTAGGCTGATCTCTTCCCTTTCATTTTCTCAGTTCCATTTTCTCCCTTTCTGTTTCGTGTTCTTTCTTGTTCAGTTGTGTCTTTTAAGTATTGTGGTAATCTGACAGTGAAAGAAATGGGGTGTATTGCCAGCCCAATTCAAAATCAATTTAATTTAAAAAAATATTGAAATCTGAGAATGGTAGATTTCAAAACGAAAGGGATTGAAGGGATTACATTTCAGAGTTAAACATTTGTGCGAGTTGTTAAAGAAACTCGTTCAGATGTCAACTTGGTTCAGTTAGTAGCTCCCTCGCCTCTGAGTCAGAAGGTTGTCAGAATTTTGAGCTCAATTGGCGCAATTGGCTCCAGTATTTCGCCCATAAAATATACAGTCAATTTACTTGACTTATAGCCGGTGAAGTGCTTTGAGACGTCTCAACGACGTGATAAGGCACTACACCAAATGCAAGGAATATTATAACCATGAGCAACAATTAGACTAGTTAAGGCTCTTCAGCCTTTCAAAGAGATGTTGCAGTGAGGACCTTAGAGAGATATAAATGGGATTCAGACGATCAATACTTTCAGATGCAGCAAAACAAAGAGGTTCGGGATTACAAAGGGCAGTTCCAGGAAATAGATCTTTACCCAGTAGGACAGAGTGCTGTGATGCGACGAGTGGAGTTTGGATGTTCTGGGAGGATGGGATCAGATGGGCTGAACAGAACTTCTTCACATGAACCAATCTTGTGACCCGTGTGTCAAAATAAAATATTTATTTAAAGTCTAATCAGACTAGTTATCCTTTACCCTTTGAAGTGAATGGCTGTAGAAACGAACATGCTGAATGATTTAGCATTTCACAAAATAACGTTGATAAGAGACAGCCTGGTCCTCTTATCTGCTGTCTTAAAAGGGCAACAGTCTCGGGTTTGCGAACCTTTCATTCGTTGGACATGCTATGCAAGTCAACAGCACCCTTCTGACCGCACCCAGCAGTAATGTGAGGATTTGCTTCAACGCATGTAAGTTTTTGCTACTTATAATAATCCTTGCATTTGATATTGCGCCTTATCACATCTTCGAGACGTCTCAAAGTGCTTCACAGAATATACTGTAAAGTGAAGTATAGTGTAATATACTGTAAAGTATATTTTGTGGGAGAAACGCGGCAGCCAATTGCGTACAACAGTGCCCCACAAACAGTCGTGGAGTGAGTGACCAAATAATTTTTATTTATTTTGAAGGAATTATTACCCCCGGAAAAGTAATCTGCCAATCGACTAACAACCAGGGTTCCTACTTACTGCTAGGTGAACAGAGACGTGTGGAGTAAGGAAACTTGTCCAAGATTTCGCCCTGCCGGGAATCAAACCCAGATCTCTCACTTGTGAGGCGAGTGCTACAACCACTGAGCTACAGAACTCCACACATATTGAATATATTGTAAAGTGGACTGACTGTGTATTTTGTGGGCAAAATACAGTAGCCAATTGCACGGAGCAATGGCCCACAAAGAGTCGTGGATTGAGTAACCAAATTATTTTTTTAAAAAGGAATTATTACCCCCGGAAAGTGATCCCCAATCGACTTACACCTGGGTTCCTACTGACTGCTAGGTAAAATAGAGGAGTGTTGAGTAAGGAAACTTGCCTAAGGTTTCGCCCTGGGAATCAACCTCTCGCTTACAAAACAAGTGTGCTAACCATTACGCTACAGGACTCCACTTTGTTGTATGTTCCACCACTTTCACAGTGGTTTGTGGGACAATGTGCTGTGTGCAAATTAGTTGCTGCCATAAAATAAACAGTCACTGCACGTTGCAGTATGCTCTATGAAGTCCTTTGAGATGTCCTCCCGACATGAAGTGCGCTATACTAAATTATTTCCAAATTTCTTTTATATGTTAAGGAAATGATGTAAACCAAATGGCCACCGGTTACTCCCCCTTCAACAAGCCTGTGAAATCTTCCTCAGAGAAATCTCTGACTTTCCGTGGACTTACCAGGAATTCTTTCTCCTCGAGGGTCTGACTCCGTTCTGACAGCTAATGCAATGTGTTTATTCGCTCAGTCTCACTGGGGCCCCCTCTCAAACTAATTCTTGCTCAGC
Source organism: Callorhinchus milii (assembly GCF_018977255.1). Taxonomy (NCBI): domain Eukaryota; kingdom Metazoa; phylum Chordata; class Chondrichthyes; order Chimaeriformes; family Callorhinchidae; genus Callorhinchus; species Callorhinchus milii. The sequence continues at coordinate 5,717,033 of NW_024704752.1, read as the reverse complement.
CTACACCAATGGGTTGAAAGCCTTCACTGCCTGTAACGGTTGCAATGTGGTAATCAGCTCGGGAACATTTAACCTCAAGGCCCAGGCATGTGGGGGGGGGGGAGGGGGGATGAGGGGGGAAGCAGTGATTCAATCTGAGTGAAATGGGCAATAAGCCAAAATAGACTCCCACTTGTGTGTTAGCCTGGCTCAGTTGTTAGCACTCTTGCCAAGAGAAGGTTGTGAGATCCAGTCCCACATCGGGATTTTTAATCACATTGTCTAAGCTGACACCCCAATGCAGGGCTCGGGGGGGGGGTGTGTGTTGCAACAACAACAACAAATTACATTTGTATAATGCCTTTCACGTCAGGAGGATGTTCCATTGTTAGAAGTGTCGTCCTTCAGTTAGAACAAGATCCCGGCTGCCTGTTCAAGTGGACGTTAAAGATCCCATGGCACTATTCGGTTCGAGTGGCTGAATGGCCTACTCCTGTTTCTATGTTTCTATTTCTCGACAAAGTGAAAAGGCGCTTTATCAAATGCAAGAATTATTTTTTATTAACACTTACGCAAATCACTGTCAATTAAGAGGCTGCTCTTCCTTCTGCTCTGGACCTGACAAATGACATGAATCACATTTACAATCCCTCTGAAGTTTCGCACATGGGAAGAAAGTGCGGGAGAGGCTAACCACTGTTCAGTTAGATGTTAATGATGGAATGTACTGGCCACTGATGTGTAAAACAGCCCAGCTGCAATTCGCTGGAGACATGTGGACTGGCAGCCCTCCCACACTGCTTCCCACAGGCTTTGTGAGTCAGCAAGTCAGTGAACAAGCGAGTGCACAGGGATTGCTACCCACAGATAAGTCGAATTTTCATAATGTCACTGTAGTTTTGAATCAACCTAGGTCGCTCTTCTCTGCTCTGCCTCTAACACTGGGGATCAGTCTTCCGAAACTTAGAAAGAAGGTCACAAGTTCCACTCTTTAACAAGATTCACAAAATACAGTCACTTGAAAGTCGCAAGAGTTTCCTGTGCATGGAAAGAGCGGCTGAGACCAGCTTAAATCTAACACTCAATGATCCTGAGATCACCTGCCCCACTGTGCTCACAAAGTCCTGTTACGCCCCATGTTTTTTTTCCTTACAATGAAATGTTATGTTCTGTTGCAGACGAGTCGAGCGTAACAATGTCTGATTCCATTAAATTCCTCATCACTACATCCATGTTTCACCGAACATGGCGATGAATCATTATCTGTCATAAAAATGATAGGGCTCACACTCACACCGATCCTCTGGACGTCTAAACACAGTTAACCACTTGTACTGAATACAATTATGTACTTCTAAATACAATTATCATCGTTCTTCCACATCATTCAATTGTTGGTCAGTGCACTGTGTAAAAAAAACATACTGTTTAGACTCCAACAGCATTTAACACACACCCTAGATTCCCCAAGCCTTGGCTCTAGCCAACCTGCACCTAATATTTTCCAGGAGTAGGTAAGTAGGATGTGTCCCTCCAGGGAGAGAGTGCGCATTCCATTCCAACAATCTATCTCTGGGATTTCCATGTGTAGGTGGGATGCTTGGAATTCTCAGTTTGGATACTCTTAAAGCACGGTGATTGGTTTCCGCATGCGTCAGACACCCGGCTGAACAAAAAAAAACATAGGAGTAACAGGATTTTGTGGACATCCCGAGTACAGCTTCCCAGCCACTCTGAAAAACAAACTGGCACAGCTGAGATTGACACGGAGCAATGCTTCCTCTGTGTAGTGCAGAGGGCCTGAGAAACGGGCAGATAGTAAAGATTTTACCTCCATCATAAAGAATTGATTTTAAAAGCTTTAAACCTCTCTGCCCTGCTGTTTAGCGGTGGAAATAGCTGGTAAAGTGCTTGAGATTGATCCCTAACAGAACGCGGCTGATCTTACATTCCATCCTACATCAGTGCATTCAGCTGACGCCATTAAACATTTATGAAAAAATATGTCCAACCGAGTATCTTTATTGTGATGAATGTCCGGCTTTCTGCTGGGCAAGAGGCTTCACAAGGTTAGTGGAAAGAAAATGGCTTTAACGCAATCCTTTAAGCTAATAATAATAATCCTCCCATTTGATTCAGACCCTTTCACATCAGGAGGACGTCTCAGTGCTTCTCAGGAATTAATGTGAAGGATTTGTCAGAGGTGCCGTGTCTCGGATGAGACGTTAAACCGAGGTCCCGTCTGCCCGTTCAGGTGGATATTAAAGATCCCATGGGGCTACTCAAAAAGAGAAGGGTGTTTCTCCCAATATCCTGGCCAAATAAAATTGATCACTCGATCCATGGCTGTTTTTAGAATATTGCTGTGTGCAAATTGGCAGTTGTGTTCACCTTCAAAATACACAGTCACTATACTTTACAGTATATTGTGTGAAGCACTTTAAGACATTTCGACGATGTGATACAACGCTATATGAAATGCAAGGATTGTTATTATATTAATAGTGGTAGCTTCTGTCCTAATTGTAGGTTCTATGTGCCCTCTAGTGCTGTCTCTGCTCACCTTTAATAATATAATAATAAAATAATAATCCTTGCATTTGATATAGCGCTTTTCACGTTTTCTAGACGTCTCAAAGCGCTTCACAGAATATGCTGTATTTCCTTTCCCCCGAAGTGCTGTCTTTCAGGACAGAAGTGAGTTTACAAAGTATATATTTTGCTTTTAACACCATTCCACATATTAGGGCTTTGGCTTGCGGAGTTAACAGCAGCCAAACGGATAGAATCCCTACCCCACAGACCAGTCCGGACTGTAATGGAGATAATCTGAATAATTTTCTGAGGGTTTTGTGTGTGTGTGGAGGGGGGACGGAATTACTGTGCCCTAACACTCAGTTTGTGTAAGAACTCCCTTGTATGGAACTCTCCAGTAGTGTATTGTGAGTCTGCTGACCTTTCATCTCACTAGATAAGGCAATAACAGCGAATCGACAAAAATCAGTGCGAGATTAGAAGTAAATAATAGAATCTTTAACGGTCCCAAGGCCCCCAACCTGCCTCTTTGCGCTGATTAACCAATCCATTTAACAGCTAACCTTTTTCAAGGTCAGTCCTTGGATGGTGTCGGCCTGGCTCAGGTGGTAACGCTCAAGCCTCTGTGGCAGAAAGTTGTGTGAGTTCAAGCCCCCCCCTACATCAGGGATATGCTGTAAAGCGCAGTGACTTTATTTTGTAGGCAAACTTGGCAGCCAATTTTCGCAGAGCAATATCACTTTAACTTTCTGTATCTCTTGCTTTAACTTTGTCTCTCTACCCGTTACCCTATCTCTATCCCTGTCTTCAGCCATAAATTATACCTGTAAATAAATCACACACGCGGAGGTATTGGGATCAGTGACATCGGCAAATGCAGGATACGGAAGGTTGTATCAGTGTGACTGAGCTGCCAAACTTTGTTACAGGTCTGGTTGAAGGTGAGAGGCAGGGAGAGAGGCAATGAGAACGAGAAGTCAAAGAGAGAGAGATAGAATGAGAGATAAAGAGAAAGTCAGAGAGAGAGAGAAGGTCAAAGAGAGAGAAAAAGCCATGGAGAGATGGAGTGAGAAAGTCAAAGGGAGTGAAAAATAAAAAGGCAGAGAGAGAGAAAGTCAGAAAGAGAGACAGAGAGACAGAAAGTCAGAGAGAGAGAAAGAGCGAAATCAGAGAGTCAGAAAAAGAGAGGGAATGTCACAGAGAGAGAAAAATTGCCTGGCTTATTGTGTAGTATTGTTTTGGGCAAATCCATCTGATGTAAATGGAAATGGCGGGAAGTATGGAGCAGGTTGATGTGACGCTCTCGACATAACTTTGCCGTTTGAAAGGTCTTATACCTTTATCAACAATTAGACACGGGGAGAGACAATCTGTGAACCAGGATGATCACATCAACTGGAGCAAATTGCATTTTTGCCGTCACATTCATCACTGGTTGAAAATCACTCCTGACACCTTTGAAAACTAATAGAATTTGTGGGTAGGAACACATCTCAGCAAATGGTCCCATATTGGAATTAAGGTGCAGATCACGCAATGCATGTGGCGAATAATCCAATACAGACATTTTTACTCCATCCTCAGATTGCATTAGAATTGATTTCATTAAAGGCACAAAAGGGCATTCTTACATACATAGCACTGCTGGGCCTGGACTGTGTCGGGTTTGAAAGATATGCCTTTATTATATAATCCTTTAATGTATTTTTGAATTAAATTGACACAGCAGAACATGTCAAGCCCACCTTGTAATTGGAGTTAATGCATCTGGAGTGACAATGGGAGATACACAAGAAACAGCTCAACATAAATACAGTGTGGTATTGATAACCTGTAACCTAAGGGGAATATAATAATATCATTAATAATCATTGTATTTGATATAGTGCCAAATCACGTCATTGAGACATCTCAAATCACTTTACAGAATATATTGTAAAGTGGATAGACTGTATATTTGTTTGTGGGCGAGACCAATCACTAGGGGCAAGGAACCCTCCCACTCAGCTCCTGTTAAACCTGCAAGTCAAAGCCCTAATGTGTAGGATAGTTATAACTGACAAACAGCGGGAAAGCTTGCCAGACAGTGTTCTCAAAACCAGGAGAAATTCCCTTCTCTTTTTGAATAGTGCCATGGGATCTTCAACATCCGTTCAACATCTCAGTCTAAGGATGACACCTCTGACAATGCTGTGCTCCCCCAGAACCGCATTGGAGAGTTAGCGAGTTCAAAGTCCCGACATAGGGTTTGAACTCAGGACCTTCTGACTCAGAGGCGAGAGTGCTACCAACTGAGCCTGGCTGCGACCGTTGTCAATGGTATTCCACTAGTAATCCAGAGGGTAATGACTCAATTATGATCTCTGGTCTGCGCTAAACCCAAACAGCAGAGCAGTTGAGATCGATGCTACAGGCCAATGGATACCAATAGGTGCTGGTAGATGATGGTAGACTAGATTGTAGTGAACTTTTCTGCACTTCAAACATTTTAAACAAAGCACTCACCTCTCCAAGTAAATAGGAACACAGACATCCAGGAACAGGAGTCAGGCCCTGGAGGCGATACAGGGACTAATAATAATAATAATAAGAAGAATCCTTGCATTTGATATAGTGTCTTATCATGTTGTTGAGACGTCTCAAAACCCTTCACAGAATATACTGTAAATTGAATTGACTGTATATGTTTTGTGGGCAAAACGTGGCAGCCAATTGCGAGCAGCAGTGTCTCACAAACAGTTGAGCGACCAATTTTTTTTGAAGGGATTATTACCCCCGGAAAGCGATCCGCCAATCAACTAACAACCAAGTTCCTACTTACTGCTGGTAATACAGCACCTTATCACTTGTTGGAACATCTCAAACCATTTTACAGCATTTGCTTGTAGGTGTGTTTGTATAGAAAAAAATAGAAAAAAAATGATCTATGAGCAACGATTAGACAAGCTGAGGTTCTAGCAAAGATAAAGCTCAGAGGGGACCTCGCAGAGAGGTGTGTAAGACTCTCAATGGGATTGATAATGTAAACCCAGAACAATACTGTACAGGGTGTTCACAAAGTCCTGTTAGCCCCAGCAATTTTTCTACAGTGCACTGTCCAACAAACAATAAAATTACATTTGTATAGTGCCTTTCACATCAGGAGAACATCCCAAGGCGCTAGAAACTGAAACATGTGCAATAATTATCCTAATTGCATTTAGAAGTACTTAATTGTATTCAGTACGTGTTTAACTATATTTAGATATCCAGAGGATCGCTGTGTGTGAGCGTCATTATTTTCATGACAGATAATGATCCATCGCCATGTTCGGTGCTCCATAACATGGATGGAGCGAGGAGGAAGTTAATGGTATCGGACAGTGTTACACTCGACAAGGCTGAAACAGAAAATAAAAATTCATTGCAAGAAAAAAATTAGATGAGGGGGTGGGTAACAGGACTTTGTGAACACCTTGTGTACTTTCAGATGGGCCAAGGCAACAATGCAAGAGGGCAAAGGGTGAGGGGTGTAAAGGGATAATGTATGACAGACACCACCCAAATTAGCTGTGACTTATTCAAGAAACAGCCGAGAGCTGTGATGAAGGACAATAGGCGGATAAGATCCAGTGAACTGAAACACCTTCCTTCTTCATCCAAACCCCCCTTGTGATATATGTACCATGTATTATAGATGTAAATATTCAGGGCTACTTTTGTTTGCTCATAATTTCCTGTAAATTATTAAAAAGCCTGATAAAAAATTAATTTTCAAAATTAAAAACAGAGTAGAGGACATTGGTTTTGTGCTCTGCCCTTGAATAGACACATCATGCAACAAGGAAGAGCATACATCTCCCCCAATGACACCCAGCATAAAATCATCTCCTTCGTAACCATCAGCGTCTGAGAATGTTTTGGAATTTTCCATGCGTTAACTTAGGGGTAAATAATCCATTCCTTTCATCAAGGATCTCTCGAAGTTAAAGCTAACAATAACATTTTTAACGTCCACCTGAACAGGTAAACAGGAGCTCGATTTAACGTCTCACCCGAAGGATGGCACTTCTAGCGATTTGGCTGCCACGTTCGTCTACAAAATACACAGTTACTACACTTTACAGTAAATCCTCTGAAGCACTTGGAGATGCCCTCTCGATGCGAAAGGCTTTGTATCAAACGTAAGAATTGTTATTTATTTATAAACCAAAAAGGGAGCGCTTTTTGCCCTCCTTACCTCTGTGACCTGTGATTTCCATACCCTCCTGACGGCTCCCCCCGCTCAGCGGGCTCCAGCTTGCTCCACCTCCCCCACCTACCCAGGTCAGGCCTTTGGAACTCCACCCCACTGGAACTATCTAAATGTGAAGGTTTTATCTAAATATCTAAATACAATATTTCTGGCAATGTGTTTGACATTTAAATCCAAATGTTTGACTATGCGTTGGAGCCAAAGTAAATACGGCTGTGCGTTGGAAGTGAATAGTTTTAGCATCTGTTTAAAAACAAAGCAAGATTCCAAGTCAGCTGAGAATTACTCTACCGTTCTTCAGAAATGTGCATTTCAGACAGCAGGTCAAAGGCTCTCTTAGTATAGAACTGGAGTCCTGTAGCTGGTTAGCGTGCTCGCTTTGCAAGCAACAGGACATGGGTTTGATTCCCGGGCAGGGCAAAACCTTAGGCAAATTTCCTTACTCCACAGGCCTCTCTCTGCTTATCTAGCAGTAAGCAAGAACCCAATTGTTAGTCGCTTTCCCCTGAAAAATGTAGTCATTCAATCCACAACTGTTTGTTGTGCAAATGCCTGCCACGTTTCACCCGCAAAATACAGTCAATTCACTTTGCAATATATTCTGTGAAGTGCTTTGAGAAGTCACAATGACATGATAAGGCGCTATGTGAATGGAAAAATTATTATTATTATAATTACTTGTACAATGAAATGAGGATGGTTTTTAACACTTATTGGTTAACATTGTGACATTTAATAGCATAAGGAATTTGTTCACTCAACAGCTTATTTTATGATCCACTTTTTCACAAGCTGCATGTGAAGCCCTCAATCATGTCCCTTCACCTTCTTATCTCCAATACACTGATGTCCTCGAGCTTTACTGTCTCTAGCGATGTCCTGGCCAACTATCCTCTAGATAAAATTAATTATTCACTTCATGGCTGTGTGTGGGACATCACTGTTTGCAAATTGGCTTCAGCGCTCGCCTACAAATACACATAGTCACTTTACAGAATATACTGTGAGGTGGTTTGAGACAAAATATTTTCCAGAAACAAGGGAGCTGGCGAAGTGGGAGTGCAAGGAGATGAGAGGAGGGGGGAAAGAGGAGAACAGGAAGAAGTGGGCAATGGGGAGATGGGGGAGTGAGGTGACTGGGAAGAGGGAGATGGGGAAGACCAGAGATGACAAGAGCAGTGATTTTACTTTGGAGAAAGCCCAAGTTAAAGGGCTAGAGCTGTGGCGCCTTTTGTTAGAGAGATTTCATTCTTTCTGGAGCTCTGCCTCTTCCTAAACATAGGGGTGGGATGGGGAGCGCTGGGGGGCAAGTAGGGGAGGAGAGAGAGACAGAGCAAGAGAGGAACAGATACTGCATATAGGAACATAGCAACAGGAGTAGGCCATTCAACCCCTCAAGCCTGTTCTGCCATTCTCGTAGATCATGTCTGATCTGTATCTCAACTCTAATTACCCACCCTTGCCTCATATCCCTTGATACCGTCACCTAACAAAAATGTATCCACTTCAGTCTTGAAAATTTGAATGGATTCAGCATCCACAGCCTTTTGTGTGAGGGAGTTCTAGATTTTCATTACCCTTTGTGTGGAAAAAATGCTTCCAAAATGCATCAAGTGCATGAGTTCAAAACCTGGCGTATCAAATTAGAGCTTGAGCCAAGAGGAATCCACATAAGTCCAAGAATAGCTGGATTGAATTGGTAAAGACAGTGTTTGCTCTTCACTGATATCCATAGCAACCGTATCTCCGTCCTCACAGATCAAATAACAGCAGATCAAATGTCCTAAGTACTAAACTGGGTGAAATTCATTCAGAATGAAAGATGCATCCATCTTTCAATCTATAAACTAGTCTTTGCCCACGTCAGAACATTCAGTCTTAAAGTTTATTATTTGTTTCCAAATCTTCGCCTCTATTCTCCAATTGCGTTATTATTTTTCACTATTCCAGAGAAATGGGGGGTATTTATCGCCCAGCTTATATGATGATAATTTTTTTTACATTTGATACAACGTTTTATCGTGTGGTCAAGATGTCTCAAACGTTTCCCAACTTTGTGAAGTAGAGTGACTGTGTAATTTTGTGGGTGAAGTGTACCAGCCAGTTTCGCACAGCAATGTCTCACATGACCAATTTTATTTAGCCAGGACATGGGGAGAGAGAACCTCCCTTCTCTTTTCGAGTTGTGCCCTGGGATCTTTAATATCCACCGGAACAGGCAGACGGGATCTCAGTTTAACGTCTCATACAAAGGATGACACCTCCGACAATGTAACCCCGTCCCACCCCCCCACCCCCACAGCTCTACACTTGAATGTCAGCTTAGTCCTGACCTGGGGTTTGACCGCACAAACTTCAGACTTGGAGGAGAAACAGCCAGACTGGAATCTCCTCATCCTGAATTTACTCCAAATTGAAGTGGATTGGCATCTCGTCTTCCTGTTTGCAGGAATTAGCCGATGGCTAACTGGTGCGGATGAGAACATAAGAACATAAGAAAGAAGACCAAAGACCATCCAGTTCACTTTCCTGGCAGTCGCACGCACATATCATGTCCCAGATATATACCGGGCTGCCGTGTCTACTTTGTGTATAACAATTGCTGCGTTTCAAATCAAGTTGCATTTTACGAAGAGTTCAACATGTTTGTTTTACAGAGTGTGTAGATGCTGTGTAATCGCAAGGCTGCTGTTACTGAGTTTGATGGAGGAGGGTGGGAGGGGGTCAGGCTGTACGTGTTCCTGTTAAATGCTCCGAGTTCTGGCCTCAGCCAGTAGGCGATGGAAGGGCTGATCAGCAGATTAGAGTGGGAGAACCGGATAAGTTACTTCCGATTGTTAGACTCTCGTGCAAATTCCCCAATTGCATGACCTTAAATCCATTCTTGCTGGCTCACATCCCAAACTGCACAGCATCTGGCAGAGATTTGATTCGAAATTAAACAAAGTTTGTTCCACTGCAAAGGTACAAACTCCTAACTGAAATAAATCCAGGCTGACCACCCAGTATTGTGCTGGGGTGGGTGGTGGGGGTTGGGGGCTGCATTGTTAAAGGTGCCGTCCTTCAGATGAGACATTAAACTGAGGTCCCATTGTGCCTGTTTAGTTGGATGTTGAAACATCGTAATATCAAATGCACGAATTGTTATTATTATCATAATAGCTGGTAGTGGAGCCAGTTTAGCTCAGTGGTTAGAGTATTCGCCTCTCAAGCGAGAGACCAGGGCAAAACCTTGGGCAAGTTTCCTTACTCCACATGCTTAATAATAATCCCTCAAGAAAAAAAAACAATATAAATTGGTCACTTCAATGCACGACTGTATGTGGGACGCTGCTGTGCGCAATTTGGCTGCCGCATTTCACCCACAAATATACAGTCAATTCACTTTACAGTATATTCTGTGAAGCGCTTTGAGACGTCTAGAAGACGTGAAAAGCGCTATATCAAATGCAAGGATTTTATTATTAGTTTATCAGGGTTATCACAACCACACAGGAAGATTAGTAACTGAGTCATTAATTAAGTTAGTAACAATGAGTCAATGCATGTTTCTGAAAGTTCCTTTTAACTGAATGAACAAGTTTATGAACTCAGGATTGTCTGGTGGAATACTCCTGCCAAGCAGTTATCTCAATCAGAGAAAGAACAAGCCAAGCTTTACAGAGAGAGGACACAAATACAACAACTTGCACTTATTCAGAGGTGCCGTCCTTCAGATGAGACATTAAACCGAGCTCCCATTTACCCATTCATTAAACATTAAAGATCCCATAGCACTATTCGAAAAGAGAAAGTAGTTTTGTCTCTCCCGCTGTCCTGGCCTACAATCCCCTGGCTAGAAAATCGGTCCCTCACTCTACGGCTGTTTGTAGATCATTGCTGTGTGCAGCTGGCTGCTGCATTTCACCCACAGAATACACAGTCAATTAAGTTTACAATATATCCTGTGAAGCGCTTTGAGATGTCTGGACAGTGTGATAAGGCTTTATATGATATGCAAGGATATTTATGATTATTATGATTATTAAGCATCACAGCACATAAGGATCTCCATCATACAGTGAAGAGCCCAGGGGAAGGATGATCTCCAGCCTCAGTGGCCCTACCTGCAGAGTTTGGAGCTGGGCTGAAATCATCCTTGTGATGTTTAAATTACATCAAGATTCGTGGCTATAAAGTAAATAGAACGACAGGACAGCAGATGATGACAGACCCCTCTCCCAGTTAGCATAAATAAATAAGCAGCAACGTGGAACGGTTTACATCCTGTGACTCATCACTGCGTCTCTGAAATGAGTTACTAGTGAATTTATAAACAATTTCTTCGATTAATCTGCGATGGTGCAGCACAGTTCACCCCACAATCAGGGGAAACAGCCCAAGGAGGCCACTGAGCCACACAACAGGATGCCAGTCTATCGTGTGTGTTCACTTCCCATCTCTCCTAACCCTATTTTTGTTTTCAAAAAAAATACAAAATAGACACTACCTCAGTGCGCTCGCCTTGCAAGCGAGAGGATCCAGGTTTGATTCTCAGGCAGGGTGAAACCTTAGGCAAGTTTCCTTACTCCACACACCTCCGTTTACCTAGCAGTAAGTAGGAACCTGGTTGTTAGTTGATTGGTAGATCACTTTGCTTCCAAACACCCCGCACCCACCACCCTCCAACCCCCCACTCTCCCACCGCCAACATTGTCGACATTCATGCACGACTGTTTGTGGGACACTGCTTTGCACAATTGGCTGCTGCATTTTGCCCACAAAGTACACAGTCACCTCACATTACAGTATATTCTGTGAAGCGCTTTAAGACATTGCAACACCTTGATAAGGTCCTATATCAAATCCAACGATTATTATTTCAAAACTTATTATTAATTCCCATCGCCCCATAGAACATAATACTGTAAAACTATTGATCCTTGCATTTCCTACAGCAGTTTTCCGTCGGGAGGGAATCCCAAAGCACTCAACAGGATATACTGCAAAGTGTAGAGACTATGTATTCTGCACACAGCGATGTCCTACAAACCATAAAAATGACTGAACGATTTTCTCTGGGGGATTTTTGGCCAGGATACTGGAGAGAAACTCCCTTCTCTTTCTGAATAGTGCTGCGGGGTTTTTAACGTCCACATCAACAGGTTTAACATCTCATTGGAAAGACGGCACTTCCAACATCGCAGAACTCCCCAGCATTGCACTGGAGTGGGAAACCTAGAGAATGAGCTCAAAGCCCTGACATGGGGCTTCTACCCATACCTTCTGACTCAGAGATGAGAGTGCTACCGACTGAGCCAGGCTAACACACTAGCCAGGACAACGGGAGAAACTTCTTCTCTTTTCCAATCATGCAATGGGATCTTTAACATCACCTGATAAGATACAAGTTTTCAAGTCAAAATTAATGGATTAAGATTTGGGGAATGTTTGTGGAACTAAACTACATTTGACCCGGAAATGATGACAAAGCTTTCTTCCAAAGAGCAGAGCAAACAGCACACAGTATCCTAACGCAAGCCAAGTTTCCATGCCTCAGTGCACATTCTGCATTAACCCACAGCTCCAAAAGATAATGGAAACCTTGGATAACAAGGCGAGCCATTAGGTATTGGGTCTGTTTCTCGGTTCTCTTGTTTCTTATCTGATACGTTAATCATTTGCCTAATGGAGACCATCACCATCTCTGAGGTAAGTATCCACGTCATTCCATTCTGACTCATGTAGTTGTTAGAGCACTCACCTCGCAACCGAGAGGACCTGGGTTTGATTCCTGGGCGGGGCGAAACGTTGGGCAAATTTCCTTACTCCACACGCCTCTGCTTACCTCACAGTAAATAGAAACTAAGTAGAAACTAAGTTGTTAGTTGATTGGCAGATCGCTTTTCCGGGGGTAATAATCCCTTAAAAACAAACTAAAAAATAAAAAGGAATTTGGTCACTGAATCCATGACTGTTTATGGGACACTGCTGTACGCAATTGGCTGCTGCGTTTTGCCCACAAAATAGACAGACACTATACTTTTACAATATATTCTAGGAAGCACTTTGAGACATCATTTTGTTCTATTGTGGTTGCTTCCAGCACTATGAGTCCTGGAAGCAACCACAATAGAACAAAATTCAGCTGTGTGTTTGCACTGTTTGGGCAAAACAGATTGAGCTATTTACAGTATAAAGTAAACTCACACAGGCCTGTCCACACTTGTTGTTGAGGTATTTGGAAGGTTCACAGGTTAAGACCGTTCTCGATGATAGACGTGAAAAGACATATTGCTCATGTTCACATCTACGCTGAAATCAGAAACCCTGGTTTCAGTTTACATTTACTTCCCTGGGTGTATTATGAAATGGTGCATCAAAAGAGCAGGGAATGCGATTAGAGTAGAGCGCTCCAGTGCGGGAGTGAGCACCAGCACAAACACGATGAGTAGATCTAGAGTAGATTTTTCTCCCCTGTGTTGTGTAGTTCTCAGATCATTGACATTGGTGTGTCTAACCCAACACAGTGACTCAATCCTCCTTCAGAGCAAGTTCAGGTTCTACATTTGCTGATTAAAGATCTGCCAACAAAGCTGACAGCCAGACAGGTCTCAGCACATCTCTGCTCCCAGCTCTACACAACTCACATCAATGAAAATCTGCTCCTCTGGAAAAGTCTAAAACCATAGCTGGTAACGGCGTTTAGCAACTCTCTCTCTCTCTCTTTCCCTTAATTAACGCGAGGAATGCAGAATGAAATGCCACAAATTTCACCCAAGGCTGGGTTCACGAAGGATACACAAACACATAGACATATATACATGTATAAACACATGAATATGTCCACTGCCTTTGGCACATCCTCTCCGTGTGAACGTCGTTATATAAATGCAATTTGCTGTTCGTGTTGTTGTATACACATTTACAATATATACAAATATACATACATAAATACATGTATACACGTGTATTTTCCAACTTATTGCAAGCCCGTTTATTTCAACAAAAACAGCTCAGTGTGTGTCTGAACTACAACTTCCCCAGCTTGTAGCTCGGCTGCCAGTGACTGACACAAACTAGTTCATTTTTTTATATATCGACACCTGCTTATGTCAACAAATTCTGCTGGGTGCCCGCAATGTCGACATAACCGGGTAGGACTGTGCTGTTGGCCTGAAGAATGTTGGTTGAGGGGAAGTCCATATTGGCTTTCAAAAGGGAACTAGAATAATACCTTCAACAGAGTCAGCTGCAGGGGTTTAAGGGAAAGGGCGGGGAAGTGGGCCTGAAAGGATTGCTCTTGAGGGAACAGACATAATGGGCCAAATGGCCTTAATAAAAATAATAATTCTTACATTTGATGTAGCGCCTTATCGCGTCAATGAGATGTCCCAGAGTGCTTCACAGGATACATTAAGTGGAGTGACTGTGTATTTTGTGGGCAAAATCTTCTGGGCTGTGAATTATTATGGTTCTATGTTCTCTTGGTTCACGGGTGTATATTTAGAGGCGAGAGTTAAGGGGGATTTGCCAATCCCGTTAGAGTGACGGTAAGTCCTAATTAATTTTGTTGATTAATTAATCAACGAGACAACCAGGAGGCTCCTTCAAACCCAGGTTCCTCACGGTCAGCAACTCGGTCCTGGATTGTGAATATCTGAGACACGTGGAACACACAATGTAACCAAGCTTCAGTGAGACATAAACCAAGCAGGGCCAGCAGACACGTTGTGTGGGTTTGACAGCATGATGCTGCACTTCTATATACAACACTGTGTATCTAACTTGGACCAGCCGAGTAAATACTGAGGACACAACAAAATACTGCATTTTTCCAGCATGATTACATTAGAGAGTAAAGTCTGAGTTCATGTCAGCAGGAACCTGACCTCACTGGAACCCTGATTCTGCAATGATGTGATCAAATGGGCCAAAGGGCCTTCTTCACCCCCAACCAACCTCATGATCGTTAACAAGTTCACAATCATGTGATTGTGAATCATGTGATTCGAGACATGGAATCACACAGTCTAAGCTGACACTCAGATGCAGTGATGGGATAACATAACATGTAGGAGCAGGAGTAGGCCATTCGAACCTGCCCCGCCATTCAATCATGGCTGATCTTCTATCTAACTCCAGCTAATACCATAACCCTGCCTTATCCCCATATCCCTTAATCCCTTTTGCAATAAGAAATATATCTATCTCAGTCTTGAATATGCTCAAGGACTGAGCGTCAACAGCCCTTTGGGGTAGTGAGTTCCATACATTCACCACCCTTTGAGTGAAGAAGTTCTTCCTCAACTCAGTGTGAAAGGGCTGCCTTTGATTTTAAGGTTGTGACCCCTGGTTTTAGTTTCTCCAACCAGGGGAAACAATCTCCCACTATCTACTCTATCATCCTCTTGATGATCTTTTAGGTTTCTATAAGATCCCCTCTAATTCTTCTATATTCTAGAGACTATAGGCCCAAATTGGTCAGCCTATCCTCGTAACTCATCCCCTTCATCCCTGGTACTAACCTAGTAAATCTACGCTGCACCGCCTCCAAGGCAAGAAGTACATCCTTCCTTAAATAAGGAGACCAAAACTGCACACAGATGAGGGTGGTTGCATTGTTGGAAGTGCTGCTGTCCTTCAACGAGACGCTAAACCGAGATCCCATCTGACTATTTAGGTGGATGTTAAAGATTCCCATGGCACTATTCAAAAAGAGATGGGAGTTTCTTTCTCCACGTGTCCTGGCCAACAATCCCCCAAATAACATTGGTCATGGTTCCATGGCTGTTTGTGGGATTGCAAATTGGCTGCCGCTTTTCGCCCGCAAAATATACAGTCAATCCACTTTACAGTATATCCTGCGAAGCGCTTTGAGATGCCTCGATGATGTGATAAGGCACTAAATCAAATGCAAGGATTATTCTTTATTATATACTATACATTATTATTCATCATCCACCTTCAAGCTTGTTGGAACCTTGCTGTGCGAAAATTGATTTTGCCAATCCACTTGCCAGCGATTTGCCATTTCCAGGCTCTATATCAAGGGCTGTTCAGTAGCACTTGAAGGAAATAACCATCATTATAGTCTGCCTTGTTACCATTAATAGTCCCGACCAGAAGTCATTTAAACGCCACAGGAAAATACACGCACACACATTCAAAGGTCAACCAGCACATGTTGATACAACTTGTCCAAACATAGACGCTACTAACTCTGAATAACACTACAGAGAGCACTGCACATCACAAGAGGCCTGGCTCCGTGCCAGAGAATGAACGATCACGTATCTGAACGATCAGGGGAATAAAAATGGACACACTGGAATAGTCTTTATTATTTATTATTAATAATAGGGAATGCTTTTCTCTAACCCTCCGCTTTCCCCATTTTTAGGTTTTTTTTATTATGATTTATAATTGCACCTGAAGACCTTACCCTTCGTCAAGCATCCCGGCAATGGTGGGTGCTGCTTAAATGCAAGTTGTTGTTGTTATTAATAACAATCCTTGGTTTTGATAGAGGGCCTTCAACATCAAAATATCTCAAATCCACTTCACTTTTACTGCAAAATGTAGTGACTGTGTATCTTGTAGGCAAACGCAGCAGGTAGTTTAATTACAGTAACTTCTCCCACACACAGCCAGGATGTGAATAAAGTGGATTGACCGTACATCTTGTGGGCGAAAAACAGCAGCCAATTGCACACACTAGTGTCCCACAAACAGTCATGGATTGAGTGACCACATTTTTTTTTGGAGGCATTATTACCCCCGAAAAGCGATCCGACAATCGACTAACAAACGGGTTCTGGGTCCTCTCGCTTGTGCACTAACCACTACGATACAGGACTCAACAGTATCAGCCAAAAGGGACAAACTGGCCATCAGGCATAGTGAGAACGAGGTAGCTGTTGTGAAAAGCCCAGTGGTAGAGAGTTGGACTTGGCTCAGGCCTTGACCTGCGACGTCACTCGGTCAACATGAACATGGATTTCTCAGCCCTGATTTACGATGTGAAAGATTAGCTAGAGTTCAAGGACTATTAGTGCAATAACCCTGGGTACATATTACATCTGTCAGAGAACAAAGGAACACGAGTGTAGGAGTGTAGGAGAGGAGGAATATGGGAGAGGAGTGAAGGAGAGAATAATAATAAGAATCCTTGCATTTGATATAGTGCCTTTATCATGTCGTTGAGATGCCTCATTGCGCTTCACAGAATATACTGCAAAGTGGATTTGCTTTAATTCCTGCTGCTTGTCCAGCTAGGAACACCACACCCACCCCATTCACCTACAAAAATGCAGTCACTACACTTACAGTATATCCTACGAGCGCTTTGGGACATCCCTCCGATGTGAAAAGCGCTACACCAAATGCAAAGATTACTGTTATTATTTGTGGTCTACAAAGAATGCCTGCACCCCCACCCCCACATCCCCCCCCCCCCCCCCCTCCCCACCCCACCCAGTGACTGGTCTGCCAGAATGTCACCAGCAGTGCCCTGTGCAGTACTGCAGACCCCACCTGGCTCAGAAACAGGACTAGAGACCATCAGAAAGAATGAGTTTCATTTCAATATTCCATTGCCGAGCACGTCAGCCTGGAGTCTGCTAAGCTCTGAGATTCCCCTCATCTGCCCAAAATTTTTTTGTGTCTGACATGACACATGCGGAAACCCGTCACCATTGCTTAAGTGAATCCAAACCAGACTGAGAATTCCATGCATCCCACCTACACATGGAAAACTCCGGAGATGGATTGTTTCGTTTGACCAGATCGGTGGTGGTGGCACTGCCACCTTGTGGCCCCTTCCTCTATGACACCAGCATCCGAAATTGGGTATCAAGTCTGCCGCCGAGATAATTAACACCGCAAATGTTCATCACTTCTTTGAAAGTTAAGAAGGACATTGGGTTACAGAGGGGGCAGCGCTCCGAGACCCCACTTCATGTGTAAGGGGGCTTTCATGTTGGGACGTCCTCCCGACCTGAAAGGCTCTTTATAAATGTCATTTTGTATTGTATAAACACAACCTTCAAGAAAGCGGCCTCAACAACAACGACAACAATAAATTATATTTGTATACCACTTTTCTCGTTGGGGGGCACGGCCCAAGATACTGGACAATCAGGGATTTGGGCCCGAGCAGGGAGATGGGATCAGGATGGGTGGAGGGCTGGGAGTGTAGGGATAGAAGGGTGGCCAGAAGAGTGGTCGAGGGGGGGAGTTGAGATGTGCTTTGAAGGAAGCAAGGGAGGGAGCAAGGTGAAGGGACTGGAGGATAAAGTTCCAGAGGGTGTGAGCAGAGAGGCTGAAGGCCTGACCGTCAACGATGGGGTGGGACGGGCAGGGAGACGTGGAGGGAAATTGGTGCCAAATTGAATGTGGTGAGGAGAAGTGAAAAAATGCTGGCTGAGTGACGGATGTTAGCTAACCTGTGGTGGTCGTGATGTTCAGAGGACAAGCACAGCTGAGAAGAACGCTGTGTGTGGGGTGGGGGGAGAGAGGGAGGAACAGGCCAAAGCCAAGGCCAAGGCCAGCACAACTGGCGTCACTCCGCTAGTATTGGCTCCGCCAGATGTGCAGATGTCCAGCAATCAAAACGTTTCCTGAATAATCATCTGATTCACTCCTGTGGGGGGGCGAGGCGGGGGGGCGTTTGGCAAATGATATAATCAGACTGTGATTTCCCCAACAGCTGCTGGAAAACTCAGAAACTCAGCAGACTTGTTTCTGTTCGTCTGCGGAGTGGGGTGGGGAGGTGGGGTGAGTAGCCCCCTCTGAGCGATGGGGGGGCCGGGGGGGTTCACTCCTGAGGAGAGAGGGAGCCTGAGCTGCCATTGATGGGGCACGAGTCCCCACTCCTATCCCACTGCCCTCGTATGTGTCTGTCTCCAGCCCAGCTCCTTCCCCAGTGTGTTTGGTTGTCAATGGCATCAGGAAGTGTTTATCACAGACATACAGAGAGGGCACCGGGCTGCACAGGTTAGATCAGCTGGGTGTGAAAGGTTCCCTTTCCCCAAACACAACAACAATAACAACAACAACAACGATTACATTTGTATAGCGCCTTTCACGTCATGAGGATGTCCCAAGGCGCTGGACAGTGTACAGCATTTCACACCCGAGCTGGGGTTGGGAGGGTAAGGGAGGGGAGCGGAAGGGGGGATGGCATGGTCGAAGTGGAGGGTCTTGAGGCGGGACTTGAAGGAGGCTAAGGAGGGGGCGAGGCGGAGTGACTGGGGGATGGAATTCCAGAGGTTGGGGGCAGAGTGGCCAATAGTGGGGCAGGTGGGTTGGGGGTCATGGAGCAGGCCAGACACACACACACAGTCTCTTATACACAACACACACACGCACGCACGCACGCAGACAACCAGAGTCACTCCCTCACAGTGACAGCGACCCACAGAAAGCCCAGCTCATGCAGTATTTTCTAAAGATCAGCATTTCTATAGACCTTTCACGCTGGATAGTGCCTCAGAGCGCTGAACCACAGGATTCCCACTCGCTTTCTCCCTTGCATTGGTTTGACACTCGGCAAAGCTCAGCCAAGCCGCAGAGGTATTCAGGCTGAGAGCACAGCAGACCTCGCTCAGTTCCTCCACTCTCACAGCTCATCCCTGCAGCCTGGCCACCGAAAGGCTTTACTCTCTCAAGTGTACATGAGGCAGGAAACAACCAATGCATCCCCCCCTTCCCCACCTCCCTCTCTATTTGTCTCCCAGCTAAGCTGTTCCCAAACGCCAGAGGCCTCCTGATCACCAGAGGATTTATATTGTTGAGCAAACCTCAACCTTGTGTGAAACAAATGACCTACAGGTCTTGCTCAGCCACACACCAGATCAGTAAGTCAGCTAAACTGCAACACTGAGTACGATCAACTACAACTGCCACCAAAACTTGCACTCAAATGTGTGTCTGTGTGTGTGTGTGTGTCAGCCTGGCTCAGTCGGTCGCATTCTTGCCTCTGAGGCAGAAGGTTGTGGGTTAAAGCCCTATATCGGTACTTGTCTAAGCTGACATTCCATTTCAATGCTGGGGGTGAGTTGCATTGTCGGGA
This sequence comes from Callorhinchus milii, assembly GCF_018977255.1. Classification (NCBI taxonomy): domain Eukaryota; kingdom Metazoa; phylum Chordata; class Chondrichthyes; order Chimaeriformes; family Callorhinchidae; genus Callorhinchus; species Callorhinchus milii. The sequence continues at coordinate 5,697,231 of NW_024704752.1, read as the reverse complement.
GTGCCGTCCTTCGGATGAGGCGTTAAACCGAGCTCCCGGTCGGCCTGTTCAGGTGGACGTTAAAGATCCTGTTGCGCTATTCGAAAAAAGAAGGGAGTTTCTCTCTCCCAGTGTCCTGACCCAACAATCCCCCAAATAAAATTGATTGCTCACTCCATGGCAGTTCGTGTGTGCCTTCCCTGTGTGCAAATTCAATGCTGCATTCACCTACAAATACAGTCACTGCATTCTCTAGTAAAATCCCGTGAAGCACTTTGAGATGTCTTGATAATAATAATAATAATAATCCTTGCATTCGATATAGCGCTTTTCACGTCGGGAGGACGTCCCAAAGCGCTTCACAGAATAATAATAATAATCCTTGCATTTGATATAGCGCTTTTCACGTCGGGAGGACGTCCCAAAGCGCTTCACAGAAGACACTGTAAAGTAAATTGACTGTATATTTGTGGGCGAACGCAGCAGCCAATTGCACACAGCAATGTCCCACAAACAATCGTAGATTGAAAATGACCAATTTATTATTGTCTTTTGTTTTGGAGGGATTATTATTAGGCGTGTGGAGTAAGGAAACTTGCCCAAGGTTTCGCCCTGCCTGGAATTGAACTCAGATCTCGAAGATTTCTTGATGATATGGTAAGGCGTGATGTCAAATACAAGGACCATCATTATCGATCACCTTCCTTTGAACCGCTCCTATATATGTTTGCTTATAATGAGCCCATTCTGCATCCAGCGCCAAGGGTGGTTGGTTAAGTAGGACTTGACCCAGGCACGTGTGGTCCCACTGAGGTAATTGAGGGAAGAAAAGACGCGGTGGAGGAGGACGGCGTGATCGACTGTGTGTCGAATGCAGTGGAGAGGTCCAGGAGGACAAGGAGGCAGAAGGGGCCGTGGTCACGGATGGAGAGGACTTCATTAGTGATTTGATGAACATTGTCTCATGTGGGCTGGGCAGAACCCAGACTGCAGGGGCTCGAGTAGGGAGTGGAGGGAGATATATGTGTGAATGAAGTTGATTTGCAACAACAGATTCCAGAACTTTAGGAAGGAAAGGCAACTTGGAAATGAGCCGGTAGTTATTAAACAGGAAACGACCTGTGATCTGTTCCTTAGATATTTTCACAACTCCACTTTTTTTTAAACTACAAAACAATGACCCAGAATTCCGCCTAGTCTCAGCCTGTGAGATTTTTTTGTGTGTTGTTATGTTACTTGTAAGCAAGGTAGAAGCTTGTGGTGTTAAAGGGTCAATGGCAGCATGGATACAGAACTGGCTGGGAGACAGAAAGCAGAGAATGATGGTGAAGGTTTATTTTTCTGGCTGGAGGGAAGTGTGCAGTGTTGTCCCCCAGGGATCGGTATTGGGACCACTGCTGTTTTTGATCTATATAAATGACCTGGACTCGGTATAGGGAGTACAATTTCCAAGATGATACGAAGCTAGGAAAAGTAGTAAACAATGAGGAGGGTAGTAGCAGACTGCAAGAGGACAGAGACAGACTGGTAAAACGGGCAAGACACGTGGCAGATGAAGCTTAATGTGGAGAAATACAAAGTGAAGCATTTTGGGAAGAAGAATGAGGAGAGGCAATATAAGCTGACGGTACAATCTTAAAGGGGGTGAAGGAACTGTGGGACCTGGGGTTGCATATAAGTAAATCTTTGAAGGTGGCAGGATAGGTAGACAAAGCTGTTAATGAAGCATACGGGATATAAGGCTTTATAAATAGGGGTATAGAATACAAAAGTCAATGATGAACCTTTATAAAACACTGGTTAGACCTCAGCGAGAGACAGTGTTCAGTTCTGGGCACCACACTTTAGGAAGGATATTAAGGCATTGGAGAGGGTGCAAAGGTGATTTACAAGGATAGTACAAGGAATGAGGGACTTCAGTTATGAGGACAGGCTAGAGAAGCTAGGATTATTTTCCTTGGAGCAGAAAAGGTTAAGAGGAGACTTAACAGAAGTCTTCAAAATGGTGAGGGGATCCGATAGGGTGAACAAGGAGAAACTATTTTCACTGATGGATGAGTCAGTAACCCGAGGACACTGATTTTAAATAGTTGCTGAAAGAAGCAGAGGGGAGGTTCAGAGAAAATGTTTTACACATTGAGTTGTTTGGATCTGGAATGCATTGCATGAAAGGGTGGTGGAAGTCGAATCAATAACTTTTAAGATTCGAGGTAGATAATTATTTGGGGAGGACAAGTTTGCAGGAGAGAGCGGGGGAAGTGGGATTGATTTGGGTAGCTCTTTTCAGATACGATAGGCCAAATGGCCTCCTTCTGTGCTGTATAATTCTATGTCCGGCTTCCAAATTAAGAGTGGATTTCATAATTTTCCACCATCCTTAGATTTTAAGACAAAAAAACACTCTTGTATATTCTACGTTAACTTCCTGAGTAACACTGTTGACTGGGTCTGAACAATCTATGGGTTGAATTCACCTCAACACAACCAGCTATTTATCAAACACACCGAGGTTGACATTGTGTTGTCTGAGGCGCCACCTACAGGCACTTCATCCCTCCTTTCATAACCATTCACACAGCCTCTTAGTCTCAGATACATTTTTTCTTCTTTCTATAATCTCTCACTATTGCCTTCACTTGTCTTGCACCATCAACACCTCTGATCTCATCATCTCATCATTTGTTTTCTGGTTAGCCGGGTGTCTTGACACAAATGCCTAAAGCCATCACCATGTTTAAGGGTATCCCAACCAAACTGGGATTTGGTGCCAAACCGGCACATGGATAAATTGTTGGAATGGAATGTGCACTCCCTCCCTGGAGGGACACATCCTCCTTACCTAATCTCAGAAAGTATTAGACGCAGGTTGGCAAGAGCCAAGGCTTGGGGATCTCTCTCCCCAACCCTGCCTGACATAGTTCTCAAACATTCACAAATCGCTGCCTGTCCTTCCTCTGGGGGGAGGATATGGAGAAAGAGACATGGTGTTAGAGTAGAGAGGTTCGGTGGGGGAGCACCAGCACAGACACGATGGGGAGAGAGAGCTCCAAGTGGGCAGCCTCCCTGTGCGGATTCCCACAATCTGGTGGTAAGTGCGCCATCTGGTGGCATAGTCCAGAACTGGTAAACCCGAGTCTTAAAGCCTGAAATGTGTAGAAGGACTATTGATGATGTGAGTGAGGGTCACACTGAACCGGGCACAGGCTAATAATAATCATAACCCTTACATTTGATACAGCGACTTCTCACATCCGGAGGATGTCTCAAAGAGCTTCACAGGATTCACAAAACTCCTGTTCCCCGCCCGCCCCGTTTTCTTACCTTGAATTCTTATTTTCAGTTGCAGACGAGTCGAGTGTAATAATGTCTGATACCAGTAACTTCCTCCTCACTCATTCCATGTTACAGATGTCGCTCCGATCATTGTAACGGATCATTATCTGCCATGAAAATGATGACGCTCACACACTCACACCGATCCTCTGGACGTCTAAATACAGTTAAACACCTGTACTGACTACTTCTAAATACAATTATCATCATTCTTCCACGTTTCAGTTGTTGGTCAGTGCACTGTAGGAAAAAAAATGGGCGTAACAGGACTTTGTAAACACCCTGTACAGTGTAGTGACTGTTTATTTGTAGGCAAACACAGAGGCCAATTATGCACAGCAATATCCCCCACACATCCATGAAGTGAGTGGCCAATTTTATTTGGAGGTTTGTTGGCCATGACACCAGGTTAAACTCCCGTCTCTTTTTGAATAGTGCCATGGGATCTTTAACATCCACCTGAACAGGCAGATGGGACCTCAGTTTAACTAAGGCTCATCCGAACTCTGACAATACCGTGCTCCCCGGAGTGTCAGCATAGACTGAGTGCTGACGTGGGGGACTTGAACCCACAACCTCATGACTCAGAAGCGAGAGTGCTATGGTTTGAGCTGGACTGCTGACAGTACTGGGAATGGATATCAGGTGGATGAAGAATGTAACCCCTGCTCTGGGCTGGGGTTGAGATCTCCTGTCATTTTCCATTGAATTCCAAGCAAAAGCACTTCCCCTCACAGCGCTCGGCTCCTCAGTCGCGAGAGCAAATAATGCATGTTGAGCATCACGCTTTTTCAAAAGTGAAACAAAAAGCCAGTGAATTTTGAAACTTGCTTGTGCTCTTGGGTTAAATTTGTGTGACTGATGTGATCCAAATGCTCCTTTGCAGAACACACTGCAGCACCTTTAGCCAGAACTGAACGGTCTTTCCTGTTCGTTATTATCTGGTTGGACCCCTGCCTCCCCGGATCCTCCACAACTTGTGCCTTGCATACATTATACAGCCATTCTCTGAGTGAAACATTCATCTATGCCCTATTCAATCCTATTCCTATGTTGGGAGTGCCAGAGTAAGGGTAAGAGCACCTCGCAAGCAAGAGAACCCAGGTTCGATTCCCAGTCAGGGCAAAACCTTAGAGTAAGTTTCCTTACTCCACACTCCGCTGTTTATCTAGCAGTAAGCAGGAACTCGGTTGTTAGTCCATTGGCAGATTGCTTTCTGAGAGTAATAATCCCTCCAAAAAAAAACATAAAAATTTGGCCACTTCAATCCACGACTGGTTGTGGGTCACCGCTGTGCGAAATTACCTGGAACTTCATTGCCAACTCCATTATACAGTCAACATAAGAATGTTTTGGCATTCTATTGCGTACGTGTGTGGGGGGGGGGTGCAGTGGAAGAATAGACAACTACACTGAGCTGGAATCCGGACCAGTGGTACCTGGAGAGGCTTTGGAAGCGGAATGATTCCCCTGGAGAAGAGAAGGCTCAGGGAAATCTGACTGAAATATTCCCGACCCTAAAGGTTATAAAGAAAACCCTAATAACCAGTTTAACAGTCATAACGAGAAGCTGCGGTCTCCAAGGTCAGGAGCGGGACAGTGAGCAACCAGTCCAGAGTGAAACACTTTACACACAGAGCGGAGAGTGTGGAGAGTGGACACGTCACGGACGCAGATTGTGTCAGCAAATTCAAGTGGGAACCAGACAGCTACAATCATTGACAGGTGCGAGAGGCAGAGCAGTGTAGGATTTTCTTTAATACTGGACCCCAACAGTCTCTCTGTGTCCCGTGCACTGCCGTGGTCCCATGTAACACTCTTTCCCAGATAAACTTGCCAGAGAAGGAGAGAGGGATTGGGAGGGAAGAGGGAGAGAATGAGGGGGAGCAAGTGAGGAGAGTGGGAGAGGAGAAAGGGGATGCCATGCAGCGAGCTAAGCTGAACAACCTTCAATCAATAAAGTGAAATGCAGACCATTTTTTGCGTTTTTGGCAATTTTGTTTTTTTTTTAATTTTTTTTCCATACAGCAAGAATCAAAGATATAGCGGTAATAATGAAATAAGCAGGAAAAAACAACTTGCAGCCAAGGAGAGAAGTGTACGTTATCAAACTACAAGCAAAAGTAAGTCCATGATTATACAAGAGTAAAACCAAGCATCTATCTGTCCTTTTAGCAGGTGAAGGTACAGGTTGGTTTGTTTGCAATTTTCTTTGCAACAAAAATAAGTAGCGATTTTACTGATTTTTTCGTGGGAACTTAAAATGATCAAATTTTTTTTGCATTTTTTTTAATTCTTCGAATTTTTATTAAAAATATTTATTTCTTCATAAAATGAAACTTGTCTTCTCTCTGGTTTGGTGGGGGAGGGAAGGAGGAAAAATATGCATTTGACTTTTTTAAGTGCGTTTGTTTTAAGCGCTCCGAGATGCCATCGAGGGCACTATATAAATGCAAGTTGTTGTTGTTTAAGAGCTTTTTGGCTAGGGGGGAAGGTGGGTCGGGGAGGGAGGGGGTATTTTCATTATCTAAAAATCGACTCTCAACTGCGAAAAGGACCAGCAACTGCAAGAGCATTGAGCTCAGTGAGGCTTTATTATTATTTTTGTGCCTGACTCTGTGTGTGTGTGTGTTTTTGGTTTATTTATCAAAAAAAATTAAAACAGACATTTCTTCCAAAGTTGAAATGAAAGTGACGAGTCATTTTGTTTTGTTTCAGTTGTACGAACCATTCCTCGCTTTCCCTGGATAAGCGAATGACCAAATTCAGTTTACAGAACCGATTGATCAGTATATAAGACGTCTAATTTTACCTTCCTTTCCTTGCTGTTGTTTGAAAACCTCTAGACATGCAGTAGATAATTTTTTTTAGATAAATTTCTCTCTTTTTTTATACATATATATTTTGTATATTGTATATATATTCATTGATGTGAAGATGTCTTTCACTTTCTTAAATATATATATTTGTTATATATATATATCTCTCTTAAGTGACGTGGAGATATTTTGCTAGTGAACATTAACCTGTTAACAGCTGATGAACCTGTTCTGTAAAATGATTTGGAGCTTTGTTTCAAACCCTGTGGGGAGTTAGTTATCAGTCGTGAGATCTTGAAAGGATATCTTATCACTCTTAGCTGAAAATAATCCTGGCAAACTACAAACTGCCACATGAAGCAAAGCATTATTTTGCCTTTTTCGGGGGCGGTTCAGAGTGTCACTCTCGCTGCCCTCTTTTTTTTTTGCAAGTTTTTTAAAGTTTTTTTTGTTCAGCCTGTCGTTTTTAATTACCTTAACAAAATTCCTCGTTATTATAGACATTTTTTTTATTCAAAATAAGATCTTACTATTTTACAGGTTTTCTTTGTTTGACTATGTACAGAAGTGCAAAGAGTCAACCACCTTCCAGGCTTCCCATCCCTCGCTTTCTCTAATTGCTGCATAATCAACCTCTGAAGAGTTTTTTTTGCACACAATCAGATTCATTCTTGACTTTTTTTCCTTAAAAAGTAAGCTTTCGATTAATATTTGAATTCATGACATTTTTTTTAAAAAAAGAAAAATCCCTCAATCTATCGATTATGCAGCTTCTGTCTCAAGAAACGTCTGACGAACCAGATTAGGGATTTTAAAAAATACTGAAACAATATCTTACAACCTGAATGATTACAGTAGAAAATAACTTCAATTCTAATTTCTAGGAACCTAGAGATTTCCATCTTGACTTAATTACAAAGAAAATAAATCATTAAAATATTACGTTATTGTCTGCCAGGATTGTTGCCATAGCAACAACTTAACTTCCCAATGAGTGCATCATTGTAAGTTATCCGTACAAAATATCATTTGTTCTCTAAATGCAACCTACAGGAGGGAAACAATGACGGACATGCTTACATTTAAGTGTAAGTCGGTAAAATATAAATCATTCTTTAGCTGTTTAAGAATTAAATGACACTTACATGTAAATTCAACACTATGAGTAAATTATGGAGGAGAAAAAAAGCTATAAAACTTTAGACACTTTTTAATCTGTTAAATCCTAATAAACAAAAATATTCTATCAACTAAAAAAAATATTAAAACTGTATCCAACATTGAAACATAATAGAAAAAAAATGAAAACAAAATCTATTTTTTTTATATATGTAAGAAACTACAAATTGAAAGAAGGAAAGGAGGATAAAAGGGCTACATTAACAATAGAGTCTACACCTAGATGTCCTTAAACAGGATTGAAATAACATTTAAAATGGGTTCCAACCCGTAATATAATCTAAGGCTTTAATAGATGTATAGTACAATCAATAAAAATCAATGCGACCATCTTAAACTATCAAGCGCATCTCCTGACTTTATCTACTTATAACCCTGCGTTCAGCTCGGAAGTATGGAAAATTCAGGAATTGAACTTTCACTTCTCCGGTTTCTGTCTCACTAACACACCTGGCCCCGCTACAGCATAGAACAGGCTGAGCGGAGCAGAGCGAAGCTATCACCTTAACAAGCTGCAAAAGATCTGAAAGGGGGGTGGGGGGAGGGGGGGGGGAGGAAAAAGAGATTTCTTTTGGATGAACCATTAAAATACACAGTATAATTTTACCTGTGTGTTTTTTTTATATAAGGCTTAAATGCAGTTACTCTGAAAAAAATCACATATAAAATCCACCCAAAAACATATCCCACCCCGTTGCTAATTTTAATAAACATCTTCATTTAATTCCTGTTTTGGTTTATCATGCATCCTTATAACAGTGCTTCTTTCCTCCTTTGCGATTTTCTAATTTAGAGTCACTCTCGCGTGGGTGCATTTGGTTTTTTTTTACGTGCGTGTGCGTGCGCGCGTGGGAGAGAATATAGGTGTGTGACTTTGATCGAACAAAGGCAGGATCCACCGCCGCAGAAACGTTTATAGTCGAATCGACTTGTGACAGAGGAACAAATCGGAGCAAATTAAACTGCACAAATGGTTGAATCTTAGGTCTCTGCAAAATGGCACCTTCGGGGCTGAAGTGGTTTGACTCTTAGTTTGTAGCTAACAATCCCCCCCATGCCACAGCATGATTCCTCTGAAGCATTTGGTGAAGGGGTCTGTTACTAACACTTGCCAACGCTGGCAAAGTCAAGATGGCACGTCTTAAATATGATTAATATCCCTCGCTGGGCATTAACAGATAACGATTGTATAGAGCAGAACAACAAACAAGTTCATCCTCAAGGCTCCCAAAGTTTCATTTCTGTTATTGGGAAGCAAAGGTGCCATTTTCAGAGAGAACTTTGGCATGGAAAAGGTTAATGACGGAGCATTAGCAGGAGCAAAATGTGGCTATTCGGTAAATGTGTTAACACTGCAGTAATAATACTCTGTGAGTTAAATGCACAGTCTATGGCACTTAATGTGTACCCCTTACAACACGTCATTTAAAGCTATGGTGTGCTTTAAAACAAAGGTCAGACACCGTTGCGGGTTGTTTGCTCAGCACATTCATCTCTGTCCATTGCCTCTTTAAATCCTTCTCACAATCTTATTAGAATATAACCCTTAACACAGAACACTGTGCATGCACAATCAAGTTGACACTAATGGCAAAATAGTATTTTTTAAATACAAGGTGCACCGTTTTTTTTTTTTGTTTTTTTTTTCAGTTTTCCATTTTGTAAACTTGAAATAAAACATTTAATTCCTAACATCGAAAATGATGGGCTTGGTCTAGGAGGTACCTATACATACTATATATTAAAGTGTACATCGTTGTTTACCTTTCCATCCAAGAGACAAGACATACTGTATGTAAGAAATAGGCTACGTTATGCATATCTCGGATTTGATGCATAATTCAGTACGAGAAAAGGCGAATGACGCTGGATGTTGATTGAGACCTTCTCCCAGCTCTGCTGCTGGTGAAACACTCAAGGCTGGGTGGAAGTCTCAGTTTGCGGCATTTGGATTTTTCCAATTGGACATTTTGTTCCTGATGAACCATTCTCCCATTTCGTAAGCATGCAAAATGTAGAAGGTTTCACTGTTGTGGGATTGGGAATCGGATGGTGGTATTTACAGAATGGCTGCTCACTCTTGCCCTGGAAGGAGCTCCAGCGTACTGCCATCTCTTCATGCTGATCTACAGGGACCAGAGAGAACAAAGCAGCTATAATTCCTGATGCACATTTAATGCTACAGAGACAGATTAATCACAACTGAGATTTAGGTGAAGAAAGCCCTTCAGACCATTTCATCTCCTCCTGCCAGAATTCCCATGCTCCCAACATAACATCAAGACATTTCTTACTGAGTTCTGCCTTTGAGCCCCAAACACCCGTTCTGGTAATCTGTTCTAGCTATTCTGGGATTGGAGAGCTGCAGTGCGGGAGCAAGTACATAGACATAGCCGAATTTCACTGGACATAAACCCAAGTCACATTTTATGATTCCATTCATTATTAATAACAAATATAATAATGCTTGCATTTTACGCAGCATCTTTCACATCAGAGGTATAAGATGGGGCGAAGGGGGTGAGACGAGGGAAACAAGCACAAGTTTGGCCGCCTGCTGGCAGTGTTGTTAACTGCAGTCACTGTTTAGAACCCATGCCTCTGAGCGTGTCTCGTATAGTCAGCACTTGGCTGGGCAAAAGATGCTCTTCCAAGGCAACCAGAGCCTGGCATACAAACAGAGTGAAGCTCCTCTGCAGTGTAATAAACTTGTAATAACTCCAGACAGTCTGGGCAGGGGTGGGGGAGGAAGTTGCACAGCTGTATGACAAAGACATACTGTGACGAGAATGAAGCTGGGAGAATTCTTCTTTACCACAAGAAACTAGGCTACAAGATAATTTCTCAGGAACTCAGTAGAATTAAATCTCATTTGCGATTTTTCCTAAACGGATTTCTCCTTAAGAAACGCACAATTCTCTCATTTCTAAAACATTATGGGTAATAATTTGGTCCAGCATTCCTCGCAGGGCATTGGCTATGCGTGACTGCAATTGGAAAATCCCATTAGTGCCCAACATCGCCAAAGGCGATGGGCACAACACTGAAAGAAATTTTCGCCAGCACGTCCCGAAGAACAAATTTTTAGCACAAGGTGATACCAAATTGTGCAAATTCTTAACTCCAGTCTAAACTTGGAAAGCCTTTGCCCGCAATGTTTAGAAAGAAATCAGCTGCTAAATTAAGATTTGATGTAAGAATTTACCACAATTCTGCACATCCTAAATTTTAAAGCAAAACTGTTTGAAAAGACTGAAATTTCGGGCCGATTATTGCAGGAATCCGATAAGGATACATTTCGTATTCAGAAATGCACTGTGTTTATCCCCTGCAGGTGAGGTTGTTACACTTAGGATGTAACAATTTATCCCAGTAATGTTCCGCTCAGATCTTGACTTTATCTCATCCTCAGCCAAAGGCCACCAATGACCTGGCCTCAATCCCTCTACATTGTCTCATCCTTGCCTGTGTTCAGACCTTTCTACCGTGCTTACGGACATCATACTCAAATCTCCCAGGCTCTGCTACTGTCAAGAGGTCCAAGACGCTATCTCGTGTGAAGGGCACTATATAAATGCAAAATTTTGTTGTTGTTGAATAGCAGGAACCAGTCCGCTACACTAAAGACAATGAAGATGAGAAAGCCTCACGCTGACACGCTGCCAGCCAGATTTTGAGGGGGGAATGCTCAATTGGATTAAAATAATAATAAGCATAAATGACTCTTCACATCTGGCACATGGAGGCAGATGTTCGTGCAAAATAAATCATCACTACACTTGGCTGTAAATCCCGTGAAGAGGTTGAGACATTTCGATGAGGTGAAATCAAAATGCAAGGATTATATATTTATTGAAGGTGCCTGAGAGAAAAGAATGATTTTCTCCTCTTAGTATCAGGCTGGCACAAATGAGGATTTGCAGAATTAAGGCGGATTAAGTTGTTTTAATTGTGTGTTGAGGCACGGGCCATTTTCTGTTTTTTTTATTTGGCTTAGATTTCCCGTCCTTTGTTATCTTGAGCTCCTCACACCCTCTCCCACACACACACGCACAGTCACAAGTGTGCTCCAGAGCTTCTGACTGAAAAGATATTTGAGTGAATGTGAAGGATATGTTGCAAGATGCCCTGATGTATATTGATAAGGTTGCTGCTGCCAAACTGCCCGTTTCCATGGAAACACCCACAACAAGTGGTTCCCTCACAAAACCGATCAAAAAGCTTTGTCTGTATGTAATTGTTACAAAATATGTTTGAATTAATTTCTCACATCTCTGACATGCACAAGCAGGAGTACAGATAGAAAGCACAGCACACACAACCGCAAACGTGTATACACGTGCGTGTTTGTATACGCACGTGAGTGTGTGAGCATATGTTGAAGGGGTGAAAATGAATTAAAACCATTATCTATTATTCCAAAGATAAGATATTATCTATCATTCCAAAGATAAGTTTGTGGGTTTATAACAGTGCCACAAAGTCAGAATATGCCATTGTAAAATTATGGCGACCTTATCAGGACAATTAACACAAACAACCTCCTGGGGGCAGCACATCTCTAGGACTTCACAATCCTTCACAACAAGAGAGGTTGGGAAATAGAAAGACCTTGTGCCCATTTGATCTCATCGTTCTAGAATACCCAATGAGCCGTTTCTTAAAGGAGTCCCTGAAACTGTAATCTGTTCCAGATGTTAATGACCCTGTGGATGACAATACTTCCTGTTGGTTTTGAACTTGATCTTTGCAGCTGAACTTGTTCACCTCTTGTCCTGCTGTCTTGGCTTATCTGAAATTATTGTTCTGATTTATTTTCTCAATTCCCATTTAGAAACCAATACCCCTCTTTCAGGTCCCTTCTGAGATGTCTATGAAGGTACACACATACATAGGCAGAACAGCCTTTTGTCTGAAGCACAGGAGGGAACCGAACACCTCCTCATGCTTTGAAGAGAGTGGGGAGACCAGGTGAAAACTGAACAAATAAACCCCAATGCATGAAATCATTTTGCTGATACTATGGAAGGAAGAAAACCAAGGAAATGAATCTACTTACTCTTTCATCAAGGAACGTCCTACATTTGAGTAACATACTTGTGGCTAGTCAGATGATCTAAAGATATTATGGGCATCTGCAGAGAGGAAGAGAATGACACCAGGTTAATATGTGTGGCTCATCAAACACATCCAACTAACATGGAAAAGGCTAAAGACAGCTATTAACTGGAAAAAAAATGTTCACAGTACAAATAACTGCAATAACTTAGAACATACACAACGGCATCTCCTGTGCAATATTTGCAAAATGGCTAATTGTGTTTTCTGGGAGCATAAAGGAGCCTGGGGGGCAAACCAGAGGGATGTGGGTGTGAGTGTGATGGACATGGTGGACGGGGCAGCATTTTGATCTCCACCCGTTACTCCACACTCTTGTAAGCTGCTATTCACCGTCACAGAGTAGAGGGTAGAATAATGATCCTTGCATTGGAAGTAGCGTCATACACTTCAGTTTATGTCAAGTGAGGGAATTGTGCTCTTGTAGCTATGGTATGTCAGGTTGTTCCATAAGTGAGGGCAGGATTAAGATGCACTTTGCAGTCTAACAAAACCTCACAGTCTCTGTGCTTTCTCCTACAATGGACTTTGGGAAATGAAACAAGCTCTGGAGCCGCGCCCTAGTGTGAGTCACTCTCTCATGAAAATAGGGGCAGGAAGAGGAAATATTTTCTTTAGGAAAAATGTCACTCTCTAGGAAAGAAACAAGAGTCCAAAGCTCTGTGCAATGATATTAAATGATGAGGAACAGGATTCTGTATTTAACAAATATGGAGGTGTCATTTTTTGGATGAGATGTTAAACTGAGGTCCCGATTACCTGTTCAAGGTGGACATTAAAGATCCTATGGCACCAATTTCAAAAAAAAGGAGTTTCTCCTGGTGTACTGGCCAACAATCCCCCACGTAAAGTTGATCACTCACACCATGGCTGTTTGTGGGACATTGCTGTGAGCAACTGGCTGCCACGGTTCATCCACAAAATAGTCACTGCACTTTACAGTATATCCTGTGAAGCGCTTTGAGACGTTTCGACAATGTGATAAGGTGTATTATCAAATGCAAGGATTAGATTAATTACAGGGTCATGGACACCCCGTGATGTCTTAGTCCAAGGGAACATTGGAGCTGAGCTGGATCCTACCCTCAACCTTCCAGCAGGGAGCACTGGATAGTGATCAGTAGCAGGAGTCCCGGTTGATTTTCCTCTCCCGAACCTCTGGGACATTTGTAACCCTGACTGCTGGCCCATCTCAAATTCAGCAAAGAGAGGGTGGGGATCCTGCTAACCTTGCTTCCCAGCAGGGTTCAACTACAAGCTGAAGAAATCTACCGACATGAAAGGCGCTATACAAGTGTAATCTTGTTGTTGTTGCTGTGCCTGTTCTGACTTCTCGTGCTGTTAGGGGAGCTGGTGATTGCACCCTAATATTGGGAACTTGCTGGGGATTCAAACACTTGTAAAGGAATCAGAGATCTTCATATGTTCCATTAAAATGTTCAGCCCATTGTCAATAAAGCAAAACTATTTCTGATTTATATATATATATATTGTTTGAGCTCTGACCATTTCCCCAGCCAGACTGGCTCCTGTCCAAACCTCCTCCTGTGAGCTTATCTGCTGCGACAGGGAGTGGAAAGAATCAGAATCAATATAATGGCAGGAAGCACACTGTGGTTTCTACACAGAGGCAACTTCAGCAGCGACCAAACTCCAAGAGGGGATATTACCACGAGACAAAGGGTGCTACTACCTAGAACAGGACTCTACGCTGCACATTAAAGACGCCACGAGGAATAATTTATCATGGCACATGGCTGGTTGTTCTTGTCCCTCAGTGAGAAAGAGCTTTGGCCAATAACAATACGATTTCCGGTCAGGAGACATGACCTTTTTAGGGTCAAGGTAACTCTGGACAGGTGTGTTTGGAGGGGCGTTTGATGTACAGATCCTCACCATGGCTTGGGGATAGCTGCATTCACGTTCTTATTGCACATACTGGCCTTGAGGAGTAGAACCCACAAGTGCTTCTGTAAACAAAGTGGAACTCGGCAGGTCAACGTGGTCTGCATCCAGTTACCAGCAGGCATCACTACTTGTGACTCATGTTAATGACACTGTGTCTGAAACACCAGTGTGTGAGTTTACCCAATCACTCAGAGCATGAGAGCTTAGTAGAGGAAGCTTTATTCTGTATCTAACTAGTGCTGTATCTGGGAGTGCTGGATGTGACAGTGTAGACGGAGGGAGTTTTATTCTGTCTCTGCCTCATGCTAAGTTGACCTGGCAATGCTGAGTTGGTTACACTTTGGTGCCCAATATGGGAAAGTATTTCCCAGTGTCAACACCCCTCATCTCGATGCATGATGATAAATTAAAGAAAAATAAAGTTCCACTGCATAAAACTGAAGTACACAATAAAAAGCTGGTCACAGACTCAAATAAAAGCTTTCTGATGGAAGTAAATAACTGATATTTTGTTCATTAAATGGGCTGCATATTTTAATTCTGTCACTCAGGGTCCCGAATGCATGTCAGTGAAAATAGACAGGATGTCCACCACATCCTCTCAACCCCATTGTTACACCAGAGATATGAGGTTACGGAGGAGCTGAAACATGGCGATGGATCATTATCTGCCATGAAAATGATGGCGCTAACACCCACCAATCCTCTGGACGTCTAAACACAGTTAACCATTTGTACTGAATACAATTACGTACTTCTAAATACAATTATCATCGTTCTTCCACATGTTTCAGTTGTTGATCAGTGCACTATGATGGTGGGGGGTGCGGGGAGAAAGGAGGGTAACTCGGCTTTGTGAACACTCTGTACACATTTCAAATGGCTGCGGGTGAGGTGCTTGTGAGAAAGATTGCCTGTAAATTTGCAAACCTGGTTGGCTGTGGCGGAGGCGGCGAAGGGCACACTGGTTGATGTGGCTGCTGCGGACACAGTGGCAGGTGTGGCTCCGTGCATCATGGGTACTATCCAGGTAAAGGCACGTCAAAGCAGAATGGGGCAGGGTGGGGAGAGAGGGGGAGAGAGAGAGAGAGAGAGAGAGAGAGAGAGAAAGAGGGGGACAGAGAGAAAGGGAGGGAGAGACCGGGTGGAAGGGGGAGTGTTGAAGAGAGAAGGTGGGGGAAGAGGGAAATAGACCGAGAGAAGGGACAGAGAGATAGACCGAGGGAGAGAGAGAAAGATAGATGATACAGATAGATATTGACAGAAACATAGACAGACAGCAAGGCAGAGGCAAAGAAAGAGGCAAAGAAAGAGGGACAAGACCCATGCCGAGACGGAGACAGAAATACAGAGAGAAAAAGAGAAAAATCAGAGAAAGAGAGGGAAGGGCAGAGGAGAAAAATAAAATAAATAAAAAACATTTGTTACAATAAAACCATAAATTTGACGCAAACATCAACTGATACAATATTAATGACAATATTTGCTATAAGCAGCCTATCAAACTACCAATAAGTTAAAGTCAGATTAATCATATGCTTCAAAATAAGGACATCTCTCCATTACAACATTGTACAAATAGTTATTTTATGAATGCCATAAAAAATTATTAAAGTTGATCTCTTCATATATCATAATTAAAAGCTGCATTTTACTGAATTTATAGAGTAAAAGCTGATAATTCTAAACCAAGTGCTCAGACCTGTCAAATTCAACTCCCGCTTTTGTCCTAACCAGCAACTTGCTTCAAGCCAGTGAAGCGCTTCTGGATGTGAAAATAAAGCATTTTGTGTAAAGCAAGAGAGCCAGGTGGGAGAAGAGGGAACAAACAGATTACAATGCTGGTGTATATCCTGTGAAGCGCTTTTGGGACGTGATGATCAGGCGCTATATGAAATGTAAAGAGTATGGTGATTTAAACTGTTGCTCAGTGCCTCGAGGTGCCTGCGATGTGTGCTTGAAGGTGGTTCAGTCTGACCCCGAGCCGGGGTCTCAAAAATGTTTGGATTGCCAAAGGACGGTTGGCTGAGCGGAGTAGGGTGGTATGCTATAGGGCATTAATTCACTGGCTGAAGGATAGCTAATCTCGAGAGTGGATTTCGAAGGGGGTCACATGTAATTCTATGTGTACAGATAATCAAGAAACAAAGCTGGCACCTACCAACACTTGTAGCTGGTGTCATGCACAATATTGAGCCTGCCCATCATGCATTGCAACAGGAAGGTGGATTTGAAGGGGAAAAGAATTAAAAAACCCATCACACGTGTCATTAGAAACCATGGGAACAAGGAGGAAACAAATGTTATTGAGGGAAACAGTGGTCTGTGCTGGGTCAGCACAATCAAATCATACATTAGCTGCTCTATTAGAAACAGTGTGCTTTGTGAGATACAGACTTACACATGTGTGCTGGTAAGCTTACGCTTAGCGATTTGGTTATAAAACCACCTCTTTACACTGCCACCCGCAGCACCAGGGACCACAGCAGCTCACGAGGCCTCAATATACGTTCCCCCTACTGCCCTGCTCCTCACTGTTGATCTCTACACTGCTCTACGTGTCACTATATATCCGTACCACTGCTCTACATCTCAATATAGATCACTACTATCCTACATCTCACACTACCACTGCTCTCCATCTCACTTTAGATCCCTACTGCTGCACTGTACCTAACTATAATCTCTACAGCTGCTCTGCCCATCACAATAGATCTCTCTCACTGCCCTGCAGCTCAATATATCATCTCTACTGCTGCCTGGGTAGCTCTAATCCTAACTCTAATACTATGACAAAATTTGGCTAACTATTGACGAGGCTAATCCTCCTAGTCTTAACCTGTGAAACCATTTTGTCTTGAAATTTAAGATGGTGCAGAATTCACTCTTAATTTGGAAGCTGCAATTCTTAAAAAGAAACCACTTCCAAATTAAGGATGGACTGAAGAATATGTCATAATACTCAGCACGTTACATTTTAAGGCAGAAACAGTCTCACAACCTGAGGCTGGGTGGAAATTTGGAGCCTTTAGTCACTAAGAGGTGGCTGTCGGTGGTTAACCCTTGCTGCGCTATGTTCAGTGGCAGCATAAAGGTCCTGAGCAAAATCGTCAGAGACTCAGAGGAAGCGGATATGCAATTAGACTCTCAAAGCCAAAGCCACGAAAATGCAACTACGCAGATTTCTAACACAAAGTCACGACGGTGGATAACAGCAAGAGAGAGAAGCTGTTTGCACCAGCACACATAGCCTGGAGTCAAATGTGAAGCAAATCAAACATGAAGCGGCAGTGACTAAATCATCAGGTTGGCTGCACTAATGGCCAAATATTTGGATGGGTTGAATGCTGCAGGTCTCTTTACTGTGGCCACTTCTCGCTAAACGCTGCTGCCACTTTCTTAGCTTTACCAATTCTGATCTGATAGACTCAAAGCCACATTTTACTCAAAAGACCAGGGATTTCTAACTATAACAGTGGTATTTTGTTAGCCAACTAAAGAAGTTGGCCACCAATGATCAACCAGTGATTATATTATACTTGTGTGTCTGTGAGTGTAATATAATTTCAATTATATTATAGTTATATTATACTTGAATATATGTTAAATTGGGGTGGGGGGGGTGGGAGGGTTTTCTTGCCCAGAGACCTGCAGCAAACCTTTGTGAAGTACAGTCTTTTAACCAAAACATTAAAAACTCAGGCAACGGAAGCAGATAGGAGAATGGAAATGACCTGTGATGCAGGTTAGACCTGGTGGCTGCTCTCTCTGTGTTTACTCAACATGAACTTTCTTACATTTACTTAAAACAGTGATATTAAATACCCTTTAAGAAGAAATGACCAATTAACTGGGTATCGAACACGTGACATTTGCAGTGCTTTTGGTAAAAAAAATTAATGAAAAGCCCGAGGTTTCTTAGTCTCAAACAAAAATACCATGCTCATTAACTCTCTCCCCCTCCCGTTACACTATCTAATTCTGCAGTGTCACTCCATAAATATTTCAGCTCTGGGGCGGGTGAGTTCTGCTGCCCTGAAGGATGACTTTTGGGTTCAGGAGAAAAGAAAACTGACTTAATTCAGCCACTCTCCTCACTTGCACTCAATTGCACTTTGGGTTGCATTCACATGCAGTTGTTTGAAAGTACCATCTGGGTTTATTCTGGCCTCCAGACATTAGCAATCTAGAAGATCAGGAATGTATAACTTGTATTGCCGGTCTGTATGTAGAATGAACCCTTAGCCCACCCACAGTCTGAGAAATTGGTGCGTGGTGCAACAAGAGTGGTTTTAAAGCACTACCATTGTGGAGTCCTGTAGCTCAGTGGTTAGAGCACTCGCTTTTGCAAGCGAGAGACCCGAGTTCAATTCCAGGCAGAGGGCGAAACCTTGGGCAAGTTTCCTTACTCGACACAGAGCCTAATAATAATCCCTCCAAAAACCAAAAGCAATAATAAATTGGTCATTTGCAATCTACGACTGTTTGTGGGACATTGCTGTGCGCAATTGGCTGCTGCGTTCGCCCACAAATATACAGTCAATTCACTTTACAGTGTGTTCTGTGAAGCGCTTTGGGATGTCCTCCCGACGTGAAAAGCGCTATATCAAATGCAAGGATTATTAT
Source organism: Callorhinchus milii (assembly GCF_018977255.1). Lineage (NCBI taxonomy): Eukaryota > Metazoa > Chordata > Chondrichthyes > Chimaeriformes > Callorhinchidae > Callorhinchus > Callorhinchus milii. Next base: position 5,678,269 of record NW_024704752.1, on the reverse strand, counting down.
TATTATTATTATTGCTGATGCTCAATAACTAGGTCAGGCCCCAGGCAGAGCACTGAGCTATTCCTCCTATCTGCTTGCGTTGGAGCAAAGAAAGCGTTCACCATGTAAACCGAGAGAGGAAAGAGACCCAAGCAGATCAAACACTGAGATCCGATCATGGGATTGGTTTTGTTAGTGGGATGGTGTAAGGTGCTTCACAACAACATCTGTCCAGCACTAGCATCAGAGTCGTCAGGCTTACCTGGAGGGATGAAGGCTGTTTGTTGCTGCAGCTGCATGCTTGCTAGGGCTTGTTGATATTGGAAAACACCAGCGTTAAAGACTGTGGTGGCACCATTGGCTTTTTCTAGAGCAGGTCTCTTTGGTAGCGGAGGGAGTATGCCTGGAGGTAGCCCCTACAATCGAAAGGTGGAGTGAGGGGAACGAGAGTGAAACAAGAACAGGAAATCAGTACACAGTGTGGGAAGAAGGCATCCATTTTCATATCTAGCCATTAAAAGCAAGCAAGCGACAAACTTTCTTTACCAGCTAAAACAGGACGAGGGTCTAAATTAAAAAACAACAATGATAAAACGGAGCTTAAAAGAAGCAAGCGTTACTGTTTTTAACTGGCTGAACTGGCTGATTTGCACTTTACTGTACGTATCTACGCTCTACATTGCAAAGCTCAAGTCTACAAATAAACAGAAAGACGCACTTGCACTGCTGAAAGCAATGTTAACTAGACTTAAAGAGCAATTAATAAAAGATATGTAGTAATCTCTAAAAATTGAAGTAATACCCCGCACCCCCCCTCCCATGCAGACCGCACCAAAGCATGCAAGAGTCTAAACACTGATAACAAACGTTTACATATTAAGACTTTAACACAAGCCATGCATCCTCATCGATACAGATTACAGTATTATGAATAAAAATTTTAACGCCCCCTCCCGCACTCAAAGCTTTCTGTCAGGGCAATACACGGTGATGAATTTGGTGTGGAGCTTCAGTCAGCCCCGGTGGCTGCTTTTCAGACATCTTTGCAGATGTTCTTTGTAATTGAGGGAGGCGAAATGATTAGATTTTTGTGAAATTAAATCCTTCTTTGAAACAAATCGTGAAACCATTGGGCCACTTGGATCACCGCCGTGCATTGCCGCGATCAGACCCGTCGCTTACTCCCCCACCAACCACCTCCCGATACACCCCAACACCCCCCTCCAAAGAAAAATACTCTAGATCTCGATTCTTTTAAAAGTTACAACCTGTAACTCTAATAATGCTACATGCCAAGCTAAAAGGTGAAAGGTCATAGTACCAGGTCAAAGGTTGCCTCGAGGGGTCGCTTCAGTGATTTGACAGCCGACTGAGTCTTAATTAACAGGCAGCGAGCACATGATGGCAATGGGGATTCAAGCGCATTAACATAAACAGCAAGCAGAGGTGCATCATGGGGAGCAGCAGTGCATTGTGCGTAGGTGAGGAAAAAAACAAATAAAAAAAAACCAATCATCGGAATGCCATATACAACAAATAACACGACTAAGCATGCACAGTAAAGGCACTACGGACTCATTATTGTGAGGCTAAACACGCGTATTAAAGTTAATTACAAACACTGTCGTCCTATTGAAGCGGGACAAGAGAGGGTGGGGAGGGGAGGCGAGGGGGGAAGGTGCTGCGTCCCTGCGTTTTGTTTCTCGTGAGAGGGTCTCACGAGGAACCTGAACACAACATCCATCTCCTCTCCTCCCACCCCACCCCCCCCCACGGATTAATTAAACTACGCCACTAAAATGACCGCAGAACAAGCTTTACCGTGAACTAGCATTCGGTGTATTCAGTAAAACAGTAATGAGAGGAGAGAGAGAGAGAGATATTACACAGTCTAGACAACTAATGCAAAGGCTCTGAACCGGTTGGAAGCGGTTATTAGGGACTCAGATGTTAAAAGTTCTGCTCTATTTATCAGACGGGCGTACAATGGTATTTTAATAAGCTGCGCTACGAGGCTATGCGTAATTTGCTCTGAACGTGCCAGTGGGCTTTACGTTATTCAAGGGAGGAGAACATAAGCAGTGTTGGGTGTGTAGAGGTGGGGTTTAACACTAAGCCCGCGCACGGCGTCTCGCAGTTTTGGTCAGAAGCCGGCATGTACTCACCATGGCGGCAGCAGTGGCAGCAGCCTGGGCGGCAGCGGCTTGGTTGACTTGGTGCTGGGCTGCCTTGATCTTGGCCTGCAGGTGGGCGGGGGGGTGAAAGTACTTGCACTTTTCCCGGGAGCACCGGCCCTTGATGTAATCCATGCAGACGGTCACCGTGTTGTCGTTGGTGTCCACCATCGCGATGTCGGCCGGGTGGGCAAAGCGACAATCGTTCTCACCTCGGGTGCAGTTTCCGCGCTGGAACTCCCTGCAGACCTGAAAAAGCAACCGCAGCCACTCACTCTCTAACACCTCAACCATCCCCCGTGACGCAGAGTGGGGGCCAACACCGTATAAGATAGTCTGACCCCATCAGAACATACTGAGTCCATGAAATCAAACCCAGTGATGCTTAATATATGCTTGGGGGACAACAGGTGAAGACTGATGTTGCAGGAAACCGAAGGATCAGCGCTCTCGCAAATGTTTCCGTCAGTTAATCAAACACCGCTGACCCTCTCAGGAGACCCTCTTCACCAAGCACTATGTGCAGGAAGCTGTCCAGTCAATGCCGGATGACAGAAGAGTGTTATATTTTAAGTTTGCCGACAAACAGTCCAAATAGAATAATAATAATCCTTGCACTCCATAGAATGCCTATAATGTCAAAACCTCTCAAAGAGCTTCACAAGTAGTTGCTATCCATTGTAGTGACTGTGCACTTGTGCGCAAATGTGGCAGCCAATTTGGGCACAACAAGCCATGGAGCGAGTGACCAATTTTATTTGGGGGATGGTTGGCCAGGACACCGGGAGAGAGAAACTCACTTCTCTTTTCCAATAGCGTATGGAATCTTTAATGCCTTTAAAGGCGGTTGGTGTTGAAATTTTTTCCAAGTTCTGGACGTTCTATATTAATAGAGTAAATCTGGAACCAGGTGAGATTTCTCGCCATGTGTGAACACAGGTGTCCACAAGGTCCTGTTACCCTGGTATTATTTTCTACAGTGCACTGACCACCAACTGAAACGTAAAAGAATGAGGATAATTCTATTTAGAAGTACTTAATTTTATTAAGTACAACTGGTTAACTGCATTTAGATATCCAGGGGAACCAGGTGAGCGCATCATTTCCATGGCAGATAATGATCCGTCGCCATATGTGGTGCGACATCTTCCGTAACATGGATGGAGTGACAAGGGCGAAAGGCATCTCCGACAGCTTGTTTCAGCTCCTCCCTCGTCTCAGATTGCTGTTTTGTAAGAGAGTATGCATGACTTTGTGGACACCCCATAAAATGTACTTGCTGGTGCAAATATACTAGTGTGAAAGTGTGCACAGGCAGGAAAACGTGTTTGAGTTATTCTTTGGGGTGTGTTTCGGGAAATTATTATAAATAGGGATAAAACATGTATGATTTCACAACGGACTCCATGATAATATTCTCACTTCAAAACTGTCATGAACCCTGGCATTTTGTTTGACCTCAGCAGCAGAAACCTGTTGTTGGAGAATTTGCAAACGTATTCTCCTGAAACACATCTGTTGTGATTTCTTTTTCAAGGTCGAAGGCAAAACTACATAAACCGCACGAGTGTGCACTTGGCTGGGAAATGTGGTGGTCCATTTGCCTATGCTTGTTACGATGGCATATCACTTGTGTGTTCACCTTGGCTTTGTCTTGCCATCCCTCTGTCCTCTCCATTGTTCTCATCAGGACAGAAGGAAACAGCTTAGATTGTTCTTGGCATGGAAATTCAGCCTAGTCCTTGACCAACCCAGTGTCAGTTGACCTTTCTGACACCAGGGACAGTTTCCTCGTAAATAAGGTAGCCAGTTAAACGGCATGGACTGGTCACGAGATGCTCACAGACACAGTTCTGGAGCCACTGCATGGGCACATAGTTCAGTCAGTTTAGCTGTGACCTCATCCTAAGCCAATTTTATCCTGACCTGCATGCTTTCCAACAAAGAGTGGCAACCAGGAGTGGGGTGATTTTGCATCCCACTTCCTCCCCTCCTCCTTGAGCCAGGGCACTGAGGCGAGCTGCAGCCCTGCCTGAGATCGGATAACTCAGCACAGAGCCAGGATCGAATGTGTAACTTTCCAGTCTGTGTGGCGCTGTCTCTCACTGGATCAGAAGAGCCTGCACTTGGTTTAAAAATATCCTAGCGGCATTATTAGCACCAACGGTGTGACCCTCCATGAACTCTGTGTTACTGATGTACTAATTAACCTTTCACCTACCTCAAAACACTTCCACCTTCCCTGCTGCATAAAGGTAAGGAGAAAAAAATTGCAAAAGTAAACAAAATGGAAAACAGAAAGAATGTCTGAAATAAGGAGCAGCGAACGTCTGTCTCCGAGTCGAACGCAACACCTCGTTCACTGGGGCCTGAACGCCAGCCACCCTGCTCCGTTCAGTCAGTTTAGCACATGTGAACGTTATATGATAAACAGCATTCCAAATATGAAGTTAAATGATATGCTTAAAATTGCATTGCAGTCACAGTTAGACCCCAGTACATTGCGCTTCAGGTCGTATTGTGGAGTCCTGTAGCATAGTGGGTAGCACACTCGCCTCACAATCAAGAGGATTTGATTCCCGCCCGTGACGAAAACTTGGGCAAGTTTTTTTTCTCCACACGCCTCTGTTTACCTAGCAGTACCTGATTGATAGTCGATTGGTGGATCACTTTCCGGGGGTAATAATCCCTTCAAAAAATAAATTGGTCACTCAATCCATGACTGTTTGTGGGGCAATGCTGTGCGCAATTGGCTGCCGCATTTTGTCCACAAAATACACAGTCAATCCACTTGACAATATATTCTGTGAAGCAGGTTGAGATGTCTCAACAAAGTAATAAGGCACTATATTAAATGCAAGGACTATTATTGTAGGATTATTAGACAACTCAGGTGGACTCTGGGGTACACTACTGTCTCCCGTTCTGTGCACATGTACAGTTTTAGCCGGTTTGGTGATGTGAGAAGCACAGTCATCGGTGACCTGATGACCTGGAAGCCAAACTCTAACACAACCCTTTATCATGTGGGATCTCATTTTACAATCCTCCCCCACTCCAAACCACCACATTATAACAGGGGTCCAGCAATATAAACACCCCGGGGCACCTCTGTACAACATTCTGCATGAATTGAATAGCTCGGAGCCCACAGGGATTAATTGGCTACAGAATAACCGTGGTGTAGAGTAACTCTCCCCACCCCCAGGGATTAGCAGGATGTTAGTGTGGAGCAGTGGCTAATTTACAGTGAACTAACAACTGTCTGATCAGTCATTCCATCAACAGCAGGAAGAGATGTGCTAGAAGGGTGTTTCTCACTGATTCACATTACTCCAGTTCATGGATTTTGTACATTACTTTAAATGACTGAGAAAATATACTTAGAACGTTAAACCGAGGAGGCAGGACATGTGTGCACAGGTTCGGGATTATGAAGAGTTAGTCTATGACAGAGTATGGCAAGTATTTCTTTACTCAGAGGGGTTCATTGGGGATCAGCCTCGTTTATCTCTTCTGCACTGTCTCTAAACACTGGGAATCGGCCTTGTTATTTTTCTCTGTGCTGCATCTAACACTGGAGATCAGTCTTATTGATCTCCTCTACACTGTCTAACACTGAAGATCATTCTCATTGATTTCCTCCTCTATGCTGTCTCTAACACTGGAGATCAGCCTCATTGATATGCTCTGTCCATGCCCATGGTGAGGCCATCACTGGGTATTTTCCCGTTTAAACTTTTTAACACTATTTTCACCCCAGTAATCTTCTGAGTCCAGGAGTACATTGAATTACAGACTTGGGATGTCCTCCCTAAGTGAAAGGCATTCTACAATTGCGTAGAAATAGGCACCACCCAACAAGTCTGTGCCAGTGTTTATACTTCACCCCTCCCAATTTCTTCTCCCCATTTATATGAGAAAGAGCTGCTAATGACCTGAGTGTCAATTATTTAGCCATTAGGCATTTCTATATTGGATATTTTAATTTTTTTATTAGAAATGTAAAATGCATTGGTTGTTTACAGTGTTTGCTGAGAGTTCCCTGACTTCCTGTGGCTTTGATCCCAAACAACAGGAAAGAGACAGATCAGGTCAGTAGGTGTGTGTGTACAATTGAAATTGATTCCACATCTCTATCTCCATCTCTAAAAAATAATGAACTCAGCGTGTTTGTAAATAAGCTCGGTTTGATCTGACGCTCAATGTGTGAAGACGTGAGCAAATTATATTTTTGATTTCTGGAGCAAAGCCCCTTTTAATCATTAATTCAATCCCCTGGAAGGAAGGAACGAAGGAAAACACAGAAGTGATTGGATTTATTAAAATAAGTTGTTTGTCTCCATAATTCTCAGTGACCTGCTTTGTGAACAGCTTCCCCACTGTTACATGGTAGCAGCAGGAGTGTTATACAGGACTGTTACACTGAGGAACAGGAGGAATCCAATCAGCCCTTCCAGTAAGCTCTACGGTTAGATCTACCAAGTCTTTCATTCCATTTCGCTGCCTTGCCTCTACGTCCATTCAGTAATAGCAGGGGAATCCTATATGATTTATATTCACAACATATACTATCGCCCTGGTTACTACAGTTGTAATTAAAGTCAGTCAGGGGAAAGGAATCGCCTCTTGCATTCTTAATGCAGTGATTAAATTGATAAGAAGGTTCGTGTTTACATCGAGCTGGATTCCACTGAGATCGGTGCTTAGATGTTTTTTTGAGAGAGTATAAAACATTTCTCTCTCTCTTGGAAAAGGTATCTCTGGGACTCAGCCCTCCCCTGCTAGCAGGCATCCCTCACCACCCCCACCACTCTCCTCCTTCTCAACTCACCCTTGTCCTAAATAGCAGTTCAACTGCAATTCAATTCAGACATTTTCCCACTCTCACAATGATACGCAGTGTATGATGTCCACTCTGCAGTCGTGTGTTTTCAGTTTAGGAGTTTCTATCAATGGATGGTGAAGTCTCGGTCAACCACTGAATTTAGGAAATAGGGATTTAGTGCGGATCAACTCAAGCACTTTTGGGGTCTAGTACATGTGTTTAGTGTCAGCCTGGCTCAGTTGGCAGCACTCTCACCTCTGAGGATTTGGGTTCAAACCCAAATTGGAACTTTGAGTTTATTGTCCAGGCTGATGCTCCAATGCAGTACTGTCTGCCTGCTCAGGTGGATGGTAAAGACCCATGAGATTATTCGAGAATTGAAGGGAGTTTCTCGCCATGTCCTGGCCGAAACTCCCCGAGAAAAATTGGTCAGCGCCTTGGTACGTCCTCCCGACGTGAAAGGCGCTATATAAATGTGATTTTGATGTTGGTGTTGTTGGTCATTGATGCATGCAATTTGGCTGCCACATTCATCTACAAAATACCCAGTCACTACACTTTTAGTAAATCCTGTTAAGCACTTTGAGGTGTTTCAAAGATGCACTATGGTGCTATATCAAAAGTAAAATATTATCAGATCCCTGCATTTGATCCATATGTTAATTAACACCAGCAACGTCGATTAACACGTGGTAACCTCACAATTTTCACCCTCTTTTCGTAATCCACTGAGAGGAAGCCTCAACTCACCTCCAAGCGATCTGTTCGCATTAACTTCTGTGCAGTAGCGGTGGGCACTTGCATGGCATGGTTCCCTGTGACTAGCATTGGTGCACTAGGTAGGATTTCAGTTTGGACCAAGCTTGGGGACACAGGACCCAAGTACGGATTGAAGGCTGCGGTTGGATTAGCTGCCAGACCTGGCGTGACAGAAAACATTGGCTGAAATAGAAAGAAAGATGATGTGTTACTGAACTGTGAGCAGAGTCTCATGCTCATTCATTGCACTAACCTCCTGTGCTGCCCGTTAAATGGGTTCATACCCAGCTCCCATTTCACTGTCTAGACAGAGTGTATCTGTATTTGAGGCAATGAGACACAAATGCAATCATACTTCAAACAAAAAAAGGTAAACAGTTGAACGAGACCAAAAGTCAACCAATCCTGTTAACTGTTAAACAGGACAGGAAATAGTTGTGTGAGCATATAAACAGATGAGACATGGACAGGTGAGGAACCGACTAGTAGGATACTGAGAGGTGAGGTACCAACAGGTGAGATACAGACAGGTGAGACCACCGAAGGGTGATACACGAAAGTGTGATACACCAAAGTGTCAGACCCTGGCAGATGAGGTATGTAGACACTCTCTGAGTGACCGTGTGGTCTGAAAGTGATGGAATAATAGATGTGGGACTGGGTCAATCATTTACAAGTAAGGTTAAAAGAAAATTTATCACATGTAGAACGTCTCTAGAGTGTCCGCCTTCCCCTCCTCCAGTTAGTGAAGCTGGATTGTTTGACCCTGGTTAGCGGGACACCCTAATCTTTACTCCATTAACCAGCAGAAAAGCCATAGGAAATGACATTTTGGGCGGTACATCTGCAGGCGAGAAACTGATAGGTGAGATAACGACTAGAAACTGTCTTCAACACCAAGCGTCCAGCTTCTCGAATGTGGGGATGGGGGCCAAGGCGTTTTAGGTGAAAAATGTTGAATGTGTCATGAAGCACTGAACCAATTTTTTTNACAAATAAGAAAAAGCAGAATGGGAGCATCGTGCCTAGTGCTGGCTGAATGAACAGTGTGAGGCATTGTCAGGGCTACAATACCCCCGTCGCCTTGTGGATCAGTCATGCAGTCTGTAATGTGACGGTTACATGGTAATCAACAGCAACTCCAACAGTAACATCCCAGCAGTGAAATACAGTGTAACAGAATCAATATTTATTTCCTTACTCAATCACATCAGCTCTCTGAGAAAAGGGCAATGTTAGTGCCTCAGATTAAAACAAATACGATGCTTAAACATTCCCAGAAAGCTGTTGTTTGCTTCATACAGAGTGTTTACACTTACTTTATTCTCCGTTAGACAATGCATACATTTTATTACATTAATCAGGTGTGTTGAAATTAGCGCTAAATTTTAAAACTTTCTATTTTGACTTTGTTAATCCAAAAGTAATATTTAACAAAAAACTTAAATTCCTGCTTAATCACAGTTTTTTTGAAAAATAATTAATCTTACACTAGAACTAGATTCTGTTGGAAATTAAAAAGTCTACTGTTATTGATTAGCGCAATATTCGCTCTGCCCCCCACCCCCACCTTCTGCACTTTGATAAAATACCCTCCCTTTCCCCATCACTTCCTTATCAGGCAAAGAGACAATGAGTGAAAACAGTTTTCTTCCTATTGTATTTACCTCGTTAAACCACCACCCACGCTGTCCAACATCCGCCATCTGCCAACACATCAGAGGAACAAGTGGATATTTTGCTGCATTGTTTTAGCCCTGGTTATAATAGCATGGTCACCACTAATCACCACTGAACTCATTATAATCAACCATAACTTAACCAAAAAAAGTTCTACCCTTTGGATCCGATGCATTGAGCGGGCTTGTATTTTGCTCATCAGGGTGAAGGGAGTTCAGTACCGAGCAATCGGATATGTCCCCATTGTCTAGATCAAGCCATCCCCACAGTGTGGATTAGTTTCAACCTGGCTCAGTTCGTAGCCCTCTCATCCTGAGATTAGAGTTGTAGGTTCGAGCCCCACGTCGGGGCTTTTGAACTTGCAGTCAAGGTTAACATTCCAGAGCAGTGGTAGGTGAGGGCAACATCAGAGGAGTTGGCTGAGGTATAAAACTGAGGTCACGACTGCCTGTTCAGATTAAATACATTTTAAAGCTATTTTAATAGAGAATGGATCAGTGTCTTGGTCAACAATGCTTTCAATTAATTGGCTATGTACTTGATGGCTGTTTGCAGGTCTTTGATAATCTCACCCTTGATGTAGGAAGATAGTTAGAATTTTACCTGCGAGCACAAAGAGGCAAGGATACAGAGCTGAATATTACACAGTTCAGAAGCTCGAGCAGCATGTTAAAGTGCCAGACTTGAGATGCACTTGTCTGCTCTGGAGGGCAATTCAGTGGGCAACTGAACATGGGAAGCCTCCTGGCCTAGCTGCAAGTTAAGAGCAGCATGTCTCAGTGAATGCACTATGTATAGTGAGCCATAGTGTCACAGTGAGGTGTATGAACAGACCAAAACCAGCAGAGGATAGAATAGAATTTAACAGAACAGGGTCAGGGCTCAAGGAGGGCTCTGTAATGCTAAATATAGATACAACTAAGTTCCATTTTATTGTAAGGTACACAAGGCAAAAATTTAATATCTGATGATTATCACGATAAATGTATTCCTTCCACTCAATTTATCACTCTCGCCTCCAAGTCAATCCCTGTGTCGGGAAATGGAACTCACACAGCAAGTGACTGATATTCCAGGCCATTGTTCAGGAACACTGCATTGTTGGAGATGCCATACTTCCAGATGAGTCAATAAACCGAAATCCAATCCGGTCTGTCTGTGTAGGTGGGCATTAAAGATCTCAAAGCACTATTGGAAAAGAGAAGGGAGTTTCTCCCTATGTCTTGGCCAACAATGCCCCAGGTCATTCACTTCATAACTGTTTGTGGCACTTTGAAATGCAAAAGTTGGCTGCTCTTTCGCCTACAAAATACACCGTCACTACACTTCACAGTAAATCCTGTGAAGCATTTGTAAGTCGTCCTTACGATGTGAAATGCGCTATATCAAATGCAAGGATTATTATTACTTTTATTTTGAACGCACAACACAAAAGAGGCATGATACATAACAAACATGTTACACTCAGCCAGTTGCATATTTTGAGAACTATGAGAGCAGGGATCTGATAATGGGAAACAGTCAAGTTTTAAAAGACATTGCTTGCCCTGGATGTTTTCTTCTCCGACTCCCACACTCACAGCTTTCTCTGGCATATGTAACCATCAGTTTTACATGAAGATACAATATGACAGGGAAAGCTGAGGGAGTGTGTGTTTCCATACTCTTTAATAATACGGAAACGTCATAGTTCAATTCAGAATGCTATCAAAGATGCCGCAGCAGAATGTCTCCCTTTCAGAAGATAGGAAAGGTCCCAGTCATTAACTCAACAGGTCAGAATTATTTGGAAATTTCTGAAAATGCTCTTCAATGCTGTCAGGAAACTAAAAACAATTCTGATGCATCTCAAAAGATTGAAGTACGTGATGCTGTTCTTGAACACGTATCTCTCAATGTTGCGCTGTGCAGTGCACATTGAGTTTAAATATACTGTGCTGCTCACTGCACCACCTTCCACAGCTGTCTCACACTTAGTCACTCGCATTTAATAATAAGGAAATATGAACTGAATGTGACTTGATTGTGATTAAAGATAAAAACCTGGGTTGGGGAAGCTTTAAATATCAAATGCAAGGCAAGATGTTGGGGGTGACTTTGTGGTAGAGGTGGGTGATGTACACAGATGTAAGAAAACAGACTTGGTCAGAGTCTGAATGTAAGAGCATAACTGTGTAAGAGAGCTCCTTGTGGTAATAATAATACCAGGTTTAAGACTGATACTGTCTCTCTGTCAGATTCTCCTTCTCTCGATTGGGATCGGGAATGTCATGTGAAGACAGTCTATTCTGCCTTTGGCCACTGTATCTCTCTAGAGTAAGAATCTGTGCGTGAGCCTTGGAGCAGTGGAGATATGAAAAGCAGTTTCATTTGATCACAGCTATTCAGCGGACTTTCTACACAATCAAGACACATAACTTGGACAAAAGAGAATCCTGAATTCTACACAGAGAAGCTGTGAGCAATAGGAGAAGCTTACTTGGGCGTGAACTACAAATAGTCTTTTTAGGTTTTGATAGAGGCATCACCTGAAAAAGAATGCTCAGCTCTCTTTAGATATCTTCAATGTTTCTTGATTCCATGTTTCGACTTGTCCCCAGTATTATATTGCAGTGCAGCATGACAGCCACACATGATTGACAAGCAGCCCAGAATGTGGGTGATGGTGTTGTGGGCACCACAACGTCAGTAAATTGTGTTATGTCGAAAATGAGTCTCTGTGAGTTTCACTGGAAAGAAAATCATTGCCTGTTATGGTTCTACAATTATCTCCAACATGCAGTTTTTCCTTTCCCTTCAAAAGCTGAGAGTTATTGAACTGAAATGGCCACACAATAATCATAAGCTTCCTGAACTCAGGCATCCATGTTGTCTGCGCAACAGATAAACGGGACATTGGCACAGCACAGCGCATAAGCACCCAATTCTTGGATATTAATGTGTGGTAATCTTGCCAAAATGGCTGGAAGTAGAGCTTGGCAGTGACAACTGCTCAGTCTGGCCAAGAATTTGTAAATCATCCTTATAATATCTTTTTTTGCAGACTTGCGATCAACCGACTCTTCCAGTGATTGGGTGTCACGTTGACCTTGCCTATGGCATTACATGGGTGTATGAAATTATGCTGTGGTTTTTGGGTGTTTTTTTGTCCGTCCTTCGGATGAGACATCAAACCGAGTTCCTGTCTGCGTGTTCAGGTGGACGTTAAAGATTCCATGGTACAAATTGAAAAGAGAAAGGAGTTTCTTGCGGTGTCCTGGTAAACAATCCACCAAATAAAATTGGCCCATGGCTATTTCTGAGACATTGTTGTGCGCAAATTGTGCTGGCACAGTTGCCTACAAATTTGCAGTCACTCCAATTCACAGTAAATCCTGTGAAACGCTTTTGAGATGTCCTTCTGATGTGGTAAGGCATTATACCAAATACAAGGATTGTTATTATTCAATTGAGTATACTACATTATTATTTAAAACATTATTGATGATGTGCCTTGATCAGCCCGTTACTGTAGTGGCAGTTCCAGCGCAGAACTAAATCAAGGGTCACAGTCAAGAACTAAGTCAAGGGTCATCGCAGGAGCAATGAGAGAGAAGCCTGAAGTAGGAGTCTTCTGGAGATAGAAGACGATTGGAATGCCATGCCAGAGATGCAAGGAGCAGGAAGAGCATATCAACTTATGTTTTTGAAATAAACAAACAAGAGAGGAAAGTCCTGAGAGACACTGACCATGATAGTAGTGTCTTCTCTCATGTCCTATCCAAGACTGTGAGAGGGGGGATGGAAGAACCTCAGATATGAGAGTAAAATTCAAGTCTTGGAAAGTCTGGGGTTTTATAAAGAGTTAAGAATTGTTGAAGACTGAGACCTCTGTAAACAGCATTGTGGTACTGCTGAATACTGTTCTGCTGATCTGTATTGAAACTAGCTGCACAAAGCTTTGGTTGAACACAGTCATTGCGATTGCATGACTGTGTTTTCCAGTGTATGGTCCTGACTCTCAAAGGGACTTGGTGTGTGGCAAACCCCTGTATTTGCTCTGCACCGTTACATGTTATTGAGTTGCAATACTGTCTTCTATGGTGTGCAAACCATTGTTCCAAAACTGGCTTCCCCATCCCACCCCCAACAGCTGAAGATAGCTGGGTTGCAAGGTGTGATAATCACAGAATGTTCAGAGATGAATGGATCATGCTGGTATGACGGAGGCTGAACACCGCACAGACCCCAAGCTCATGCAGGTATTGTCATTTTAGTCGATGATTGTTGACCATTTTCGGATGTGAAGAAACATCCTCTCGTTCCCTCCCGACTTCAGCACAATGGTCGGATCTGAAGGCTTTTCATACCCCTGATCATGAAGAACAGTGCATTTGTACAACTGAGACTGAGACATGATCAAATGTAATCCTGTGAATCAAGTGCTCAGACACTACCTAGGAGAAGGGTCGTCTATTAGAAAGTATTTGTGACATTATCCCTGAGTGGGAATCCAAGATGGCCTGCGATTGAAGGGGAGTAAATTCAGAACAAACACTACTTCAGTGAGCGAGTATTAAATTTATGGATCACTCTACCTAGGGAGATGGTGGAAGCAGAAAATGTTGTTTGTTTCATGAACAAATTAGATAAATTTCTGCTGGAAAATAATATCTCGGGATACAGTATATAGTTTGGAACACGACATGTCAAGTGACTACCAGGATGGTGGAAGGCGAACTAGATGGAACTTGGGTCTTCTTTCCCTTGAAGTTCTTATATTCTTATGGCTATTGAACAATTCTGCACCAAACCATCGTGTTTAAGTCAGTGGGGGCGGGGGGGGGGGGGGGGGGAGGTTGATGTTCAGACTCAAATCCAAATCTATAATCCATTGAGTGAGATTCCACTGTTTCTTTAACAGTTTCCATATGATAATTCTCACATATCTCACATATCTGCTAGGAAATGTCGTAATGTTCCACCCTCTAGAATATTCTGATGACAATATTCAGGAAATCAACAGAAAATGTGCAACAGAGCATTACACTACAAATGTTAACTTCAAGCCTCGTTAGCTGGATGGTTTTACTAGTCACCAAATGCAGATTTTCTCACTGACATGCAGCTCAGACCTAGTACACATCAAAAACGCTTATGATGATTGTACCCAGTGATATCTAGTCAGACTTTAAATGCTAATAGATTGGGAAGGGCAATGGGAGTTCAGGGACGTGGTTTGGTTCTTCAGGGCTTTACACTCCATTTTCACATTAAATGGAGAGGAAACTGATTCTTTGTAAAGAAAACATGTTTGTACCTATTGTGCTGCACTCAATGCGTGGAAGTTAGGGATTCCCCTATTTAATCTTCTCCGGTGAAAATATTCAGGAAACCAACAGGAAAGATAAAATAATAAGCATTTAGGCACAGCAGACGTGAACTCTGAGTCTAGTCCCAGCTCTGCACCCTGAGGGAGATTGCTGATTGCTATAGGGAGTGGAGCAACACTGCTGTAAACCTTCCCAATCTGCAGGCTGTGGAGAGGAGCGAGTCTGGAGGGCAAAAAAGTAACCAGGACACAGACTGAGGAGGCAAAATCTCCTTATACCCAGTTCAACATAGGGAGAGGCTGAGGCCAGGGAGTAGGCCTGAAGCTTACTTTATTTGCCTTGCAAGCTGTGAAGCCCAGAGGGGGAGGGAAGAAAATAAAAGACATAGCATTCTGGAGAAAAACAAACCAAAAATCCTATAAGCATACTAAATGGCAGACTGAGAATAAAATATTCTTTATAGATTATACTTTGCTTCTTTCTGGTGACCTGCTGCTTAATAACTCTCTTAAGAGGAGTCAAGCGTGTGAAGGAATGAACTGTAGAATGAACGTACGCTCACCACGGGCTGCAGTGGAGTGCCAGGCATCATGGCATTGGCTAGCTGCATCTGTTGGGCTAGCATGGCCATGTTTTTCTGCTGTATCAGGTTATTCCGTCCATTTATCTCAAGCTGTGTTTTCAAGTGAGGAGGAGGATGGAGATACTTGCAGTTCTCTCTGGAGCAACGGCCCTGAGCAGGGGGAGAAGAGAGGAAAAAAACATATTTAAAGGTCAAGATAACAGTTCCCCAATGCTAACCACGTGCCATTGATTATTTTCCACCTGACTGCAAATTGCTGGCTGATACATCACTGGCACAACAAAGACAGGTGCCATTTGGCTTGTGCCATGTACAAATCTCAGTTTTCAAGGATGCTTCACAGTATAACATTACCCAATTTTCTCTGGCTGACTCACCAGAGCAGCTTCTACGTGATTCCAATCGGGAGAGGCTGTTGTCATGGTGACTCCAAGCCTTGAATCTTACAATTATACCATGAAAAAAAGGTCTGAGCCTCTCACTAAAGTGAAAGGTGCAAGATTACAGTCAGAAGATCAGAGTCACTTAGACTAGTGGTGTGCTCTGCACTTGAGACTATTTGGTAATGTTGTAAAGCGTGAGTGCCTATGTATTAAGAGCGCGTTTGATAATGTCAGGCGTTTTCCTACCCAGTGGCTGATGTTTCACTCATTGAGAGCAAAGTTTGCAGCTGTAGACAGCAGGGCTCACAAATAGCATTGAGAGTAGCTTGGCAAGTTCCAATGTTAATCTGCAACCATGTGGAGAGATGGCGCTTAGAGAACACATGTGCGTGTTCTGAAAGGACTAGAGTGCCAGGATATACAGAGCATCATCTAGATGTCACAAACACCCGAAAAAGGCAGGCATGCCATGACCACCACCACCAGGCTGGAACTCATTACTCTTTCACAGGAGGGGGAGTGGGGAGGGGTGGGGGAGAAAAGACTTCTTTCTGTTCTCTCAATTCTCCATTGTTGTAGATAGGAATCTTACAGCACATCTGGGCGTTGCTGATTACACTCCCGTGCGTGGCAAAACTAGCACAACACGCACTTTATTGTAAACGGGCTGCAGTCCCTCATACCCCTGGTGCCACACACATGCGATCCAAGGCTAGCTGCGTTTCATGACGTTTCTCTTTCATACAGAAAATTTCAGTGACGGAGTGAAACCTCGGCACGAAAATCCAAGCCAAAAGAGGGAAAATATGTTTTGTTACCACAAGAAATATCTGGCAGCAAAAGCAGTTTTTCTAGCATGAGGCCAGACGAGGAGCAAAGAGGCATATGTCAAAAGCGGGGAAAATTACAAAAGTAATTACATAGAATTATTACATAGAATATACAGCATAGAAACAGGCCATTTGGCCCCACTGGTCTATGCTGGCATTTATGCTCCTGCCCTTCCTCAACTAAGCCTATCAGCATAACCTTTTATTCCTTTCTTATCTAGCTTCCCCTTAAATGGATCAAATTGAACACGATTACATTTTAAAAAAAATACTGAAACACTTCTTCATCCAAACCTTCCCTGCATATTATCCTGGAACCATCTCAGCTCCAAGGAGACCTTGCTTACCAACACTCCCTTCTTCCCATCCCACCCACACCCACAAAGATAGTCACAGTTTAGCACTATGAAACACTACCCTGTGTGAAGTGCGCTATATACTTATGAGTTGTTGCTGTAGTCATTAGTTGGTCATTTGACATCTGACACGCACAGGTTTGAGGCCTCACTAGGAGAACAGCAGGCATCAGAAACTCCTTGCAAGTTTCCTGGTGAGCGCCATTCTCTGCGTGAAATGCATCAGAGCATTATCAGCATCTTCTTGCCCACAGCTTGGACACACATCTTACCCACTGAGCAATGGTACCACCAGTTAAAATCGTAATACTTGAGCAAGCTGTAACTGCTTATTTCTCTTCAAACCAATCAAAATGGATACCGAGCCCTATATAGATGGTCATGCATTTCTTAATAATTTACATGCACAGCGCCTTTCATGTTAAAAAAAAGCACTTTACAATGTAGTCCTGTAGCTTAGTGGTTAGAACACTCATCTCGCAAGAGAAAGGACCTGGTTTCGATTCCTGAGCAGGGCGAAACGTTGAGCAAGTTTCCTTACTCCACCCACCTATTTACCGAGCAGGAACCTGGTTGTTAGTCAATTTGCGAATTGCTTTTCCAGATATAATAAGCCCTTCAAAATTTTTTTTTAAAAATAATAATAATTTGGTCACTCAATCCATGACTGTTTATGGGACATTGCTGCGTGTATCGCCCACAAAATATACAGTAAATTCACCTTACAAAGTATTCTGTGAAGCACTTTGAGACATCTCGAAGACGTGATAAGGCTCTATATCAAATGCAAGGATTATTATTAAGAAACAAGTATTATTTTCTTCACAATTTAGAGAACTGACTTGATCTGTTTTGGACACGCTTTGTATAATGGAATTCCCCTCCTCTCCATCCTGAATAAATACAGGGAAAGAAAGTTTCTTTGACGTTTTGTTTATCAGCCGTGCCAATGTCACACACTTTAAATTAATCCCAGGTTCACGTGCTGATTTGTGGCATTCAAAAGAATGTCATTTTGTACATTGGCACGGCCTCATCAAAGCATCCAAACAGACTGACATTATTGTTCAGTTACTTCAGTGTTTACCAACCAGTTGCTGCTGGTGTACAAAGGGAGTGAGTGGGAAAGATGTGAAACTGAAAAGAAAACATCATTCTTTTGAAATTTCCCTTAGAAAACATTATTCCCATTGTTTTTCTGAGCAGCGAAGTAGAGAGTGGACTTGATAACTTTCCGACACATGGGATTCAGCTGCAGGCTGAGAACTGTCACCAAGCCACATGATTAGGCACATATTTCGAACGACAAGAGCTCCAGTACTAAAATGCGAGAGACAATCCAGCCAGTTTTTCTCAGTTCTGCGATTGAGGCAACAATAATAATTATAATCCTTACGTTGATATAGTGCCTTATCAAGTCTTTGAGGGCGATTCATAGAATATATTGTAAAGTGCACAGGATTGTATATTTTGTCGGCGATCCAGCCAGTCTGCAGGCCTGGGATGTTTTTATTGAGATACCCTCTTGGTCTAACATGGCACATTAACACAAACTCTACAATATTATATATGCTTAAACATGCTTTTTCAAGGAAGGTCACACCTCACAGGTCAAATGGAAACACCATCAGTATCAGGAGGAAAGCCTCATTCTGCAATCTGCTTGGCTGTGGCTGAAACATGAAGAGAGCTTGTCCAACCAAGTGTCAACAACAACAACTTAAATTTATATAGCGTCCTCCTCGCTGGCCGGCGTCTCAGAGCGCTTTACAGTTTAGGATCCCGGGACCGAGCCGGGGGAGGGGTGGGAAGGTGACCAAAGGCGAGGTTGAAAAGAAAGGTCTTCAGCAGGTCTGTCAAACATGAAGTCAGGACAATGACTCACATTTTATATAGCACCTTCCTTGTAGGATAGCATCTTGAAGTACCGGGCTGATCTGCTATGGGAGCAAGAGTCTCTGATAAAGTTTCACTGGGAATGTGAAAGTGAGAGGGGAGAGACACTGAGATCACATGATGTTTTCGATAGACTATGTTATCCTCAGCTATAAATCAGCAAGTCTAGAAGGTTCTAAACAGGCTAACTGAGGTGTTAACTGAGGCTAACTGCTGGATCACAGGACACATCTCTGACAGAGTGACATCTACAACACGAGCTCCAGTCTCTTCACTTAAAGCCAACAAACTTCAGATTGGCTTCAATCAGCATTTTCTCCCAGGTTGAGGTTCATACTATACTAACTGCAGGAAACTCGGCAATCAGCCGCTCACAATCTTTTCAAACCTCCTGTTGATGGCACAGGATGTTAACACTCCGTGGCTTAATCTCACCAGGGTAGCAAGAATGTAATACACACTGCTAGCCAGCATTGAGACACTCACAGATAATTATATACGCACAACAGATAGATATGCATACATTTTACAGATACACACATTCTCACACAGACACTCAAGAACAAAAAAAATTGCATTTATATAGTGCCTTTCATGTTGAGAGGACGACTCAAGGTGCAACCACACTCAGATATACATTCTTTACCGACACACACATACTCAATCAGAAAAAAACATGGAAAATGGATGAAGAAAGAATTTTATCAAAACTTTCGAGAAGCACTGTAGTTATTACAAGTGGTAGTGATATTTTTACAGGCAAACACAGTAGTGATACACACCAGTAACATCCTACGAACAGTTACTGCTGGAGTGTCAGCCTAGACTGTGAGCCTATTAAAACAGCATGCTGGAATTTTCCACAGAGAACTAGTTTGTTTACAAACCTCTACACATCCAACCAATTAATGAGGCTGAGGTGAAGAGCAACCGGCGAGTTTAAACAGAATATGGAGTGAACGGCACAATGAAAATAATTTTATATAAAATAACGAAAAGCTAGCTTCAAAGAACACAATTAGTTCTGATTAAATGGATGTCACCAGGCTAGAAACCAACATCAGGCAGTCGATGGGAAAAAAAATCTTTTGCTCACAAGCAAAATATATCCTTTTATCAGCAGAGTGAACCTTTGTGGGGGCTTATTGAGAATCCCAGGCAAAGAGCCAAAGCCCATATTGCAGGGCACTACTAAGACTGTACAGAGGAGGAGAGATAAAGGAGGAGACAAGATAAATCAAGATGTGGTGGTGAAGCTATGCCAGGCTTCGGGGGTTTAGAAGCTTATACTCTTGGAGAAAGGGAGTGGGGGGGAAGTTCTACAGAGCTGAAATCCTGGGAAAGAATGAGAAGAATGAGTTAGCGGAGGAGACCGTGCAGCACATTGAGGATGTATGTGTGTGGGGGGGGGTTGGGGGGGAGAGCGTAGGAGCTTGGGAGCAATAAGAGAGGCAAGTTCAGAGTAATGATAATATACAAGAGCTCAGAATGCTGGCTGGTGGATTAAGAACAACTGACATAGAAAAGCTGAACCTCAGTTCAGACCTTGGGTCAAAACTCCGACACACACAAAACATGATTGGGAGGAAAGCTTCATTCTGTAGTCTTCTGTGACACTGATTTTTTTTTGTTGGGCAGCTCATCATCATTCTTAAGTATCCCAACCAAAATACCAAGCCTTAAATATGTACCGTTTTCTTTTGTCTGGGGCAGGCACACACTCTCACCCTATTCACTTAATCCCAGAGAATTTAGGTACAGGTTAACCAAAGTCAACGCTTAGGGGATCCCAGAACATATATTGGGGTAACTGCTGGAGGTTAGCAGCAATGCTAGCTTTTAAACCCTGCACGTGACCTACTCGCTACATTAGTTCATTTCCTCTCTTTGCCTGTCCTTGACACTGTCTTGTCAAAACTTTTCCCTCAGGTTTCTTAATGTAAAAATAATCCTTTGAAGAATGAATATCTAACTCATTCTTCGTCAAAGCAGTGCCAATGTCACACAGTTTAAATAAATCCCAGGTTCAAGTGCCGATTTGTGGCATCCAGAAGAATAAATGTCAATAGATACTTGTCTGTGAGACCAGGCATGGGGAGAGGACGCAGTCTTGTCATTGAAATGGAACCTGTAGAGAATCCCAATGCGGCTGCATCACATAGAGCTTCACAATGTCAACTCTGGAAACTACACTCGCTCTCCACTGTCACATGGCTGCCATCAGGGGAGAAGCTTGCATGTGAGTCAGGTTATAAAATCAATGCTGCTCAGCCTGTGTGCCTTTGAGGATTCTGCAGCAGGGGCCGATTCAATGCAGACTGCAACCTTGAAGTGATGCAGGTGCCACAGCTGAAGGGAACCAACATAGGAGATATTCCTGCCCTGGATGAAGCATTCACCTTGTGTACATTGTCTGCAGGTGAATAAAATATTAGAACACATCTGTGTAGTCCATGCAGATGTTCTGGTGCAGTGTTGGAGCGAATGGTACTCTTAAGACCCTCCTTTTCGACAGTGCCTTCGGCCACCCTCCTACACTCCCTGATCCCAAACCCCTGTTCGGGTCCAAATCCCTGACTATCCAGTGCCTTGGGACATCGTCCCAAAGTGAAATGCGCTCTACAAATGTAATTTTGCATTTATATTTTGCAATTTTGTATTGTCATGGGCCCCATTATTCGGATGAGATGTTAAACTGAGATCCCATCTGCCCACTTAGGAGGATGTTAAAATATTTATTTGAAAATAGAATGGAATTTCTCACAGCGTCCTAGCCAACAATCTTACTGGTAAAACTGAACATTAGGCCTGTTTGTGGGACTTTGCTGTATGCCCACAAATACAGTCATTACAGTTAACAACAATTACCTGTGAAATGTTGTGAAACTTTTTAGTTATAGGGGCTGTGTAAGAATTGTTGGCAGAAGGTGTAATCCTTGTCCCGTCCTTAATGCCATCTTCATAACTATCTGTGTGAAGAAATGCTTCCTAAATTCTGATTTGAAGCCTTTGCCAACATGTAATACATCCTTCTACAAGAGAGGAGTGGTCCACTATCTAACTGTCAATGTGGGTGGTCAAGTCCAATGGAGGGGCCTTTTGTCAGTTTGAGGGTGACGGATATCTGAAGCTTGGAGATGTGACTGGGCCCATCTCACAGTGAACCTGAATTTGGAAGTTGCTTGAATCTTAAACATTCAAGAACTAGTGGTCTTACAGCCAGTCAGTCCTCTATTCATAGCCATTCGTCACATTCTGAATAAACACAGTCTCTTCAGTCATGAGAAGAGATGTCTCAGGGGACTTGTAGAGGTACAGAAGATTCAAAATGGCATTGCAGAACAATACATTCAGATACACCACGGCAGCAGGACAAGAGAACAAAGGTTCAGGGGTGAGAAGGATAAGTTAGGAGAAACACCAGGAAATATTTCTTTACACAGAGGAGAATGAGTAGCTGGAACAGGGTGAGCAGGAAGAGTGGTTGAGGTCAGCATGCTGGGACTCATTTAAGAAAAAATGATGCTGTGATTAGAGGGTTGGTGTTGTGGAAGGCTGAGATCAAATGGTTCAAAGGGCCTTGTACAATCTGAATCTTGCCTGGTATCTATGGCATACCCACACAAATCCAGGAAATAGCAATATGGAGCAAAGGGGAGGGGATTGTGGGAGGGTACTGGTTCCATTCGAATCCTAGCTGCTGATGGCACCACTGACAGAAATTGAAAATCTGGAAGATGGGATTAGTTGGGCCAAAAAGCATGACATTTAAAAAATATTTACTTCTGAGCCAAAGTGGAGAGTGAAAAAGCATCACATTTTCCACAGCTTTTCGCTGCTTACGCCATTCTGTACACTGTGTATACACAGACACACGAAAAGCATCCCACTCCTTCACATGTCTAACACCAGAAACTGCACTGGAGAAACATAACAAAAGTATTGAGGTTATGATCAATGCTGAAGGATTCCGACTAGAAACTATAACGAAGAAAGACTCAATAGCTTGTACATCCGAAAGAACTTCCATTAACACTGGATTTCCCCCACATTACCACAAAGCAATTTACAGCATTCCCAATGAGGAACTATTACATGAGGTCACAGGTCACCTGTTAATTATCTAGAACAAGGAAAAGCAACAGTGTGATTGAGTCAAAATCAACCTTTAGCTCAGCCAGGAGAAGGCAAGCGCCGAGGTGCAAACTGAGCAGTGCGACCAGCCCAAGAGATGGATTCAGTATTTGGGTTCTAAGTTTGCTTATAAAAAACACTGCTGGCCTAATGATTTCAAAAGAAAGTCAAAGGTGGGCTATGAATGTTAGCTAGCTGTATGGAATTACACATAAGGCTTCCGTGATACACAGCAGAATAGTGACTTGCAAAACATTACTGGCAAACCTGGCATAATACAAGCAAAGATATTCAGATTCTCCCCAGTGAGATGAAGCACAATAATAGACAACAGGTGGAGGCTCCATTCAATCCCTGGGTAGCTCAGAGAAAGTGAAAAGTCTACTCGGCTAGCAGCTGTTCTTGTGGAATTGTTGCCTTAACACCTGGAAACTTCCCACTTACAGGAGTGTGGCATGTGCAGTTATTAGGGCAAAGTCCGTAAATTCTTTTGTTGGGGGATTAATTAGATGCTAGAATTAAGGGGAACGAGCGTGAGAATGGTGTATGTGGAGAAAAGTTCCAGCATAGTCTGGATGGGCCGAACGATCCGCTTCTGTGCTGGAACATTCTGTGATTGTGTAAGAAACATTTCATAAAGGAGATTCTTATTAAGAAACAAGAATCCCTGTGGACCCACAGGAACTGCGCCTGGGATGTAGGGGAAGGCGGAGCAAAATTTCCATGAATTGGGGGCGACATATTAAGGTTACTAAGGTTATCTTCATTGCTCCACTGAAGAAATACCACAGAAAAGATCCCAAAGTCTCTATAATAATAATCTTTGCATTTGATATAGTGTTGTATCACATCATCGACTCGTCTCAAAGTGCTTCACAAGATGTACTGTAAAGTGGATTGACTATTTTATGGGTGAAACTATATAATAATAATCCTTGCATTTGATATAGCTCTTTTCACGTCGGGAGGACGTCCCAAAGCGCTGCACAGAACACACTGTAAAGTGAATTGACTGTATATTTGTGGGCGAACACGGCAGCCAATTGCGCACAGCAATGTCCCACAAACAGTCGTAGATTGAAAATGACCAATTTATTATTGTTTTGGGTTTTGGAGGGATTATTATTAGGCTCTGTGTGGAGTAAGGAAACTTGCCCAAGGTTTCGCCCTCTGCCTGGAATTGAACTCAGGTCTCTCGCTTGTAAAGTGAGTGCTCTAACCACTGAGCTACAGGACTCCACGACTGAGCTACAGGACTCCACGACATCAAGATAGCACCAAGATGCAATGTTCCAACAGCAAGCAATAGTGCCTGATGGCACATTCTCATGGGAATCCCTGGGTCAGGAGGCTACCCAGGGCTGACAGTGCAGACGAAGGAGCCCAGGACATGCATTGTCGAGAGTTGAATGAGTTCAAGCTGTCCTAACCCAGCCTCCAGCAAACAGAAAGGCTGCCTTATACTGACATGGGGAGGGGCAGCCTCACCAATGAGAAAGAGTGGCCACTCTGGCCTGGTTCCCTGCAGGCTCCGCGTGCAACTGGTTCGTGACTTTATTCCATTTCTACAATCACGCATTTCAGAATGGAAATTCCTCAGCAGAACAGAGCTTCTGCTCTACTGGAAAACCTGGCCTAAGCAGCAAGGAACAGAGTAATGAGCCTTGGGGAGCAATATCTAATAACACCTTTTTTATTTGTGGAAGCCTCTCGTTTCCTATTTAAAAAACATCTACACTCCAAACAACAGTACGTTCAATCAATCCTCATCCCTGTTTCCTAATAAGTGCTCAGAGGTAAAGACTTTGGTTCAGGCACCTTGGAGCTCTGTCACCTTTGCCCTGGTGATGGGTGGCACATCTAGAACCAAAGTATTGCATCTTTTGTAAACCAATATCAAATCCTTGCCTGTGAACGTCCCTTTTAAAGACACAAGAACTGTGGTATTCATAGTATTGTATCGGTTATTTATCTCTTACAGCCCAGAAGAAGGCCTTTTGGCCCAGGGGTAAGTGCTGGCTCTCTGAAAGAGCTCTCCATTTAGTCCCATTCGCTTACCTCTCCCCTGCCACCCACCACCACTTTATATGTCCAACCTTTACTCTCCTTCCTGCTTGGTGCCACTCACTGTCTGAATGAAGCGCTTCGAGATGTTTACCTTATGCAAAAAGCACTGTGCAAGTTGTTAACCATTCAGTTAAGTTTTGAAGCAAAATAAATGTGCAGTTGTCTGGCAGGACCTGGAGAGCAATGGTTTACTGGATTGGATTGGAGGTGACTTTATAGTTAAAGTGACTAAAGACTGTATCACGTTAACATCAGCTTTAATTGTTCCCCAGAATGTATTGGTTTTAAATGCTGATATTCATTACACTGAAAGATCAAATGAAGTGATACAGCCACGTGCAATCCATCCTGCAGCACTGTGTGCGAGATGGGGAGGGATTGGCATTTGTTTGATATGTGATGGAGAATCAATTACAATTTTGAGGAGAAAGTAATACTAAACTGGTTCCTGCACACGCAGAAATATAATGGACACCAACCCACATACACTAACTACAGTGTACTTTATTCAACCCAAGTCCACTTTATCACCCCATAAAACGGTTAACTACCAATAGAAATAATCAAATTTTCATTACGCTGAAAACACACCAATTCCACACTGTGAGAACCCTGTATACTGATCAGTACACTGATCAGTATACAAGTGGTCTCAGACATACAGAGAGACAGAGCAGACAACAACAACAACTTGGATTTATATAGCATCCTCCATGCCCGACGGCGTCTCAGAGTGCTTTACAGTTATGGATCCCGGCGCCGAGCTAAGGGGAGGGGGAGGAAGGTGACCAAACGCCTGGGTTGTTAGCATGCACACAGACCATGCACACACAGACACTAGCATAGATGCATAGATGTAGCTCAGTGGTTAGAGCATTCGCCTCGCAAGCGAGAGATCTGGGTTTGATTCCCAGCAGGGCGATTGGCGGATCCGAGCTTAATAATTCCTTCAAAAAAATAATAAATCATTCCACGACTGTTTGTGGGACACTGCTGTGCGCAATTGACTGCCGCGTTTCGCCCACAAAATAGACAGTCAATTCACTTTACAGTATATTCTGTGAAGCGCTTTGAGACTTCTTGAAGATGTGATAAGGGGCTCTATCAAATGCAAGTTATTATTATTGATACTTTCACACAATCTCATTTCCTCACCCAGTGACTGGGAACTCCTATAAACTGGACACAATCAGGAATGTATATCACTTGATTGACCCTGATGTTATTCCAGTTAAGTAAATAATCCTGACAACTAACCCCAGGCTGCGCACTCCGACTGTAAAGCTAAAGACTCTTGAAATTCCTGGCTGGGAAATGAATGGAGGGGATCCAAAATTGCGTCAGTTGTGTAATTGTAATATCAGGGTAAAGAATGCCAGGGACTTTGAGCTCCCAGTCAAGGCTGACATTCCAGTGTAGTGCTAGTAGGGTGTGCTGTATCATCAAAGATATCTTCAAATGAATGTTAAACTGAGAATCTGTCTGTGTTTGTGCTGGTCAGATGGATGTTAAAGATCCTACGGCACTACTGGAAAAGAGAAGTTCCTCCCATTGTCCTGGCCAGCAAATCCATAGATAAAAAAAATCAATCATTACATAGCTGTTTGTGGGACATTGCTGTGCTCAAATTGACTGCAGGATTCACATACAGTTACACTGGCTATAACCGAAACACAATCAGGAATGTATATCACTTTATTGATGCTCGTGTTATTCCAAGTAATCTGGAGTAAGTAATCTGGATAATTAACACTAACTCCAGGTCACTACAGTTGACAGAAATGTTAAGAAGACATGATGGGCACTGTACTAAATGCAAGGATTATTATTACATTATTATCAAGTCCAACGGCTGCAGGAAACAGCTTTGGACCCATCTATTGTAATGGAGTTTGGGGAGGTGTTGTGTCACTGTGGCAAAATAATAAATTATTCAAGACAAGTGGTGATTTCCAGCCCTTATAAACAAAATGGTAAAAAGGTTATGTAAAGATCCTTGAACACAGGTGCCCTGAAATTCCATCAACTTTTGGCCCATAGAAATATTTTGTCTAAAAATTTACAAATGTGCAGAATTGTGGAAAATTGTTGAAGTCATAATTTACAAGCCAGTTTATTTTTAATGAAATACAGGAAAAACAGCTTGCAAATAACGGCTGAATTGAAGAATTTTCCACAAATCTGCACTATCCTAACTTTTATGACATATTTTCACAGGCTATGACTGGGTGAAATTTGGGGCTAGGATACATTACTGTCACACCCGAGGCCTTTAAGCGTAGGTTGAGAGTTCTACCACTAAATAGCAGCTGGTGCAGGCTGAAGCGTTCAGTCTCCTCACAAGCCATACCAGTGGAGTCAGTATTTCCAAGCGCTGAGGAGCCAAGAGATTATTAATTGGAAACAGCGCTCTTTTAAATAGATTAAATCACGCATCCTCACTTGCTATTCTCTGCTCAGTCTATGGGGAACGCAACTCCTTGTCGTGATGCACCTGAAAGACTGGGCCCAGGACTTCACTCAGCCTCTGTCACCCCCTCGGTTTCAGGCTTGCCAGCTTCTTTGGTTAAATGCATGAAAACCAATAACCTTGTAGCAGGTGAGTCTGGAGGGGAGGGGGGGGGGTTGTATCACAGACATACAAGTGCAGTGTAAACATTTCCCTTCAGACCAAAGAAGTGGTTTCGTTATGCGTGTCTTGCACCTGTTGAGCGTGTCTCTCCGCTCTATTTTTGCTTTGAGAACTTCTATTAAAAGATGCGCTGGATAAAAATGATCCTCTTACTCCATTGCATGTCTGCTGGCTCAGATGATGTTGGATCAAATTCCACCTCCTGTGGTTCAGTTCAGAACAGAGCACGTCAACAACAACAAAAACAACTTGTGCTTGTATCATACCCTTCTGGTGGAGTGACATCTCGTAGGGCTTTACAGACACAGGAGTGGGTGAGGTGATCATCAGCATGATTCAAGTAGTAGTTTTTAGGAAGCTTTTGAAGACGAACAGCAAAGCTGCTCTGGAATGCGCTAACTCAGCTGAAACATTCAACACCTTGACAGGCAGGAGAGAAAGCGGATCTTCAACCTGCTACCTAGGGCCTATATCACTGTCTCAGAGCTTCATCAAACAGACCATTGGGAGAGCAAATGACTGTTACTTGCATCATTTAATGCAAGATGGATTTGTTAGAAATAATTTGTTTTTTTAATGAATCATTCTGTCCTTAACCCAAACATAAGGACTGGTACACACCTCACTCTTCATACTTACCCCACATACCATGACTAGTTTACAATTTGAAGTTACATTTCAACTTTTGTGTAGTAAAACTTCTGAAAGCATTTACAGAGATGGAGTAGAAACCTGTTGGGTGTGTGATAGGCGATAGGGTAGGAGGGAGGTAGCTGAAGGTGCAGTCAAAAAAAGTAGGTTCTTAGAAGGGATTTGAAATGAGAGTGAGGGTGAGAGGTGGAAGGATTTAGGAGGTTTCAGAGAGCAGGGCAAAGCGGCTGAATGGTTGCCTACCGATGATGAGACAGAGGGGTAGGGGATGCAAACTGATTTGACAAGGGATGCAACATAGAGCTGAGTTGGCAGGAGATGTAAATGTAGAGCTGGGTTAACAGGGATTCGGGGCCCAGCTGAGCTGGCAGAGTGGAGGGAGTAGGACCACAGGGGTCGGTTATTACATACTTCTAGTGCTGAAGTTACCATTAAATATCAACACTGAAGCCTAGGAAATGATGAGCAGCATCTTCTCAGTGATGTAAAAGGTCCATTCATGTCAGCACCAGATATCAAAAGGTGAAAAATGCACTGCATTGTAACAGATTATATAACTACCAAATGTATTACCAATCAGTTATAAAACGTCACATTTTCAACTCACTGTTTCTTATTAAGTTGTCTGATCCTATAAAATCACTGTGTCCATGTCTCCTGTCTAAAAACCCTACCCCCATCCCTGTCTGCTTCCCATACGGACTTTTATTTCACAGTCAAAACACAACCCATGTGGAAATATTAAGTGCTCCCCTACAGCAACCCTCCAGATGGTCTTTGCACATTTACAGGAACATGTCGCACTAGTCATGCAAAGGCATTGGCCAATTTCCCCATATGTTCAGCTCCTGGTCTTGGGCATGAAACCATGGATGGTCATTTCTCAGGCCAGCTGCTGAGTTTAGCCAAGCGGAGAAGCCTTGCACAGAGGTGAGACACTTCCCTTAGGGAAACAATGGGTCAGGATCCAGGTGGGAGTTGGAAAGGGGAAGCTGGCTGTTGGCCGGTTATTTTCAACAACACAAATTTTGTGTCGTTACGCTCCTGCCCTACGTTAACCTGCCAATCAGAAAAGCTGGGTTGAGGGGAGAGTGATCGATACTACCAAACTTTCTCTGCCTCTTGCAGCCTTCCTCTCTGCTTTCAAAACCTATCTCTTCGGCCTTGCCTTTGGTCATTTCCCTCCTACCTACCACCCCCTCACCACTCCATGCTCGGGATCGCACTCCACCCACGAGGTGCTCTGAAGCGGTTTCCTATATGAAAGGTGCTGTACAAGTTCACGTTGTTGCTGGAGGAGAACTGCTTTATTGAAGGTTCTGCCATTGGATATAATTCAATGTGCAAAGTCAGGCGCTGGGAGCAGAGCTGGTTTACTTTACAGACCATTGATCAGCACTTAATAAAACCATTTATTGACTGGCGAGTGTGAAAGATCCAGCACTTGAGCAGCGCAAATGAGCCAGTGATGGAGGAGTTTCTCCCAGCAGAAGGAAGGAAAAATGTTAATATTCACCATGTGTAAATAATGTATAAACTGTGTGTAAACAAATGGGCGTTATGTGCCGTGTACATAGAGGAAATTGGTTAGAATAGGTGGTTTGACAATAGGAGCAAACAAACACCAACGCTACTACAATGGATGGAATGGCCTCCTTTCTGTGGTCATGGTGATGTGTTGTGCTACTTATATTCTTTGTTGCATCAACCACTGCCTGACTGTTTTTATTTTGGCACCCTATATTTTCTCGTAACTACTAAGATTTGGGTTGGGCTGTTTAATTTTAGTAAAGGCAAGATTTTATTTATTTTACCCAGCCCCTGAAATATCTAAGAATGTAGCAAAAACATCAGGTCTGCATGAAAATACCAGATCACACCGAATTCCTGTCAAGCAGTGCAGAATTAGCATCAAAGAACACAGCTTCCAAATAATTTGACAAATCCATACTCTCCTCCTGCATTTAGTAAGGCTAATGGTGTCAGAGTCTGCAGCTTTTAACAAATGGAATGGAGGGAAGCAGCCGAATTCTGGCAGACGCATACGGCTGTCTGGGAAGTCCCACAGGAGCCTCTGACTCACTCAGTTATTTTGTTTCTCGATTTTGCAAATAATAAAAGCAAGTCTCAGAATCTCGCTTTTTGTGAGCATGTCGCTCATCGTTAAGGCTTATTTAATCGGAGGCTACTAACACACGATCAAGTGTTTAGCAGCCACAGCCTAACCCACTGACTGCATTGGAGATAAAGCCAAGACTGTTTATTAGGAAGGAGGTCATAGCAAATGAGGAGGACACAGTGTGCATCTATTTTTAAAAGGTTGCCTGGAAGATTGGTTAAGGGTAGAATGCTTGGCGCATTTTATAAAATTTGATGCTGTAATGGGAAGACGGGAGGGCAGGGATTCTGGAAGGATGAGATCAAATGGGCTGAAGAGACCTCTTCATTTGAACCAATCTTATGACTAGAATGATGCAAGGCCATATAATACAATGTACATGTGAAGAGAAGCAGAGCTAAATTTGGCACATGTGCAGAGGGGATACAATTGAGGTGTTTTCCTCTTCACTCCCCAAATTACATCAGCCATCCTAATTTGATAATTAATGGTTCACATGAAATTATCAACCCCAATGAAGGGACACAAGAGAGTAAATAGAGAAAAACTATTTCTTCCACACAGACTCAGGATTGTTAGCAGAAAAAAAATCAAAGGAGAGGTTAGAAGGAATGCTTAAAGGCTTTCTTGGATTTGGAATTCATTCCAACAAGTGGCGATTGAGGACGATCAACAGAATCATTCAAAAAGGGAAATGGAAAAATCACCTGAACAGTAAAAATATTAAGAGATGTGGGAGAGTTGGATTAATAATAAAGAGCTACTTGGAAAATGGCAGAGGTACAATGGGCTGAATGACATCCTGTGCATTAAGCTTCTATGTTTCTATCTCAACTAAGAGAAATTATCTGCTGCAGGCAGATGAATCTCTCCCCTTGCTGTCCTATCATGGCAATGTTAATAATCCAATGTTTCAAAGTCTTAGATGCTTTCCTTCCATGCTCTGAGTTTCACGGTTGAAGATAGTCAGAATAATTGGACATCTGCAGTAGGTTCTGTACACTCAAACCAGGCTGGTTGCCTGTCGGTCTTTTTGAAGGTTAAAACGTGTTTGGTTTCACAAGTAGCGTGTAAATACGAGCAGTACAAAATGCTTCTTTTGTATTCATCCACGATAGCACCAGAGCTTCCATCAACAGTTTTACGTTTGAGCTAATATGCTCACAGCACTATTCCTATAGGAATAAGAGTAGGCCATTCAGCTCCTCGAGCCTGTTCCATGCTATAAGATCATGACTGATCTGTAACTCAACTCTAATTCCCCGCCCTTGCCCACTCCCAGCATGGCATGTGCAGGTAGCATTTGCAGGGCCCAGTACATGGTATGGTAAAAATTGTAAGGAATTATAGCATCTGAGAAAGGAGATTTGGATGCAATTGAGATATTAGCTCAATCCAACCTGTTAACAAATGCTTTAAAAAGGCACAATGGATGGAGCAGATTCCCAGGCACACAATCCTAGTAGTGCCGCAAAACACCAAAAGCACAGTTGCCATTATTTTTTATGGCAGGAGGCCATTCTAACCACAACAACAACAACAAAATTACATTTATAGAGTGCCTTTCACGTCGGGAGGATGTCCCAAAACGCTGAAATTCGGAGAAATGTCCATCTATTTAAGATGTCTTTCCAAATTCCAATTACCTGCTATTTCCCTGTGTTCTCTAATACCCTTCTTCTGCATGCGCTGTGCCTGTCTAATTCCCTTTTTAATGACTCTGCTCCAGCAGTCTCCTCACTATTTATCCTCTCAAATCCTTTGATTATCTTGAACATCTCCATTACGTTGCCCCTCAACCTTCTATGTCAGAGGAAGACTTCAGTCACTACACTTGACAGCAATTCCGTGCAGAGTGCTTTGAGACACAGATAACGTTGGCGCTGTATTCAATGCGAACAGAGAGTGGGATCAGACTGGGTGGCTCGTGTGGAGCGAAAGCATGGATTAGATGAGCCAAATGGTCCATTTGTGTACTGCAACATTCTCTAATTCTATAAAATGGTGACAAGTAAAGGGATTTTCTTACAAAGGAGTTTGTTAATTTTGTAATTTGGGAGAAATGGCACTCTCTCCTACATGGAGAGCAATTTAATGCGATCCATCTGTCTCAAGACAGAAGAAATGGGAACTGGCACCTGTCTGCAAGAGTCTTGCACTGTGCTAGGTTTCAAATCCAAGCTGTGTGCAATTCCATCAACTCAGCAAAGGCAAACTGTACCTGTGCAGTTTACAGGGAGCCAGCGCCTACTTTACAGAAGGGTGGATTGTGGAGCAGAAATCAAAATGACCAAATGTGATTCATTTGTGGTGAAATAGATAGGCCTGAGCTTCCAGCAGGAGCCCTTCTGGCATATTAACATATGCGTTATTAGCTGCTACTCTATTAAACTGGAGGCAGTTTCCAAAGCTCCTCCCTGCACTACAGTGCTCCGATTGTCACAGTACCATAACAGGAAGTCAGACCGGCTCAAAGGTAAAGGAATGTTAAGGGTGTCAGACTGAGGTGGTTCAATGTTTATAGTACCTATTCCATTTCATTAACTTTGACCTTTGGAGGCCAGGCTAACTTTGTGCTGGAACCTCATAAACAAAGCCAACATTCACGTTTATTGAACCCCTGAGCAGCTCTCGGTTTGCTCTCTGTTGGGGGTTCCTGCGCCAGGGATGCAGTATTGCCATCTTTCCAAGAAAGTCTCAGTGCTCGAGAGTGGGGGCAGAGAAGGCCTCGAGACTCAGAGCTGGAGTCAAATCCTTGAGCTACAAGGATGCTGCAGAAGCCGAGAATGTTCACATTCTCTTCTCACTGGAGAAGAGAAGGCTCAGGCGAGATCTGACTGAAATATTCAAGATCCTAATAATGTGTTTAACACAGACAGAAACTGTACAACAAGGGGGCATAGCCTAAATTTAGAGTTAACTACGTTACACAGAGAGGGGTGTGTGTGGCTTAGGTGATTGAGGGAGATAGATTGTGTCAGCAAATTCAAGAGAGAACTAGACTACTGTTTGGCAAAGACATCAATCGAGGAGTATGATACAGAGCAGACAAGCGTACCAATATTCATCTTTGGATCAGCTAGGCGGCCGATGCCTTTCCTGGTCGTGTCTATTAATAATAATCATACTCGCATTTGACATAGCACTTTATCATGTCTTTTGAGATGTCTCAAAGCGCTTCACAGAATATATTGCAAAGTGAACTGACTTGTATATTTTGTGAAATGAAATTACTTGAAATGTTACATTACATCTCTATTGCCACAATCAAGAGATGCATATTCCCACTTTACACCAATGCTCTGCAAATCAGTTACTTCCAACCAAATCTAACCAATCATAGTCCAGGCTGACACTCCAGTACAGTGCACGAGGTGTGCTGCATTGTCAGAGGCAGACCAGTCACTGGTGGCAGGGAATCCTCCCACTCAGCTCCTGTTCACCCTGAACTGCTAACTCAATATTGAACTGAATAATTTTTTTATAATATCGCATCTTAAATCTTAAGGCAAAATGGTTAGACTAGTAATCACTGGTTGGGTTATTGGGCTTCAGATATGTTTGAGACTTGCCTTTGATCATCTGAATGTCCTTTGTTATTCATTGCGGTGACTTTTCTTCGGTCATTTTGAAAGGGTTAAAGATGATGCTTACTTTGATCCAGCACAGGAGATTTGCATTCCCATCTGCAGGTGAGAGATTGACTCAGATTCCGTCTCGGTGGATGTTAAAGATTCTTTGGCACTATTTGAAAGGTAAAGCGAGTTTCTGCTGGTATCCTGGCCAATATTCCTCCAGGTACATCAGTCATTCACTTTATGGCTGTTTGTGGGACATTGCTCTGTGAAAATTGTCTGCACTGTTGGCCTACAAATACATAATCGCTACACTTGATAACAATTAATTACTGTTTTCAGATTTGTTTTGTTGCAAAAAAGCACTGTATCAAAAACAAGGATCATAATATATTCTCCTTTTGCCATGAAGATCAACAGTTCTGAGGCACCTCGGTTATTCCTGATGGTAAATGATATTGGGAGTGCATTAGCCAAAGAATCTGTGAGCTCCAATTCTGCTAACCAGCTGCTTTGGTGCACATTGCAAATGGCCGACAGTCTGACTCAGTTCTAAAAATATGTTCTGGCCTTTCCAGTGCTCCCAAACAAAAGTTTGTGACCTCTGCTTTGTCTGTGTTAGATTCAGTACTTTTTCCCGCAGGAACTTTCTGCAACATTTAGTAAAATTGTTGGAGAAATTAGCACAAATCTATAGGAAAAGGAGCAGCAGTGCGATCAATTACCCTGGTTGATGGAAATGGTACACAGAGGCCTGAAATACCACCTAGCTGTAAGATCATTTTGCTTCATCTTCCACAATCATGGAAAATTCTTGAATCCAATCTAAATTTGAAAACCTGTTTTCTGCACCAGGCTGATCTGCAGTACTCAAGGGCACTCCTGATTAAAGCACAGTCAGCGTGGTTCATCAGTAGGACTTGGAAGGGCAGACCAGTCACTGGTGGCAGGGAATCCTCCCACTCAGCTCCTGTTCACCCTGAACTGCTAACTCAATATTGAACTGAATAATTTTTTTATAATATCGCATCTTAAATCTTAAGGCAAAATGGTTAGACTAGTAATCACTGGTTGGGTTATTGGGCTTCAGATATGTTTGAGACTTGCCTTTGATCATCTGAATGTCCTTTGTTATTCATTGCGGTGACTTTTCTTCGGTCATTTTGAAAGGGTTAAAGATGATGCTTACTTTGATCCAGCACAGGAGATTTGCATTCCCATCTGCTCAAGCTAGATTTACATCAAGTCCTAAATGCAAAATGCTGATCCAAATTGGCATGAAAATTTGTTAAGATACAATTAATATGTAGATCAGATGAGGTCACTGCTGTCAGCACTTGGTATGACGAACCCAGCAATTCCAGTCTAGTCTCAGAAAAAACATGAGCAAGATACCATCTACTGCAATTTGTCTCATGCATCCCACTCAGCTTCTATTAATCCTGCAAGCCAAAGCCCTACTGGGTAGGGTAAGCAGGAGGAAAGCTTGCCAAACAGTGATATCAATGGCAAACTATGCGTTTTTAGCTGGTTATACTCCAGCAGTTACCCCGACGAACACTCTGGGGTCCCCAAGCCTTGGCTTCTGCCAACCTGCGCTTAATACTTTCCAGAATTAAGTAAACAGGATGCATCCCTCTAGGGACAGAGTGCACATTCCAACAATTTAGCTCTGGAATTTCTATGTGTAGGTGGGAATTCCCAGTTTCGTTTGGATATTCTTAAGCATGGTGATGCGCTTCCTCATGTGTCAGACACCCGAGTAACCAGAAAAAATTACTCCTAACTCAGAGCAGACATTCATTCCTCAAAGAGGAGCCCAAGGATTATCAGAAAACAGAATGCAGAGAAGCTGACATTCTGCTCACACATTGGAATGGAAAAGCCTCAATATTTATGGAACCTGTCAAAGATCTCTTGAACACACTCGATTACTTTCACACTGTCAGTGGCCTAACCTTTTTATGTTTGACCCGAGGTGGTTAGGCACAACGACCACTGGTGCATAGAATAACAACAGTTTGTGACTTAAAAAGTGTGTACGTGTGAAAGAGAAAGAGCGAGACCGTCAGTGATCATGTGATAATCATGTCACATGCAAGTGTCAGGCTGAAACATTTCAGTGTTTTTAATGTGAAACGTTTGAGAAAATTCAAAAACTTGCATTTTTATAGTGCCTTATACATCGAAGTGTCACAAAAGCAGGAACAGATGTCAGTGTAGTAACTATCTGCAGGAGAACATGGCAACTGATTTGTACGTAGCAAAGCCAATACAAAGCCAGGAGGTGAATGGTGAATTTATCTTGAGGATTATTGGCCAGGACAAGTGAGAGAAATACTTTTCCATAAATGCAATGGCATTCTTCAACATCCACCTGAAAAGTATAGATGTCCGAAAGATGGCAACATTGACAACGCAATGCACCCCCAGCATTGATTGGGAAATACTTTCTAAGAACACAACACCTTGCCCTGAAGGCGATGGACCTCTCCATATCAGACCAAGTGACAGGGTCATTAAGAGCGCACGATAAATTGGAAGCTTTGCAACAGGTGCTATCAAGCATTATTCTATTTAGAGCCACCTACCACTATCTCAGAGTACTTTTACAGGCCAAACATTCCCACTGTCAGCGGTGAAATATGTATGCACCTGCCACAGACCAACTTGACCCTTGATATGGTGGAGAGCAGCACAAAATCTGAACACCAAGCCACGAGAAGACAGGTGGAGGTGCCCCCACATATCCACAAGGCATACAAATGTAAACCAGATAGTGCCTGGTAACCTCATTGATACCCTTTCCCTGACTGATACAGGAACAGGAGGCCATTCAGCCCACTGGTTCCATTACACCAGTAAATTAGACCGAGACAAACTTTTAATCCAACTTTTCTGTTTTTACATCCAAAGGGTAATTAACAATTAGAATACAGTTACCAGGAAGCATGGTTGAGGCCAAGATTACAGACCCATTTAGAAAATAGCTTGATGCTGTAATGGGAGGATGGGTGCAAAGGATCTTCTTCATTCAAACATGTCTTGGGATCCTGCAGAATTAGATAGATATCTTAAGAGAAGGAATATTTCAGAGTGTGCAGATACAGCAGTGCAGGGCACAGGGTAGATTATACCACTGCACAGGGTGCAGAGGAGAGGATATAGCAGTGTAGGACACTGCCTGGTCCCTCTAAAGTACACTCAACTGGTTGTGTGTTTGTGTGGAAGCCAGGTGGGGAGAGGTTAGTCTTAATTGTGACACCCTGAATAGTCGAATGCCTTGCCAACATTCACCGCCCAGAGCACATACAAACAACAGCCACTTGGGAGGGTAGCAGAGCTAATCATATACCATAACCCAGCAAGAGGAGGCCAATACCAAGCACAGGTCATACAAAGCGCAGAAAGGCATGTGCCAGTGAAGAAAAAATTGGAAAAATACTTGAAAAATAGTACATTTATATAAAGGAAAAACATAGAATTGATGGCCCATGGATATAAACAAAGAGAAGCTTGAATACTTAGTGCAGATGTTCAGTGGCTTACAGAAGCCAAGGAAGACACAGGGGGCAGTGTAGTTTTCTGCTGGACCAGTGCAGAAATGTATAAACACACCAAATCATTTGGATCACGCATGACAAGACAGAAAGCAAGCTGCACAATCTGAAACCCAGTATATTTTCACTCTCTTGTGCGACTGTAAAAGGCAATACACAATCAACATACTTTGTGTTACTGAGGGCTCACAATTGGGGGAAATCAAAGGTTCCCCCAATGCGGAGGTAAGATGTTTGCCCTGTTATTTTCTCCACTGGCCTTTAATGTGTATTAAGCTAACTGATCCTATCACCGAAAATTAGGAAAACAGGAGCAAGAGGAGACTATTCAGCCTATTCCAACACCTTGTTATCTCAATGCCTAGCTGTTTTGCCATGCCTGTTGATATCTGCACTTCCCAGATATATCTACCTCTCCTTTAAACATCCCTCCAATAATCCCTCCAAAAAACAAAACAGTAATAAATTGGTCATTTTCAATCTGCGACTGTTTGTGGGACATTGCTGTGCGCAATTGGCTGCCGCGTTTGCGCACAAATATAGTGTGTTCTGTGAAGCGCTTTGGGACGTCCTCCCTATGTGAAAAGCGCTATATCAAAAGCAAGGATTATTATTATTATTATTAAATGCGCCTCAGCAGCTTTCTGGGGCAGAGGTTTCCATATCTTCACAACAACATTTCCCGACCCAAGTTCTATCCACCTTGTCTCTGATTTTAAAGCTCTGCCTCTTGTAGTCATCCCTCTACAAGAGGAAAGAGTTATCTCTGATTTTAAAGCTCTGCCTCTTGTAGTCATCCCTCTACAAGAGGAAAGAGTTATCCACAATCTAACCCGTCAATTACTTTCATTATTATCAAT
Source organism: Callorhinchus milii (assembly GCF_018977255.1). NCBI lineage: Eukaryota > Metazoa > Chordata > Chondrichthyes > Chimaeriformes > Callorhinchidae > Callorhinchus > Callorhinchus milii. The sequence goes on along the minus strand of NW_024704752.1, from coordinate 5,639,891 downwards.
ACCTCAGTCAAATATCCCTCTGCTCTAAGGAATATACCACAAGTTTACCCAGCATCTCATCATAGCTAAGATCCTTAGGCAAGGTGGTAATCCAAGATCTGACCAATGCGCCATACATCTAGAGAAGTATTTTTTTATTTTTATATACTCCAGGTCATTGCTGATGTCACTTCTAGCATGGACCAGTAGGCTTCCTGTGTGAGCGTGCAGCAAGTAGGAAGCCAGTGAGTCAGTGCCGGAAATGTACTGCACTTCCAGTATAGTGCAGGTTCATAGCTATGTAAACCGTCTCATGCCTTAACAAGTTACTTTATAACTTAATATGGACTGTACTTTAATAGTAAATTCAGCATCCAGTGTAGGACTGAGCCATACAGGTCACTATTGCACCATGTTTGCCACTATTACCTCCGAGACCATTTTACTTTAAATGTCAAGTTTATCCATAACAGTGAAAATTCAACAACAACATCCACTTATACAACTTTCAATAGGAGATCCTAAGTTCAGGGGGAACAAATCAGCCACACGTCCTATCCTTGATAGATAGGAGGACTTCCCCTGGATGTGGATCTTGGATGAGGACAAGATTGAGATACCCCCAGTGTCAAATTGCCCACTGACAATAACTGGGCGTACTATACACTGAACGTAACAGTGATCTATTTGCTGCATGGTTACAATAGGAAATCCCTTTATATCACTGTATTAAAGAGATAAAACCATGTTTAACAAATCAGCGTAAAATATACCTCAAACACAAAGATTGGTCACTTGGGCTCACAAGTTATTGAACTGGGTCAAAATGCTGAAACTCCCCACCTAAAACCATGGTGGGATCACCATCAGCACAAGGATTGCAGGTGTTATAGAGAAAGTCCCCACAACCACCTCTCAGGGTAACCAGAGGAATGAATGCTGACAAAATGCCAGTGTCACCCACATGCTAGGACAAGAGTAAAGAAAACGTGTGCTCCAACACAAGCTAGTGCTGGAGAGAAGGAGGAGACTGGAGACGAAACAAGAACTGAAAAGAAAGTTTGAACTGTCATGTAATTTGAAAGCTGGTTCGATACGGAGATCAGGAGTGACGTTTATCCAGCTTCTGAACTCTGAATGCGAACCATATAAAGGGGAGGCACATGGAGCTGGTAAGTCACTGCGGTTTTTCAGCCACTGATAATGATGAAGCGACAGGGGGAGGGGATTAGTGACAACACTAGTTTCTATACTTGAGAAAACAAGTGTTCTCACCCCCTCGTGTATGTGAAGGTGCTCTAAATTGTGCACTGAAACTCTTTCCTGGGTGATATATTTTACAGTTTTGGACAGCCATGTTGACGCTGCTTGGGCCGAAACTAAACTAGTTCACAAATCTGCAACTAATGGCAAGTATTCCAGTACAGGCCAGCATTTGGTCTCACTGTGAGGGACGATGGTATTGTACTGTCCTACGGGTCTATGGAAGATGTATACAGCACAGTGGGTCTGTAAATCTCACTAAGTTTAAAATCAAAAATCCTGGCCAAATAGCTTGATGATTGGCGAAGTTAGCCTAAAGCAAGTCATCCAATTACTGGGCTATGTGGGCACAAGATCAGAGAGACACTGCAAAGTACTTCATACATTGAGCACATATGCTCTGTGTTCGGTTGAGGCTCTGGATAAAGAAGCAGTGTGTCACAGCGGCCTGGCTGCTGGTAAAATCATACTATCCCCCAAATGGGCTACATCACCAAATCAGTTGAGTTCAGGTCCTCAGAAGAGGGGGGTGTTGATGTTATAGGAGGTGCATCAAATGCAACGATTATTATTCGACCACCAAGTTTCACAGGAGAATGTGGACTGACCTCAGAGGAATAGGATCAGTTTTAACTTGTCTAATCAACTACATAGCTGAAAGGCAAAAAATCCTCTCACATGATGCCTCCTTCATCCTCTAAAACTGTTCCCCAGCTGCCTGATGCAACACAACATCGAATCGCTTGCTGGAAGTGGCCTGAACCACAGCTGTGGATCACAGCTGGAAGGTGCAGATTTTTTTTCAGACAAAGTAAATTAACATAAATTTGTATTTATTTATTAATAATAATAATCTTTGCACTTGATACAGTGCCTGATCCTAAGCATCCTAAACATCTCAAAGTCCTAGAGAGCTTTCACTGTAAAGAGAAGTGACCATTTTGTAGATGAATATGGCACCACAATGTCCAACCAACAGCCATGATTAATGTGGAGGATTTTAGCCAGGACCCTGGGAGCAAACTCCTTCTCTTTACCAATAATGTCATGGGATCTTTAGCATCCACCTGAATGGGCAGGTGGAACCTCGGTTTAATGTCTCATCTGAAAGACGACATCTCTGACAATCATCAGCCTGAATTCTGACTCAAATCTACAGATTCCAGCCAGAAAGGTTTCATGTCTGAAAGTTAGATGAAGACAGTACTGGGCTTGGCCTGAATGCTCGGCATAGTCAAATTGGTTGCTGACATTTACCATTCAGGTTCACACACGAATCAGTGCCTTGTTCTCCGGTACCAGAGATCCCTGGTTCCCTTCCTCTCCCTCATCATGCTGCCAATCCCAACTGGGACAGAGACACAGAGACCCATGGCCTGCCTACCACACGTTCACCAGTTGAGAACACCACAAGGAACACAATGATGACATCCAAACCAAGGTTACAATAGCTGCACCCATTCCCAAAAATACACAAAAAATTTTACTCTTCTGATCGTTCAATAACAAATTAGATTTGTATAGTGCCTTTCACGTCAGGAGGATGACAGCTGAATTATAACAGCTGGATTACCACATTGCACATCAATGAAAGGCACCAGAAAATCTCCATTTTGTACACAACTTCTATTTTGAATACAACTCACCCTTTTCCCTCCTTTCCCACTTCTCTGTCCATTCCCCCTCTCTCTCTCCCTTCCTCCCTGCCCCCCCCCTCTCTCTTTCCACCTCCCCACTTCGTCTCTCTCTTTCCCTCTTCTTCATTCACTCACTCTCGCTCTCTCACCCTCCTTCGTCTTTTACGTTATACCCAAGCTTTGATTTTATAAAGAGAGTCGGTTGGCATCCTGTGCTAAAATACTGATGATTTTTTGACAAGTCTATGATTTATAAAATTTCTGAGAAGATAGTTTGTGCTGGTGGAGGATGCTAAAAGGAAGCATTCCAGAGATGTCTTTCAATTTGAGGAAAACAACCGTATTTAGGCCCAAACTGCAGCCCCAGGTCTTCCAGGATCAGGCTGTGTTACTGGGTACACTTGGCAGCATGCGGAAACCTGATCTTAGCTACAGGATTAAGTAAGCCAATTCTTACAAAACTAACTCTGCCATCGACACACATTTCTCAGGAAACACTCTATACAAGCTAACTGCAGACTGTTGGATGCAAACTATATAGAGACTGACAAGGTGACTGCAAACACCTGGCTGTGTATTCAGATCACTCTTCAAGTAAACTGCCTCAGTGCATTTCAGCAGTGTGGAATTTAACTGATGTGAAAAACTTCCTTCTCTATCAATAAATTTCCCTCTCTACCAACAAATCTCCTAACTGCTCAAATATGACAGTCACAGATAATCAAGGCAGAGGGGCTGGCCTGTAGGACTGAATAAAAAATAGAAAAGAATTATAGGCCTTGCATTTGATACAGGTCCTATAACCTCTCAAAGTGCTTCATAGGGAATTGTAGTCGAGTGCAATGAATGTATAGTTTTAGAGAAATATGGTTTGGATTTTAATGTTAACTACACCTTCTCAACATTACAGTCAACCTACAAAAAGTTGACAGAGGCCAGACCAAGCCCAGAGCACATGGGTGGAATTTTTGCAAACAGACGCTAATGGATGCTAGTGTGGAAGTCTGCCGAGCTTGCCCGCCTTTCTGTCAGCTGTTGTCACAGGGCTGGTTCAGTGCACAACATTCAATGCTACATCATCCGTGATTCTATTTATAAAATGTCTGCTTGCAGCTCTGTCTAATGTATCAGTCCTTCTGCTAGGGCCATTAACCCAGCTCCACTTGCCCATAGGTTTCAGTTACAAAGACCCCAAAGCACCACCTAAGAGAATGCAGGCAGGATTGAACAAATCAGGGCAAGTGCACATATGGACACAGAGATATGTACACACACACACAGATGTACACACATAGATGTGCGCACGCACATACACACACACGCACATACACACACACGCACACACACAGGTACATGCACAGGATCCAGCAGTCTAAGGCTAAAACTTCCACTCGTCTCAGACTATGTTGTCTTAAAATACAAATTCTCACAGAACTATACATATTTCTTAAAACTCAGTATTAATTTGGAAGCTTTTTTTTAGGAAAGCTCTCACTTTGCCAAAGCTGTTTCTCCTCTGATAAACACCAACCTACCTTCAGCTGTGGAGCACCCCAGGGCCGCCATCACGGGTTAAAGCCTCATATCTGACTCCCAGGCACAAAGCGACAAGCAAGAAATAAAATGTCTGTTTCAACATCTCAACCTTCTGAATACCTCTGAGCTCAACTCCACGTGTTAAACACTTTATTAGGGTTTGGTTTATCTATAACCCTTAGGGACTGGAATACTTCAATCAGGTCTCCCTGAGTCTTCTCGTCTCTTGGAGAACATAGCTCAGGGCCTAATTTCACCCCTGAATCCACTTTCCCTTCACTTATTCAGAAACTTGTCTCAGTTATTTTAGGTTTTTTTTTGGCGGGGTCCAGGCAGCAAATTCCTAATTAGTTGGTAAAGGTATTAATTTTGTCTGAAGCGTGGATCTTATTTTACAGAAACTCCTCATTGCCTCTGTGCTGTCAGTATATAAGCAGTATACAGGCACTCCCTTCTCTTCCCGAACCGTCTCCTATTCACGTACGTCACCATGATATACCAGCCACCTCCACTCCCTTAAAGCACAGTTGCGTGCTGCTGAATGCACCTGGTTTAAATCGGCAGATCTGGATGGACCTTATCAAATCCTACCGCTCGGCTATCACCTCTGCTAAATCGTCGTTCTACGCCAAGACAATCTAGGAGGCCAAGGACAACTCCTGGCTCCTCTTCTCCATCACCAACCAGCTCCTCCGCCTACCCTCACACCTCGCCCATCCTCACCTCCAATGCCAAATGCGAGGCGATGCTGGATTTCCTCGAATCTAAAGTTGAGGGGATCAGTTCGACTGCCTCTGCCCTTCTATCTACTACACCCTTTCCATCTCCCCCTCCCACACCCTACCCTTCCCTCCCTCCACACCTTCGAACCTGTCTCCCACTCCTCTCTCACCACCACTATAATCCGCAAGAAACCAATTACCTGCTCCCTCAAACCCAGCCCTACACCTCTGCTTACCTCCCAGCTCCACCTCCTTGCCCTTCTACTCACAGATATCATAAATCTCCCTGTCCACTGGTACTGTCCCACCCCATTTAAAACTGCCGTCATCATACCTATCCTTAAAAAACCCTCCCTGGACCCATCTCTACTCTCAAACTACCATCCCATCTCCAGACTTTCTTTCCTCTCCAAGGTCCTGGAACGAGTCATTGCTTCCCAGCTTCACTCAATCCTCTCCCGCCAATGCCTTCACGAACCTCTCCAATCGGGTTTCCGTGCCACTCACAGCACAGAATCAGCCCTGGTCAAAGTGACAAATGACATCCTGTCCATCTGCGAGCAAGGCTCCTCTGCCTCTCTGCTGCCTTCGACACCATCGACCGCTCCATCCTCATCCACAGCCTTTCCTCTCACCTCAATGTTCACAGCTCTGTCCTTGACTTGTTCAGATCGTACCTCTCACACCATCTCCACTTCATCTCCACAAGCGGTTTCTCCTCTAGCCCCGGCATCATCTCGTGCAGCGTTCCACAGGGTTCTGTCCTTGGCCCCTCCTTTTCAATATCTACATGCTCCCTTTAGGTGACGTCATCCGCAGACATGGGGTCAACTTTCATATATACGGATGACCACCCTGGACTCCAGGACTACTGCTGTCCTCACAGAATGTCTGCCAGACATCAAGTCCTGGATGAGAGCTGATTTTCTTCAGTTGAACGTCAACAAGATCGAGGCTGTCCTGATTGGCTCCTGTCAGCACTTCCACATCTCAGGCACTGACAGCATCACCATACATGGATGCACACTCCATCTTACTAAGCCAGTCCGGAACCTTGTTTGACTCTCAACTATTGTTTCTACCCCACATTTGTGGCATGACCCACTTTGACTTCCCCCACCTCCGCAACATCGCCCGTCTCTGTCATTGTCTCACACCGCAGGCCACCGAAACCTCATACACGCTTTCATTACATTGAGGCTTGACTATGCAAACTCCTTGATGGTCAGTCTCTCCAACTCCTCCCTCCATAGGCTGCAGATCATCCAGAACTCTGCAGCCTGTGTCCTCTCCCGCACCAGGGTCCGTGACCCTATCAGCCCCATCCTCGCTCAACTCTACTGGCTTCCCATCACACAGAGGATACAGTTTAAGATCCTGGTCCTCACCTTCAAAACCCTCCATGGTCTTGCTCCCTCCTACCTCTGAGACCTCCTAACCCCTACCATCCTGCCCGCTGCCACCATTCAGCCGGCTCCGGCCTGTTTCACGTCCCCCGCCTCACTCGCCCCACCATTGGCGGGCGGGTCTTCTGCTACTCTGCCCCCATTCTCCAGAACTCCATTCCGCAGTCCTTCTGCCTCGCCCCTCCCTTGCCTCCTTCAAGACCTATCCATCTCAAGACCCTCCTCTCCTCCCAACGTGAAAGGCGCTATGCAAATGTAATTTTGTTGGTCTTGTGGTGGTGGTGGTACTCTTAAGCATTGTGACAGGTTCTGCAATGTATCAGACACTTGACTGACAAAACAGTAACGGTTACTTGGTTGAGGTAGAGGCAGTGAAGGGAACCGTCAAATTATATCCCAGTCAAAGAAGGGGGTCAATTGTCCTCAGAAAAGTGAGTTGGAAAACCGCAATGGTGGGACCTTTGCCTAAGGAAGACAACTGTAACTGTGAGGGACTGTGCTCTGCCTAAACAACAGCCACTCTGTTACTAACACAAAGTTACAAACCACAAAAGCATTATCTCTCATGTGCTTCCTCTTTCGGGGTCAGCTTAAGAAATCAATGATGTAGATATCTATCAATTTGGGGAAGGATTGCCATTCCTCCTAAGGGACGCCTGGGCGGGGGGAGGGAAGGACACATGGGTTTCATTCTTCTGACCGTTAATTACACTCTAGTGTTTTCCCCTTTTTTAAAAAAAATTATAATCACACCCATTTTGAAAGTGTGAAACATTCATACGTTACAAGAGCAGTCAATAGAGGCAGTCAGATTGGACTGTCTTATCTCTTGTGTGCACTTGCTACATTGTCAGGATGATAGCACACAGGCTGTCATTAGGTTTCTCAATGGCTTTATTACATGAACAATTCTCCATCTCTCTCTCTCTAATGAGGCCACTCTGACATTGCACTCCTTGTGGCACTTATCTTTCCCAGCAGCCCTGCCTCATTTCTTTCTGCTCCTGTACAATTCAGTCCCTTATCGTAATGTAGCGTATTCCTTCCCATAAAATTCCTCCCAATGGCTTATATGCTGCTATATCATGGGCTGTTTTCTGTCTGCTTAACAAGGCCCACTCAATATCTGTCTCAGCATATCCGGGCTTTCCCTTCATTCTACATTAAATCATCATGACTGAGCTGGCTCTAACCTACAAAGGGATGGTGGCTATTTAGTTCCAACTGAACGTCAGTAAGACCGAGGCCCTCCTGATTGGCTCGCGCCAGCATCTCTGCACCTCGGGCGCTGGCAGCATCAGCCTCCACAGCTGACACTCAACCTTACTAAGCCAGTCAGGAACCTGGGTGTCTTGTTTGACCCTGAACTGTCCTTTCTCCCCCACATCCACGCCATGAGTGGTACTGCCTATCACGACCTCCACAACATTGCCAGACTCCGCCACTGCCTCACCCCTCAGGCTGCCGAAACCCTCACCCACGCATTCGTCACATTGAGGCTCAATTATGGAAACTCCCTCATCATCAGTCTTCCCAACTCTTCCCTTCACAAGCAGCAGATCATCCAAAACTCTGCAGCTCATGTACTCTCACGCACCAGGCTTCGTGTCGAATTCAAGATCCTCGTCCTCACTTTTAAGACCATCCATGGCCTTGCCCCCTCCTACCTCTCTGACCTGCTGACTCCCTACCAACCTGCCCGCTCCATCCGTTCAACGGGCTCCGGCCTGCTCCATGTCTCCCGTCCGACCCACCCTACCATTGGTGGCCGGGCTTTCAGTCTCTCTGCCCCCACACTCTGGAACTCCATCCCACAGGCCCTTCACCTCGTCTCCTCACTTGCCTCCTTCAAGGCCGGTCTCAAGACCCTCCTCTTCGATCATGCCTTCAGTCGCCCTCCAACCTCTCTGCCTTCCCTCATCCTACCCCACCCCTCCCCCAAGTTTGGGTCCTGACCCCTGACTATCCAGCGCCTTGTGACTTTCTCCTCACGTGAAAGGCGCTCTATAAATGTAATTTTGTTGTTGTTGGCTGTATCAGTCAGCTTGGCTCAATTGGTAGCATTCTCGTCTCTAAGGTACTTGATAGTGATTGATGATAGTAATTGAAACTTTGAGGCGTTTCAATATGGCGAGATGTATAAAAACCCAAGTGTTTTTGTTTAATTGGTGTCCTCTTGTTACTGACCCACTGACCAGTGGAAAAATTTCCCTCCGTTTACCTTATCAAAACCCTTAAAAAAATTTAATACTTCCATCAAGACTCCTCTCACCCTTCTGTGTTCTAATTAAACATCCCAATGCACAAGCTCACAAGATTAGTTTAGATGAAGAAGGCTCTTCAACCCATCTGATCTCATCCTTCAGAACACCCACACTATTGATTATACCATCACTGCAGCAAACTGTTTCTCCTCGTAAGTAAAGCCTCCCATCCCAGGGAATCTTCTCTGCAACCTCCCTATGGCCTTGACATCCTTCCTATGAGTTAGATGCCCAAAACAGGACACAATATTCTAACCGTGACTTAATTAATGATTAAACAGATTCAGCATTACACCCTTTACCTTTGTACTTCATGCACCAATTTGATGTGCTTTAACAGCTTTACTAACATGCCCTCTCTCCATTAAAGATTTGTGTACATTAACCCCTGGGTAACTTCTCTTCTACTCCTTTTCCTTTAATGGATTCAGAAGCACAGCAAGACTAAGGATGCTGTGGAACACAGTGGAGAGTAAATTTGCAATATTTCTTAAATGTTCCATTAAATTTGCTGAATTTCAACCCAAAGATATCACGTCACCTGTCACATTTTTCTCCCCCCTGGTATTACCAGCAACTGAACGTTATAACAAAACCAATATACAAAAAGTAATTAAGAGTGAGAAAGAGAGCAAGAAGCAGTATAACATAGGCAATCAAACTGAGGAGAGAGGACTAAGACCCTTCTGCTCATTTCTGTCCAGATTCCCCACTCTACCATCCTCCTATCACACCATCCAACCGTTTTAAATGAATGCAGCATTCTGGCATCGACCAACCTTCCTGGTGTCTGTCCTGAACTTGCCCTCTGAAATTCCTGGTACCATTCTCAAATCAGTGCCCTGACAAAAACACCTAGCGCAAATCCGCTGATTACAGAGGCATCTGAACCATTAGCCAGTAAAACCTTAAAAAGGTCAAAAAAGTTACAAATTCCCCCGGTGCCTGTTTAGAGTGAACTCATGCTAATTATCTTCCTGTATTAAAAAAAACCTCTACCCATTTTCACTCTAGTAATTCATTTCAAATAGTCGAGTCCCTTTCACTGTCCTGTTAAGGGAATATCTTTGCCTGGATTACATACTTTTACCATATTTGCAGTCAAACACCACTCAGGGGGCAGGGCTCCGGCCATTCTGGGTAATTTTGAAATATTTCCTCAAACAGCAACGTCACTGGTTGGCTGATACTGGCAGAGTTTGCTGTACAGACACTCACAGACAGAGTCCCACGCTCACAGACACACACCGTTTCACACTCAGACACAAAGAGACACAAACAAAACTGGAATCTAAAATGGAATGTGATGCAATTTTCATTACAACGCCAACAGTTCACTTCATCACTGGTAATAGAGGGGTGCAAAATATAACATACTAAAAATATACAATATAATAATAATCTTTACCAATATATACAACAAAAACAACTTGCATTATACAGTTTCCTTCATTAGGGCGATGTCTTGGAGCGCTTAATATTGCCTTTTGTCGGAACAGTTCAAAGGACTACACAGGAAATTGCAGTGGGCATGGACTTGTTTGGTCGAATTGCCTGTTTCTGTGCTATAGCTATGTGTAGTCCGTATTTGTAGGGGAACATAGCACCAAGTTTCACACTAGAATTTTCCCACAAACATCCATTGAAATGACCAATTTTATTTTGTGAATTGTTGACCAGTAGAAACTCCCTTCTCTTTTCCAATAGTGCCCCTATTTCTATGACTCGCCCAGCTACACTGGCTTCCCATTTGCTTCAAAATCCTCCTTCTCGCTTTCAAAGTCCTTGAAGGCTTTGCTCCTCCTTACCTCTGTGACCTGCTAACTCCATATCGACCTGTCCACTCCCTCCGCTCAGCGGGCTGTGACCTGCTCCATGTCCCCTGCTCTGTCCGCCCCAACATCGGTAGACAGGCCTTCAGCTTCTCTGCCCCCACCCTTTGGATCTCCATTCCACAGTCCTTTCGCCTTGCTCGCTTCCTTGTCTCCTTCAAAGCTCATCTCAAGACCCCCATCTTTGACCATGTCTTCAGTTACCCCCCCCCCACCCCTGCCCTCCCACTCTTCCGATCCCAACTGCCAGCTCAGGTCCAAATCCCTAACTGCCTTAGGACATCCTCCCAATGTGAAAGGCACTATACAAATGTAATTTTGTTGTTCTTGTTGTTGTCTTGGTACATCCACCCGACTTGAAGGCGCTATGCAAATGTAAGTTGTTGTTTTTGTTGTTGTTGTGCTATGGGTTTTTAACATCCACAAGAACAGGCACACAAGATTTCAGTTTAACATCCCAATCAAAGCATGGCACATAAGACAATGTAGCACTCCCCAGTACCGCACTGAATCTTCAGCCTAGACTGTAAACTCAAAATCTCAGTGGATGAAGTATTTTTTCTAAAAGCAGATAGGACATCGCCCTCCGCATTATTCTAATTTGAACAAGTCAGTAAAAGTGATTAACTCCACTTAAATTTCCACTGACCAAATGACCAGCACACCCCAAAATGCTTGAAATCTCAGAACATACATTCCATTTGAGGCAACAAAATGCCCACAAAATAGCGCAATATGTATGTCAAGTGAGCCAACATGACTGGGGAGGTAAGCGGTCTCCTTGACACCATGATTCCAAGGTGAAATAAATCGCAACAGAACATGAAAATCGATTCAACCCTCTGCAATTTCAGCAGAGCGGTTACTTAGGGAGGCAGGTCTGCAGTACTACAGCATAGTGAGGACAGACCAGCTGACAGGCACACTGGCAAAACTTGGAAAACAGGCCAATCACTGGGAGCTGGGATTCTTTCCAATTGAAAGCCAAAACCCTAAATCGGTAGGTGATCCTAGCAAGTTGAATTCCAGCAATACCCAAACACATTCTGGGGTCCCCGGGCCTTGGCTCTCGCTAACCAATGCAATATACTGCCCAGAATTAGGTAAGCATATCTATTTAGATCAATTTGGTTTGGAAATCCTTAAGCAGGGTGATGAGTTCCGCATATGTCAGACTCCATATGCGATCTGGCTGGCCTCATATATTAAGCCATGGGTAAACAAAGCCTCCAGTATAAGCCTCAGGCAGTTTGTTCAGGCCTCAAGGCCAGGTTCAGTGCATGGGCCTGTGGTGTAAGAATCAAGGGCAGCTGAGCAGAGCCTCAATCCAGATTATTTATTGCAAGATCTTGCACACAATGCAAGCCTAACCCTTCCGCTCCTAACTAAAATTCCAAGCATATATTTTAAGTTGTTTTTCGCTGTTCGTTAAGCACCTGGACCCAAGATAAAGCTGAGGGGTTCTGGCATTTTGTGAGGTGGCTGAAATATATAAATATATAAGTCGGAAGGCACACATTAAATGGCAGTTGCATGTGTGTACATCTCTGGCATCTCTGACTGCATTGTTGCATCTTCCCTCCTGACACTGAAATGACATCTCAATTACTTGCAATAGGCCACTGCACTGGACCACTGCTTCAGAACATCAAACAGGACAATGTTCATAGAAACCACATTCAGATTTACACATGTGCATAATAAAATACTGTAGCGGGGGCCCATCAACGCATACAACTGCTAGTCATCAGCTTATAGGCCACTAGCCTTGCAGTCTGTTACACCAACACAAAGAGATTAGGCAAAGCAAGGCTATCCCTGTCAGGTGTGGATGGGAAAGAGAGCAGCCACAAGGCAGATTTGACCCCATTTACCGCACCCTGGATCCAGGGTCCACATCACTCACTTCTATGGGATACATAACATTCAACCGCACAACAGGCAAGAGAAAGCAATGGAGGTATTTCTACCACGTTGTACTTACTTTCAGTGAATCAAAGCAGGCAATGACTCTTCCATTCTCAACTTGGCAGCTTTTGGATGGATGTGCAAATTTACATTCAGTGTCTGGTCGTGAGCATGTCCCTCTTTGAAATTCTCTGCACACTTCCAGCGTCAGCCATTTCGTGTCTCGGATCTGTGTCACGTTAACAGCCATGTTTGAGAGTTACAGGTAGGGCGGGATTCCCGAAGGGTGCAGATAAAACAGGCAGACTGCGGTGGTGCGTCAACGTCGATTAAAAACAAAACCCTTTTTAAAAATACTTTCAAAGTCTCCCGTTCTCTATGAGTGCGTGCAGTTTTTTTTAAAAAAAACTTTTTTTAAAAAAAAGTTTACAGAAGGCTTTTGATAGAAATAGAGGATTTCCTTCTCAGAAAAAACTCATGTCATTAAGATTGTCGTTTCAAAAGGCTTTTTTTTAAAAACAAATAACAGTGCTATTAACAGCAAGGTGCTGGATGCCAATCTGTCAGGTCTGGCGCAGGTTAGCTGTGGGTCCTCAGTCAACCATCCGAAGTGCCAATTTGGAGCGCGTCTGTAAAGCTGGTGATCGCTTCGCTTGCACTGAACTTTCAGTAAAGTTATTTGAATTGTAAAATCGCCAGTGTGCAGTGGCAACTGAAAGAACCTTGATTTTCAGCCAGAAGTTAGTTTTATTCTGCAGCGAAAGTTTTCTGTTCTTATATATATATTTAGATATATATTGTTACAGTAGAGCAGCAGAGGGCAATGCCAGGCTGATGCACTGCAAACTGTTTTTTCCCCTCTTTTGGGTCTAGGTGGGAACAGGGTGGGGAGAGGTGGGAGGGAAGGGGAGGCGAGTGCACTGGAGACTGAGGGCTGAGGTGCTGTTGTCTCTGTTTAATTGGCAGCAAGCAAGGCAAAAGCACAGTCTGCCCTAGAAGCGGTTCCAAGCAGCAGGGACGTCAGGAAAGGCACTTTTCAGTACCAACCTGTAGGAGAAAGAGACACATCAACATTTTACCAAGCAGTACTCCACACCCGTCCCACAGTGTGCAAAACAGCAAACCAAAAAAGAAACCTCAAGAGCAAAGGCAGAGTCTATCTGTGCACGGACACTCACAGTGCAGTGTAAAACAGCCGAGCATTGGAGAATTTCTTTTAAAAAAAAGCTTTTCCACTCCTTGTGAAGCAGTGCATGATAGGGAGAGCCAATTAGGGAAAATATTGCAGCAGTATCCTGGGCAGAGAGCCGATAGTGTGGGCTGTCTTATGAAAGGTCGAGCTTGTCGGACGTTCACTGCACATGCTCTGAGCACGAACGGCCATCAGAAGCGACTAACTCCACTGCAAGGAGACTTGTGTGTTTTAACTCACCCTAACATGCAGTTTACAATTTGACTGCGGTAGCTCGCCACCAGCTTCCCGGCAACTGCACCCTTCCCCCAGCATATACATACATACAGAGCTCCCAGCCTGAACCTGCACCTTTCCCACTCAGTTTGGCCTGCCTGAGACACACCCACACAACCTGTCCGGCCACTGCGAGGGAGGCGTGAGGCAGGCAGGCGGCTCCTGGGGTGGGGGGGAAGCAATGGAGGAAGTGCTGGCTCCTGCAACTAGGGCTAGGGGAGGAAGCTAGCTGCTGCACGAGGGGTAAGGCAATGGCTGGCTCCTGGGGTTGAAGGGTGGGGAGGGAAAAGGTGGCCGAGGGCTGAGAGCTGGGGGGGGGGGGGGGGGGGGATGGACGGCGACTGCAAGGGGGAAAGCAGCCATGAATAGCGCACTCTTCACTGGCACCATTCTGTGCCTGCCTCCAGCGTGTGAGACGCTGCTCCTTACGTCCTGTTAAATCTTCCCCACTCAGCGACCAGGCGGTCTGTCTGTCTGTCAAAGACATCACGGCCTCAGTCAGACCTAACAAAAGCTGCCTTTATTCTGACCTCTTTTAGCCGGTGCTCGTGTTGCGCGGGGAACAGAGGGATCTCAGTGCTGTCAGGACGTCTGGCAAAACCGTGCCTCAGCCAAAGTAAAGGGCATGTCTATTACATGCTAGCGTTAAATATTAAGCATAGCAATTTGGAATTTGCAAAGCGTCTTCTCCCTACTGATACCTATGCACGTTCTGCTGTCATTTGCAAGCAGACTAGGATGAGCTATTTACTGCTAACTCTACACTTTCTAGCTAGAGTAATTTGAAATCTAAATATCCCATTCCTCCCTGCCCCTCGCTCAGTTTGGGCATGTCTGCTGTCTGCACCCCTACAGCAAAAGCCACCTCCATCTCGTCACTTCCACAGCAGAGTGTGGAGGGAGTTTGTTTAACTAACACTAGCTCAGAGCAAGAGGGCGGTGTGCAATTAAATCTCAAATATTTGCCGGCAGAGAGCTAAAAATTGAAAACTCTCCAACTGAAGTGATGAACACACATTCCCCCGCTCTTTTGCTCTACCCCCCTCCCCCAACCATAACCAGTGCTCAACCCGTTCAAGATAGATTTTTTTGTGAGTAAAGAAATTGTACAGCGTAGTGCCAGGTTCTCACGAAAAAGCTTTGGTGTTTGAGGGGCCAGTGCCCTCACTGCCCTTTAAGCAGCGAGACACACAGGGGCAGCGAATGAACAGGTACTAATATTGATTACTAATTGCAGCTGATCAAATAATTCACCAAGATGATAGCCAGTGTTTGGCACAAGTACGTGTAAGCTTTTCATGCGTTGAGGGATGTCATCACTTCTCAATTATGTTTTGGGGAAAAAATTTACATGAGAGGTGCTTGTGCAATGAGGGCGGCTGCTGTGGCTGTGTACTCAGAGCCAGGCTCCCTTGCGCTTCAGAAAAACAGCACCGCCCTAATTCTCAATGTTAGATCTGTAGGAAAGCATCCCAGTGATCTCACCACAGGGGGTGTTTGGGAGTGGGTGGGGGGGAGGGTTTCCTATTAAAACAATGTCTCTTTGCGATCTGCTTCCCTCTTGAGTATTTACTACCCACTGTACGTCTTTAACCCTTTCACCACCTGAGATGCAGATGTGTCAGAAAAGGCTGAGTAAATCAGTTATACGCGCACACAAACACGTAAACATACACACACAAAAGCATTCCCACACAAACACACATAAGCATTCCCACACAAACACACACTCACAAGAACTCACATAAGCACACTCAAGCACGTGCACAAGCAGACTCGCACAAGCATGCACAAACACAGGATTACACAAGCTCCCATAGACAGATACACACGTGTACATACACACACACCAAATAATCCTTGCATTTGATAATCCTAATCTGCTTTATCAAATCTTAAAGAGCTTCGTATGGAACTGCTGTCAAGAGACTTTTGGTACACAAACAGATACACACACATAAACCTGGACACAGACGAAAACAGGCCTGCATAGAAACTCACTTTCCATCTGGTCCAAAGTTACTCAGCAGTGAACAGGAATGAGACCCATGGCCACTTCATTCCCTTCCCCAGCCCATTGTAGCTCCAGCAACTGCCCAGGCTGAGACCACAGGGCAGGATTCACACCTGGGACCGTTTAGGCCCTTGTGGTTCAGTTGCATGCTTGAAGAGTGAGTTTCCTAACTGTCATTGGGGAACAAGATAACATTTCTCACCACTCCTTCCTGTGCTAACAGCTGACAAGCACCTAACTCAGCAGTCATCCCAAGAGTTCCCTCCCTGCCTCATTCCCAGCCTCTCCCCACACTGTGGCTTGCGATATGTAGTATTAATTATTGAACCTGGAAGATGGGTCTAAAATGTAGAATTTAACCTGGATTTGCAAGGGAAATACAAGTAAAGACTTCAGAGAATCTGGATGTGCTTCCCAACCAACCTCAGGAATGCTACATGCACACCTATAAATGCACATAACGGGAAGACAGAATTAAAGTTGGCAAGATTAAATATTTAGGAATCCTTTGTGAATCCAGATTGTCACCATTATACGCAACCTAAGCATCAGGTTCGACCCCCAATTATCCTTCCTCCCCCACATCCGGTCCCTCACCAGCACCGCTTTCTTCCACCTCTGATACATCGCTCGTCTCCACCAATACCTCACTTCAAAAGCCGCTGAAACCCTGGTCCATGCCTTTGTCACCTCAGCTGGACTATTCAAATGCCTTCCTCGCCGGTCTCCCCTCCACTACCATCCATAACATCCAGGTCTTGCAGAACTCTGCTGCCCGCATTCTTATCCACACCAAACTCCGCTCCCCGATTACCCCAGTCCTTGTCAGACTGCACTGGCTGCCTGTCCCAAAGAGGATCGACTTCAAGATCCTCACTCTTATCTTCAAATCCCTCCATTCCTCTGCACCCCCCAACTCTCTGATCTCCTCTCTCCTCACAACAGTGCCCGTTGCTTTTGTTCCACCGGGTTTGGCCTCCCCCTTGTCCCTCCGAGTGCTCCGCTCCACCCTCGGTGGCCGTGCTTTCAGCCACTAAGCCCCGAAGCTCTGGAACTCCCTTCCTCACTCCCTTCACCTCGTGCCCTCTCTTCCTATTTTCAAATCTTGGCTGAAGACCTTTCTTGTTGACAGCGCCTTTGGTCACCTTCCTCCCCCTCCCCGGGATCCGTTACTGTAAAGGGCTCAGAGACGCCGTCCGGCGTGGAGGGCGCTACATAGTTCCAAGTTGTTGTTGTTGTTATTCTCCTAAATGGCAAAATGTTAATTCCCCAATCCACTGATAAGGGAGCTCTGCAGCGAGGATACTGGTAATCACCCAGGCACAGTCTTTACCAGTGACAGGCATTGGGATCTTCTCCAAAAGACACATTTCACAGGCTTTGTTTTTCCAATCAGTCAGTAGGTCAGGGCACAGAACCAGTCTTCTCATGTGTGACCAACACCAGCAGCGTAATATCAGCATAATATGAAAAAGAACCATATTCTCCTGAGGTAATCCCACTCACTCCTGGGCCTCACCAATGCATCAACAGCAAGGAACACTGTGAAGCACGATAAGATTTATGGTGTTTCATAATGAGTTCCTACTGTTAATTAAGCCTGTAATTCAGCCTTCATATGGCTATTTTGCATCATCAGTGTTTGTGTTGCAAAGCAGTTCAAGAGGATGTGTTAAGAATAGGAACATGTTCGGCAATATTGTAAGTTTAATCCCAATTTCTGGATCAGGCAGTAAAACACACTACTCCCTTCATTACATCAGTACAGAGGGAACAGCACAAGATAGAGAAACAAGAGATTTGGATGAAGAAGGCCTTTAAATCTCATCCTTCGAGAATCTCTACCCTACTGTCCCCTCAATACAGCATGAGGCGTACTCTTAAATATATCCAACATTTTAGCATCAACCACCTTTCCCGGTAACCTCTTCAAGTTAACTACTCTGTGGATAAATAAATACTTCCCGGTGACGTCCTGAAATTCCCACAAATGTACCACACAGGAGCACATTCTTATCACCCCCCTCCATGGACAGCACCCTCTCCACAAATCTGACAGGAGGGCCTCTATGGGTCCCATCTCAGCTGTCTCTCTGCACCTGAAGATGTGACCCTGCAGTCTCGACTATCATCTCTATTGTACACCATCAGTCTTTAGTCAGGACATCTTGAGCGCTATGTAAGAGGATGTGTCCCAGCCACCCGCACACCAGGCTGAGCCAAAATTGACCAGGTCACAAGCGCCTTATGGCTGCTCACATGCATTTCATTTTTAACATTTGACGAGTAAGAACTAATCAAGATGGGGTTTCAGCCAGCATCAAAGTTTTCTAGTTGGTGCTGCTCTGTAATTTCACACTGCAAAACCATAGAAATCTTCAGCACAGAAGGAATCCAATGCAGCTACTGTATGAGTGTTGGTTTGCTGCACCATTGAAAATGCCTATCCTTATCCCAATTCTCTGTACTTTTCTCATACCTTCTAATCCCTTTCGCTAATCCCTAATATATGATTCTGTAATTCTCTTTTAAATGTCTTTCAATCAATCAATTGCCTCAGCCATCTTTCCCCGCTCTCTGAAACTCTCTCCCTAAATCCCTCCAACTCACGCATTCTTTCTTATTCAACAAACCATACTGACCATACTTATTTCCACAGCTACTTCTATACCCAGGTGTGACCGTCTACACCCTACAACAAATTACAAAAAATGAGGAACAGTTTATTATGTGTCTAGAGTGAAAATCTATTAAATTTTGATATTTGTTCTTCTACAGCCACATGCTATAGCTTCACGCTGGATAAAGAACACCAGATAACAGGAAAAATATAACAGTTGGCAAAGACTGACTTTAGAATGTTATTGTCTGGTTAACTTCAGCCTTAAAGCTCTTCTCAAGAAAATAATCCCTTGTTATATACACCTCTGTCAATCACACTATAACACCATCCTGTGGTACCCATATCAAACTAATTCTCCTAGTCTTCAAACAGCGCTACTTCAGCTCCGCTTCTCACTACAATTAGTCTTGTTTTATTGAGGCGATGCACATACAATATAAAAGTGATGGATAGTTGAGTTTATGAAAATCTCTGAGCCTCGCAAGCGTCACTGGCTTTATGATGCCACATCAACCCCTGGAGGAGTGGAGGCCAATCTTCTCAATGATGGAAGAAACCATTTTGCTATTTAATTGTAGAACTGATTGACCTTTGCTTTATCATTCAACACAGCTTGATTGAAAGGTGACCAATTTCTCACTTTCAAACATTCTGCACCAAGCTTGTTTGAAGAAGGAGGACACACCAACGCACGCACACACACATAGTATGCAAGTACAGGATGTCCACAGAGTCCTGTTATCTTTTTTCTCTACAATATGCAGACCAACAACTGAAACATGTGGAAGGATGATGATAATAATTGTATTTAGAAGTATTCAGTTGTATTCAGTACAAGTGTTTCACTGTATTTAGACATTCAGATGGATTGGTGGGTGTGAGCGCCATCATTTTCATGGCAGATAATGATCCGGCGCCATGTTCAATGAGACATCTTCCATAACATGGATGGAGTGACAAGGTGAAATGTACCTCGGCTTGTTTTAGCTCCTTCGTAATTTCATATCACTCATATCATTTTGTAACAGGGTGTAAGAGGACTGTGTGGACACCTTGTACATTAAAAATATCTGCATTTCTGCCCAGCAGAAGCAATTAAGAGTGGTCTCTTGGGTCACGAGTCAAGAATAGCTTGAAATTGAGCATTGGCAAGAGGCAAGATTGGATTGTGCAGGGGTCAGGCAATGTGTTGAATGATGAGGCCAAGCTCAATCAATATGACAATTAAAAGGCAAGATAGTTCCTTCCAGAATTGATTAGGATGTCTGTGTGCCAGTCTCCCTCTTTTTCTCAATCTCTGCAACTGTGTCTTGTTGGAAGGAAAGAGTGAGTGAACAAGCAGCATCACACTGAGTGACTATGAAGAAAAACGCCAGAACAGCCTGAATATACTGCAAATGTTGTAAACTTCTAGGGGGTAAAATTTGTGACATTTCACAATACAATTCTTAGATAATCAACGCAAATGCTGCAGACTTTACTCCTATACATCCTGAAGCAGAGAAGGCCATTTAGCCCATCGTGTGTGCTGTCTCTTTTAAAGAATAATCTAATCAGTCCCATTTAACACTTTTTCCCTCATCCCCTTACAAATTATTCCTTCTTAGATATCTAGTTCACTCTTGAAAGGTAATGTTTGCCTCAACCACTGCAACAACAACAACTTGGATTTATATAGCGCCCTCCATGCCGGAAGGCATCTCAGAGCGCTTTACAGTTACGGATCCCGGGACCGAGCCAGGGGGAGGGGAAGGTGCCCAAAGGCGTGGTCGAAAGGAAAGGTCACATGGCAGAGCATTCCATATCCTAACAACTCTCCACTTAAAAATGATTCTCTTAGTCATTCCCCCTTCGCTCTCTTGGCAATTGTCTTAAATTGGTTCCAACAAACCACTGAGTCACCAACCTAGGCCTCATCATCTCTGCAAACCTTGTTCATTACAAACTAGGAATCATCAGCTGTTCCTCTCCTCTTCCTTGAGAGCAGAGGAGCAGCTGATACATTCTTTGCTCGTCACAGAACAATGGGCTCCATTCAACCTGAGCCATATCTGTGACCTATGAGCTCTGCAATCTTGAATAGACCGTTGATTCCAAATGCTATAAACCAAAGAGCGAACCTTCTCTGTTCAGCAGATAGAGCTCTGAACAGTCTTGTGTCAGTGAGCTAACCACTTGTGCAGGAGGGAGTGACACTTCACTATTTAACACATAATGGTATGAATCGCATCACTTGTTCGGAGTATCTAAAACTCTCAGCCAACAATCTGGGTTTGACACCATTAGAAAATATCTGGCTCACATTCACTGGGCAAATGCACTGTGTTGATGTTGCATTGAGCCCTTATGTTCACTCAGTCACTGGCCAGTGCTGACCTTAAATAACTTTCACAGGGTTGGTCAGGATGCCGCAGCTAGAACAACACATTAGGAGAGAGAAAAACATTACAGAAGAAAATGAAGTGGTTTTAACAACCAAACAGCAACCATCTTCTTTCGTCTTAGACAAAGCTGTTGTGATTGGTTGATATCAGCACTGACTGCATTCCCCCCACCACACACACACACACACACAGATCGATGAAGCCCTTCTCGATCCATGTACAGTGGAATTTATCCCCTTGCAGAGCCTGAGCCATTATTCCCTTTAACCGTTAACTTCAATATATCACCTGACTTTGCTGCTCAATAACTGGTACTTAAAACCCAGAACTAATAACAAAAAATAATAATGATCCTTAATTTGATACAGCACCTTTATCGCCATGAGGATGTCTCAAAGTGTTTCACAAATGTAGTAACTGTGTTTTTGTAGATGAAATTTCATATTTAGGGATACCAATGAATTTTACCTTTATGTTTCACCTGTAAGGTTGCAGATTCTAACCTGCCTCACCTGGCAGGTAGGTTTGGCCTCAGTTGGTAGAAGAAATTCTATTAAGTGCTTGATTTTTCCACCAGACGACACTGGTGCCAGCTGGTACAGCTTGTGGCACAACAGCACAGGTTTTATTAAAGCCAGTGATAGTTTATAGAGCTGTGTGTTTCCAATTTAGCTGTATTCTCCGATATCTACCAATTTCACTTTACACGTGAGAAGGCATTGGTTATTTCCTGGGCCAATAGAAAATTGAGTCCGCAGAATCCGCAAAATCCAGCACTCTTCGCAAAATCCAACATTCTCCACGAAAACTATTGGGTGTACTGTACTCATTAGGTCTCCCATTATTCCTGATCTACATGGTAGGTTGTTTGTCTAAACTTCTCCCTCAGATCAACACTCACTACTTATTTTTAATGGATCTCCATATCAGGTTTCCAGCAATCAAACTCTTTAAACCTTTAAATGCATCCCAAACCTTCCAGAAGTGCTCTTTTAAGTATGCATAATATTGTACATTAAATTAACACCTGAATCTAAGATCTCTGTAAGCACCCATAATATAGACAATCTTTGCATTTAATATAGCACCTTACATCTCAAATTGCCTCACAAGATTTACTGTGAAGTGGAGTGAGTGTGTTTATAGGCAAATGTGGCAGCCAATTTGTGCACAACAATGTCCAACAAACAGCCATGAAGTCAGTGACCAATTTTATCTGGAAGATTGTTGGCCACGACACCTGGGAAAACTCCCTTCTGTTTCAGATTAGTGTCATGGGATCTTTAATGTTTACTGAATAACAGCAAACAAATTACATTTGTATAGTGCCTTTCACATCGGGAGGACGTCTCAAGGTGCTGGACAGTCAGGGATTTGGACCAGAGCAGTGGGTTGGGGATGGAGGGCTGGAAGGAAGAGGTAGGAGGGTGGCTGAAAGCGAAGTCGAAGAAGAGGGTCTTGAGACATGCCTTGAAGGAGGCAAGGGAGGGATCAAAGCGAAGGGACTGTGGGATGCAGTTCCAAAGGGTGGGGGCAGAGAGGCTGAAGGCCCGACCGCCAATGGTAGGGTGGGCCGGTCAGGGGATATGAATCAGCCTGCTAAGTGGAGGGAGAGGACAAGAAGGCTAGACCTCGTTTAATGGCTTATCCGAAGGACAGTACTTTCAGCAATGCAGCACATTTAGGCTGTTTGACTGCAGGATATGGAACCAATGTAAACATTATCTACCCTGTATCCTGTCCTGCACAGTACATTAAACTGCCATAGTCACAATGTAGTTTAACATGAATGTACAGTACTGGTTCTGTACCCTGTCGCATACAATTAACACACTAACACTATAGAAAACCAACAAGATCTTCCCTGGAGAGCATTTCAAAGTGCCCCGAGCCAATGGCAAAACTACTCTAGAGTACAATAAACCAATATGCACTAATCCTAGTGTACTTTACACTGAACATTGAACCAACCTGGGTCTCCCTGGAGTATATAGGATCTTAGTCATACAGTGTAATTTCAATCAGATGCCAGAATTGGAAGCCCCTTTGGCCCTGCTCCACCCCATGGGTAATCAAAGTGGCAGATAACCCACATTTCAAAGATATGCTAAATTGACATGTTTACAGCTAGGTAATTGTGGTTGTATTGCTTTTGTGCAGTTGGAACTGGATAAGCTGCGTTTGCTGCATTATTATTAAAATACTACCTATAATGTTGAAACATCTCAAAGCACTTCAAAGGCATTTTCTGTAAAGTACAGTGACTTGTGGATTTGTATTAGAACATGGCAGCATGGTCCAAACCCAAATCTCCCCATAACTTTTCAAATGATCTTCAGGGTGTAATTTGCAAGCAACACATTTATGAGGCGCTTTACAAATGTAATTTTTGTTGTTATAACCAGTGGATTCTGACCATACAAGGGCACAGAGTGTGTCCGACTTACATTGATTGGGAGTAAAGTAGGTGCCAGATCAAGCAGAACTCTGGAGGATTAGTTTCAAACACACCAGGTCCCTGTAAGATCCACTCGTTACTTATCAGTTTGTAACTTTCACAAATTACACTGATGCTAGCAAACAGGATATTTCTGTGTTATTATCATTTAGAAAATATCTTAATATTCATAGATCCATATTGGAAAAGGTCTCTCCATTGTTTCAGTGATTGATAGAGAACACCTTGTTCAGGGGATTGTGCCAATTATCACCCATCATAAAGCTTTGGCTTTGTCAATTTTCTATCTGCCCAATTCTTTAAAGAATAAGTGGCCAAGTGACTTCACCTTCTGCTTCGAATGGGAACCTCCAAACAGGAAAGCTCCCCATTTTCTTTGAAATAGTGCCATGGAGGTTTTCATGGCCAGCCGATTCACTTAACATTTCAACCTCATCTGAAGAGTTAATGCATTTATAATGACATTCACTTTCATGTCAAATTAATTATATTTTGTGAAACTTCAGAAAGTTTATCTTTTAAAACATTAACTCTGACAATGCAGACCTTCCAACCCTCAGTATAGCACTGCATTAGCTCATAGTCCAAGCTGACAACCCAAGCAGTTCTAAAGCAATTCAGCATAGTGGATTCAAACTCCACGTTGGACTTTGAGTTCATAGCCTAAGCTAATGCCTAGGAACATGTTGAGGGACACTGCATCGCATTATCGGAGGCGCCATCCTTCAGACGAAATATTAATCTGCAGTCCCATCTGCCTGTCCAAGTGGACGTTAAAGATCCTATGGCACTATTGCGAAAGATAAGAGCTTCTCTCGGTGTTCTGGCCAACGATTTCCCAGATAAAATTGGTCATTCATTACATGGCTGTTTGTGAGACATTGCTGTTTGCAAATTGACTGCCACTTTGGCCTACAAAATACATCCAATGCGCTTTACAGAATCTTTGTGAAGCACCTTGAGATGTCTTAACCCTATATCAACCCTACAAATGTACTCACCATCCTTTTCCTGGTTCTCTGAAAGACCCAAACACACTTGAATTTTGAGACAAAATGGCTTTTGCCAACATCAAGTAAAATGTCAGTCATTGGGCAAATCAGTATTGGATTTGAGGCTGTAATGCCCCACCCCTTCCGGGTCCAATGCCCTGATTCCTGTTTTGTCTGAAATCATTAACTCAGCATAAAGTGGGATTTTAATCTGGGAATGTATCGTGCTACATCAGGTAGTAATTGTAACCACAATGGAATGGGAAGATGGTAAGGTGGACAAAGTCCTGCAAGGACAAAATCAAATGGACCGAAGGGACTTCTTCATCCATACCCCACTTTAAATCTCACCTTGAGACCTACGTCTTCAATTTTGCTTATGATGGCCTCCCTGCCCCCCACCCCCTGCTTGGTGTCCAACCCTGCTTCTGTGCAGCGCTCTGAGACACTAGCCAATGTGAGGATATGATATAAAGGCAAGTTGTTGTTGGTTGTTGTTGAAAAATCTCTGTGGCATTTAGTACCATCAAACAGGACTTTAAACCCCACACCAGGGCAGAAATGGTTAACAGTACTCACTTGCATACTTCACATTTCCTTATATAGTTACGAAAACAAAAATACGTGTTGTAGTTAAAACTGTGAATCATGCTGGCAAAGAAATATCTGCTCCTCGGTATCATGCGTGTCTGTGCTTTCACAAAGCAGCTCTTTTGAAAACAGTTAGGTATTTGGAAGTAATGACTAGCATTTTCTGTTTGTTATCAAATCTCAATGATGCCCCTTAGAAAGGAGACAACTGTATTGCATATTACAGTATGAATTAATACTTTTTTTGTAAAAGTATCAACTGATTTTTGAAGCATAATTTATAGGCCCAAAATGCTTCCCAGTCTTAGCCTGTGTGATCATTCTGTCTTCGAATAATAAGAATTGCGGCTACCAGATTAAATCTGTGCCATCTTAAATTTTAAGACAAAATGCTTACACAGGTTGAGGACTAGGTGGAACTTCGGGCATAATGTTTTCATAGTTTTGATGTAAGTAAGCCTCAGTTCAGTTTCCAACCTGGATTTAGGCTGCTCAATCCTCTCCCCATTCTGTGCTCACAGGAATACAATTACCACTAATATGCACCACGCAGAGAGACGTGCTGAGATCTGAAGGGAGAAGGCTTTGACATGGGATAACATCAACCAATTAGTGCAGAGCCAAGCCAGAGTAGCTGGATGTTGTGGCAACACCTGAAGTGGAACAGTAACTGGGAAAAATATACTTTAACCATCCCATCAACATTCCCTGACACCCAAGAAATCACAAAGCGCAAAATACTTTATTTCCTCTGAATTACAATACATGCACCTCAGCATCTAACTCAAAGAGATGTGAGGAAGAGGCAAGAGATCACTGCTCTGTGTGAAACTCATAACACACCTGACAACATGAGTTGGGTACAGATTAACGTTGTCCTGTGGACACAATAACAATGTAAACTGAACAAACCGTCTTCTGCGCTATGATATCACACCATCTTGGAAGTGTGTGGGAGCTCTGAGCAAACACGCATCACACAGGACCTTCACACTCACCCATCAGAAAATACTTAATTGAAGTCTTCAGTCTAAGCTCAAATAAAACCCAATTCTCAGAGATCACATGTCAGGACCTGTGCCACCCACTCCCCCAAGTCAACATGTGGATCAAGAGAAAGGATACATCCCATTCTCCTCCTTTCCAAAAATACTTCTCCAGTTCTTTTCAATAATGTCATGGATCTTTAACATCCACCTGAACAAGCACATAGGTTCAATGTCTCATCCAAAGTAATTTATGTGACAATCCAGCATCCCTTAACTTCACTGGAGTTAAGACTACATTGAGTTGAATCCCCATTGTGAAAGGCGCTATACAAATGTAATGTTGTTGTTGATTATTAGAGACCCTCTGCTGGAAGCCCATGAGCATGAGTGTTGGGTGAGCAACAGATCGTATTCGGCTGCAATACCGTGCTGGTTATGACCAACAGGGCTCATGAAAGGAAGAGATACAGATTGGAGCCCTTGACCCAAAGTCCAGCGGAGGGAAAAATGAATGAGATATCCCAATAGGAGAGGAGCAGGCGAAATATGTAAACACCCCTGAATTACTGCAGTGAGCAGAGGAGTCATTGCTGACATGAATTGTCAGACAAACGATAGTCATTCCTGCTGCCTGTCTCCATGCCAAATCCCTTGCAAAGCAGTTCTCCCGGCTTCTGGTCAGTTCTATTGTGTATTCAGCAGCTGTGTGACCTACAGGCCACACTTTCACTGTCAGGATCCGCTCCGAGCCCAGAGTGATATGGACAATGGAACCGAGGGAAGCTCTATATCTGCTGCACGGCATTGACTGATTCATTCTATTGCAAACCCTCAATACTTCCCCCAACTCCAGAGGCATTGAGGGTCTCTGTTTCAACGGCATCAGAAGGCAGACGGAGGACAAAAAACAGAACAGCAACAAATTACCATTGTATAGCGTCCTCCACAATTGAAGACATCCCAGGTCGCTGGGACATTACAGCACAGCAGACCATTCAGCGTGGCACGCCTGTGATGGTTCACTGAAAATTCTCTGTTTAGTCCTATTCTCCTGCCTTTCCCCCTGCCGCCCACATATCCTTTTATAATTCTCCTATCGCAGCTTCACCAATTCCATTTCCAGCCATTAAATCCAGAAATACTTCCTGGTGTGTGTCCTGAAATTACCCTTTGCAACTCTGAGCCTGTGCTCTGTGGTCCTGTTCCCTTGGTGTATCCGAATGTAGATTCACAGGAACTCTGGAGTTGTATTCTGTTGACTGTAAATCTTTTAGCGGAAATATTATCTTTAAAGAGAAACTGTGTGTCACTAAATTGCTACTAAATGTCCCGCTCACACATAAATAATGGCCACGGGAATGGTGGTTGGGGAAGGTTAAGGTATCAATGGGTATCTGTGCAACTGTTTCCTCCCCTCCCTAGAAGTAAAAGACAAGAACTTAAACATCTCAAACAGTGGAGAAGAAGGGGGTGGGGGAAGAAACAATAATTTAAAAATTAAAGTAAAAATGCCGAAATTTTTTTTGTATGTTTCCCCCTTAAGACCACATTGGTAGGGGCCTCGTCTCTGCACGCCTGCAGCTTGCTTTGTGCAGCTAGCACCCCCACAAAATCGTTAGGATGTGGTTTAATCAGCCATCACACCTCTGAACAGCCCACAGGTGCCTCCAAATTGGGGAGGTGGGGGTAGGGGGCTTTAGAAGTGTGTTAAAGTTTGTTTTCTCCTGTCTAAAATCTTGAAAATCTGCCCAAGCTTTATTTTTTTGAGTCCACATGGTAAGCTAACGAGTGTCAGCACAAGTCTGTTGACCATATGCTACATCAGTGTGGCTTTTTTTTAAAAAAAGGAAGAACTGAACAGATAATTTGTAACACATCCCAAACTATACTCACATGGACACTCTACAAGCCATTGAGGTCCAATGTTGTTTCCCCTCAATAAATTGTTGCATAATAATCCTTCCATTTGATGTATCCTAGATCAAAGTGTCCTGAAGCACTTCACCGGAAACTTCTGTTAACTGCAGTGACTGTATTTTGTAGGTGAATGCAGGCAAATCCACACAGCAATGCCCCGAAAAAACTGCCAAGAACTTTTGGGTCAGTCTGATGTCTGTTACATCCATCGTCATGCTTAAGAGTATCCAGAACAGATTGATAGTTTCATATATGCATGCCACCTACACATGGAAATGTCTCTGTTTCAGTGAACTAACCAATTTTATCTAAAGGATTGTTGGCCAGGAGAAACTCTCTCTCTCTTTTCTGATGTCACGAGATCTTAAACATCCACTTGAAAAGCCAGATAGGGCCCTAGTACAAGGTGTGAAGTACAATCCCTCCGATAATGCAGTGCTCCTCTTCCCCAAGTATTGCATTGGAGTGTCACTAGGAGTACAAGCTCAAAGTCCCGACGCTTACTCAGAAACAGGAATGCTATCCACTTAGCTAAGCTGACACCTTCATGACAGGAAACATTATCAATAGGGGGAAAAATGCACAGTATTAACATAATTTAGTAATTTTGTTTTCAAGTCAGACACCTCCCTATCATGCTAATTACAGCACAAAGACACGTAAAACACACACACATATCCTGTCTCCCCATCAACACGTTTCGGAAACCAGGGATATAAGATGAGCAGCTGACAGGAGTATCTCAGAACTTCTGAGCATGTGCTTGATTGCTTGGATATTTCAAGCCCCCCCCCCATCCCCCCATGGGATGGGATACAAGCAGAAGAGAAACATAGAATCAGCATTTTTTAACTTGAGCATGATTTCCGATACATAAATGTAACCAATGGAATCTAAATACCAATCCTATGAATTCAGCTATGTAGCAATTCCACAGAATGCTACCATCCTTTTACAGTTACATTCCTGTCCCACATACAGTCTGCATGAACTACAGCATAAATTAAATGAAGCCTGAGGGATTTCCATGGAGCATTCGGGGGTTAATTTGCCAGCTCTTTCCCCAGGACGATGCACTGCTTATCCTTCTTTCCCCTCTAACCCCCAAACCCCTGACTTTTGTGCCCTTGAGTATGCCAGCAGTCAGCGCCTGCTCCCTTTCTGCTGCATCATCCAGTTAGAATCACACAAGAGCTGCACAGACGCTGGCCGCAGCGCGAATGACACTCCCACTGCCAGCATCACTGGACCCAGCTTCCGAATGAGGCAATTATTTATTTAACTCACACAGGCTTCCCTTCCACCAGCTCGGGAACAGGCCTCCCTTCCACCAACTCTGACACTGCTTTCTGCTGAGCAGCAAAACAACTGACAAGCTCAGGCTCTCACCTCTGAGTCAGAAAGTTTTGGATTCAATATCCACACTGCTGACTTCGGGCTCACAGTTCAGGCTGACGCTGCAGTGCAGCATTGGGGCAGCAATGCCTTGTTGGAGGTGCCGTCTTTTGCAAGAGATCGCAACTGCCTGTTCAAGTGGACGTAGAAAGTCCCATGGCACTATTCAACTGGTCACCATCTGGCTGTTCATGGGACATTGTTGTGCACAAATTAGCTGCGGTGTTCATTTTCAAATAGTCATTCGACAGCATTTCCCTGTGAAGCACTTTGAAATGTTATAGGCACGGTATCAAATGCAAGGATTATTATAATATCAAACAGCCAGAGGAGTTTGCTCATTTTTACTGGGTTGCTGCAGCTGTAAATAAAGATTGTAGAAATCTCCAGCTTGGGCCAGGCGAGGGCATGTAGCTACACAAGGAATAAAATGTCTTCGAGTGAATCAGGTCAGTGATACACTCATACACAATGAACAGAACGCCATTCTGCAAATTGAAGCTCCACAGCAGCTCCAACACCCAATTCAGCAATAGATTCTTTTTTAACTCTAAAAAATCAATCTCGTTCCATGGAGATCCTTCCCTCACTTCTGGTGCCCACTCTCTCTCTAACACAAACTCTTCGAGAGGCCCTCCCATGTGAAAGGCACATATTAAATATTAAATGCAAGAATCATTATAATCTATGCTATTATAATCTATAACACCTACTTAAATGATGCTACTCTGGACATTCCTTCTACAAACTCCCTCCCCCTCTTTATACTAAAATCCCTTATCCCTTAAAACCCAAATCCATCCAATGCTTGACATCTGGGCTTTCTCTGCTCGGCAAGACTGGTGATGCTGTTCTTGTATCCCGGGCCCCTCACCCAGCTTCTAAATACACAAAGTACAGGGTAACGTTTGTGTGATTTCAGAGTACACCTCTGCTCTAGCCTATAGCACAAACTGGCCATGTGCCCACAGGCCAGTTAATCATTTTAACTTGTCACAATTATTTCTGGGGTCTGCCTTTAATAAAATACTTGGGGAAGGGCAGGCAATTAAAATCAATTTGTAATGTATAAGGAACAGTCTAAAGTGTTGGCCAACCACAGACCTTTACAAAGAGGAATGAGACAAGAACAAAAGTAAGCATCCTCAGAGTGTATATCTGGGGCTGGGGGAACGGGAGGTATGCCTATGTGCATGTCTACTTGTATGTCTGCATGAAAAAACTCCAGATGAGTTGGGAAACCAATTTCAAAACAACTTGAAGTAGAGAAAAGGAAAGATTTATCCTTGCTGTGCGTAACAGTGACAGACACAGCGTAACAGTGATTAACACGGGTGAAGGAAAGAAGACAAGTCATGAGAGAGTAAGAAGGCCTTGAATAAAAGCAAGTGTTTCCTTTTTTTAAAATATATTTACGTGTTTCCTTCTAAATATCAGTACTTGGCATCTGCCCGATCCAGCAAGTGCCAAGGATTAGCTGAGATTGGGTGGGAGAACAACCATAGTCAGTGCACACCAAGGTAAACTTAAGGGCTCAACATTTAGTCAGTTATCCCCAATATCATCACAATTTACAACAAAAAGTGCTTCTCTTTCTGGAAAAAAAGCAGAAGGGTTCACCCAGCTGTAACTGTACCTGCAAATAGATCTCAGAGTCCTTCATAGCTCCACTGTGAGCAGTTAGCAGCATTTACAAGATCACTGGTGGGCTATATGCATTGCAAGAGCCAGCACAGAAAAATCTGTTTTTTCAATGGCAGGTTTGCTACACAGTCAGTGGGAAAGGCACAGTCACTTGGCTGGCATGTAATGCAATAACAAGTTAACGGCATTCCAGAATTACCCCTCTGGATGAGAGTGGGCCTGTGATACACGGCATTCCATTAATCAGGCCCCAATCGTAAGCAGACACTGGCCATCCAAACACTGTGACATATGGACATCCTAACTGGAGTTCTGCATCCCACTCAGCCCAAAGGCAGATTGTATCTCAGCACAGGTCCTGGTGGCATAACAGGCACATAGAATGAACAGAGCATTTAGCTCTCATTGCTGCAGTTCTAGGTCAGCTCCGTGTCATGTTCAACTGCTGCTAATCTGTGCACAGCTACTCTTGTTGCAAAGGTCATAAGTTATGAGAGGCAGATGTAAAATAGGGTGAAAGTATTTCGACTGTCAAGCCTACTCCTTTAAACGGAATAAGGCAGGTGGTTATTTATTCATCCCCCACCCCCATGGAGAAGAGGGTGGGGGGGGAGGGAACAAATAAATAAGAATAGGGAACACCATGTTTATTTCAAATTTTCTCATCTCCTTTTGCAGAATTAATAATAATAATCCTTGCATTCGATATAGCGTCTTATCACATCCTCGAGACGTCTCAAAGCGCTTCATAGGATATACTGTAAAGTGAATTGACTGTATATTTTATGGGCGAAACAAGGCAGTAATTTTAACAAACTTTCACATAGTTGCTATCTATGGTTTTATGGTACAAAGAAAATCTATCTCTGCTAAAAAGGATCAAGGCAGCATAAAGTGAGGATTATCACCAGAGGGAAAAGGGGAAGGCTAGAGGCAATGTTTTACACAGAGGGGTGTTAGAATGTCTCATCACAAACAGCTATTGAAGTTGAGTCTCTAACGGCATTATATAACAAATCATTTGTCATCAAAACATCAATTTTTCAAAGCAGAGTATGGCGTAGTGACTCAGCAGAGTATTTAGTAGTGAACAAAGGATCTAGAAAAAAATAGTACTAAAACACTACTACGTACAGTAAAAGAGCACCTGTTGCGCTCAGGTAAACTCCATATGAAATATTCCAATGTCAAATATATCATGACTTTATCATGAGAATCAGTAACAAGCATTAGGAGCTAACTAACTGCAAATAACCAGGAGCGAAACTACAGCAACAACAACAAAATTACATTTGTATAGCGCCTTTCACGTCGGGCGACATCCCAAGGCGCTGGATAGTTAGTGTTTCGGGCCTAATAACTAAAGGGCAACTAACTTGGTTATTAATGTCACAATTAGTCACAACTCAGTTTTCAGTCCCCAGATTAACTTAGTCGGTGAGGTAATGACTAGAGGGCATTAATTTAAGATACAAAACGAGCAAATGGGGAGGTATCTTTTCATATACAGATTAGGATATACAGAATGACCTGCTGGGAACAGTGGTTGAGGTAGAATCTATATTAGCTTTCAAAAGGAACCTAGATAAATACCTGAAAAGGAGTAAACTACAGCAGGTAAATGGGACCTGGCATAGACATGATGGGCTGAATGACTTTCTGTGCTGTAAATTTCTATGGTTCTAATAACTGAATCAGTCATGGACTAGCAACAATCACAGATTTTAAAGGGAGGCAAGGGAAAAAAAAGTCTTTACACAGAGAATGGTGGGAGCATGGCATTCTCTGCCACAAATTGTTGCAGTCTCTCTCAATTCTTTAAACATGAATTTGAAAACGAGAAATATTAAAGGGTGTAGGAGGTAAACAGGATGGGATTAGACTAGATGGGTCATGTGGAGAAAAACACAGCTATACTTTACATTTTGTCAAAGACTTTATTTTGCAAGAACAATGTTATTGTGAATTAGAAGTTTGATTTTGATAATTGTGTGTGTGTGCGGTGTATCAGACATACCAGATAGCTGAGAAAATGCAGAAAGAGGGGGCAATGAATTGAGATAAGGATTATTTGATTATTATTATATTAGGATTCACTGGCAGTACAAACACCGACACGGATACAATGTGTGAAATGGTTTCCTGCAATGTCACGGATGTTTTAGGTTCAATGGTTTCAGTTGCTGGTTAATTAACAGGTTACCTTAAAGTGTTGATGTGAATTTCTTCAAGATGACAGCCATAACCTGGTGGAGGCAAATCAATAACTAATTTGAGTTACAAGTTCACATTGAAATAAATTTGATCAAGTGATCAATATGGTGTCTATTGGAAAAATCTCTCTTCCCCAACAATAATAATAATCCTTGCATTTGATATAGTGCTTTTTACGTCGGGAGGACGTCCCAAAGCGCCTCACAGAACACAGTGTAAAGTGAATTGACTGTATATTTGTGGGGAACGCGGCAAACAATTGCGCACAGCAATATCCCACAACAGTCGAAGATTGAAAATGACCCATTTATTATTGTTTTGTTTTTGGAGGGATTATTATTAGGTGTGTGGAGTAAGGAAATTTGCCCAAGATTTCGCTCTCTGCCTGAAATTGAACTCAGGTCTCTCGCTTGCAAAGCGAGTGCTCTAACTACTGAGATACAGGACTCCACAAACCCCCCTTGGGGTGAAGATCTGAATAGGAGTTACTCAGGCAAGCCATTTTCTTTCACAGAGGGCCTCGGGCTGGGATTTTACTGATCATATGCAAAGAGGTAACTGTGAATCCAACCTTACAGCACAGGGCATGTAGATCTATTATATGCTGCTCTGCTTAATCCAACAAGGTTTGACTCTTAAACTAAAAGATTTGTTAATTAAATATAGCTGATGGCATACTATTTTTTGGAACAGATGTATCTATAATGTATCCAATATTAGATACATGGTATCTATATGGTACCATGTATCTAACATACAAATACTGTACATCATACAGATACCAAGTATCCATTTAAAGATCGATAACATCTAATACAATATACATAGATACTATCTATTGATCAACAAGACAAAGTGAATAAAGAAGGTGAAGAGAGAAAATGTTCCTAATGATATACGCAGTTTTCACTGGCAAAAAGGATAGTCTCAAACACTCCAAACTGTGCAAGTGTGTAAAAGCAGGGGTGGGGCTGAATGGATCCCACAAAGCACCCATGTGAAGGATAATTTATAAGGCAGCGTGATTCCGTGTGAATGGAGGGTGCTGTGAATAGTGTACTTAAATGGCAATTAGCAACCAACAAGCAAATTAAGATTATTAGTTTACAATGTGGTACCAAGTAGCTCCCCTTTGTTTAAACTGCTAAACGTCCCTTCTGCAAACAACAAAATCAGTAAACAGGTTGTCACCACATTGCCACTTGTGCCACTCAGAAAACTAAAGGGTACTTTAACTCATTGTCACTGCTGGAACCACCCTGGACTGTTTTAGAGTTGGTAGTCCAGTTCCTAAAACAGACAGGTCTCCAGTATTCCAAGGCACTGTTGATGAGAGATCAGCCAGCCTGGCTCCTCGGAGGATGTGGATTGGCATTGGGATCACAACACTCCTTTACTATTAACCTTGAACTGGACACGGAACAAAACCAAGGAGCAGCCTCCCTGCCAGCTCACTGCCAATACATGATGCACAAGAACACGGAATACAATTTTGCATCAGATTTACAGTCACATTGCCATATGAGCAACAACTCAAACTGTTCTCAATTGAGGCGACCTTTTCCTCGCAGCCTGATTGCCAGCAATGCCATATGTCCCTTGGTCATTGGATTACAGGGTAGGTGCTGCATGTGACCCCTGCTAGTTCAAATTTCAGTCAGTGCTAAAGCTGTAAGATCCTAATTTCTGTGTAATTCATATTACTGAAGGCCAGCCAGCCACTGATGCCAGCTTGGTTCAGTTGGTAGCACTCTCGTACTCAAGTCAGATGATTTTGAGCTCACAGTCCAGGACATAGGAACATTGGAACATGAGGAGGTTGTTCAGCCCTTCAAGCCTGTTCTGCCATTTAATTAGATCATGGCTGATCTTACCTCAACTAATCCTTTCAATTCCAATTTCCCGCTTTTTCCCCATATCCCTTAATACCCTGACCTACCAAAATCTATCAACTCCTGAGTACAGTACTGTGGGTGGAACAAGCGCTGTATTGTTGTTAGCGCCTTCCTTCGTTAAACTGAGCCTGTGCCTGTTCAAGTGGACATGGAAAAGAGAAAGGAGTTCATCCATGTATTCCAACAAAATTCCAGATAAATTAATCATTCACTTCATTACTATTTGTGAGGCCTTGCTGTGTGCAAATTGACTGCCATGCAAGCCTTTAAGTACAGTTACTACATACGCTCAATGTCAATTTCCTGTGATGGGCTTTGAGTTCTTTACAGGTTTAAATGCAAATTATCAAATGCAGGAATTATTAATATGCAAGGAAATTGATACAAGAGCAAGGAGTGATATTACATTTGGTTAAGCCACAGATGTCCTGAGGTTCAATAGGATTACAAATCTATACCCAGTGCAGAGCAACTCAATTGGGCAGTTTTTCCTTGGCTGATTACTTAATCTTGTAATTGCCTAATATTGCAGTTTACTGATTTCAGATTTTAGATACAGGACAGAGCTCTTGACAATGAAAAGAGAAAAGAATCCACACTTTTCAGAATCCCTGATCACATCAAACATCCTCCGTTGCTTTACATTAATTGGCTGTCACATATTTACTGTTTTTGTAGGCAAACACAGGAGCCATTTTACGCACAGTGAGATCCCACAAACAGACCTAAAGTGAAAGACAACAATCGCTGTATTGGCATAGCACCAAATCACATTGCCGAAACGGCACTTGGAGGCACTTCACAGAGTACAATGTATAGTGACGTGGCCGTGTTTTTTTCAGGCGCACATGGCAGCCATTATGCGCAATGCAATTACCACAAACACCCATGAAGTAAATGACTAACGCTTTTTACTTGATGGATTATCGGTCACGACTTGGAGAGAAATTCCCTTTTCCTTTTGAATCATGCCATGGGATCTTTAACGTCCACCTGAAGAGGCAGACTGTGCTTGGTTTTAGGGTCTCACATGAGGCACAGCACTTCCAACAATGTTTTTGTATGTACTATGTGATCAGCTCAGCCTGTGAGTACCAATGTGGGACTCAAACGCACAACCTTCTGACTCAGAAGCGAGACAGTAATCGAATGAGCCAGACATTTTTCTGACAACAAGAAATATTAAAGAAAATAACACTTTCTTTTGCGATATCTAAAACAAAAATAAGCACTTTCATGAGAAAAAAATCGTCACAAATAATAGTGAATTCAATAAATGAATTAAACATGAGTTGTATAAAGTATTATGAAGGGTGTCTCTCGGTTGCGGAAAGCTCAAGGCTGGAATAATTGATGTGCAATTTCTGAAATGCATAATGGGTCCTTTCAAAGGAAAATACCCCTTTTGTTTGCCTGTTTATTCTGGATTTAAAATGACCCCATTAAACCTCCAGCCAATTCTCCTCCAATGATGCCAATACAGCACGTGATTTCAAACATACCGTGTCAAAAAGAATGAGGACCAAATTGACAGGGCTCAGGGCATAACAACATCCATCTTTATTTCATGGACCACATGAAGGGCATATGAGCACCAAAGTTCTACCTTGTCGGTACATTGGGTGAAATTACACTGGGCCTAGATTTACTCTATTAACATAGCACCTCAGTACGTCCAGGAATTTGGCAAACAGTTGAATTCAGTCTTAAATTTAAAGCTCATTTTCTGCAGTTATAATAATCCTTGCATTTGATATATCCACGACATTGAGACGTCTCAAAGTGCTTCACAGACTATACTGTAAAGTGAACTGACTATATATTTTGCTGACTGTAAGAATTGCTATTGGTTCACTCAAAATGCTACATAAATATAACTAATCTAGACCCAGGAGGAATTTTACACTTTGAGACTTTAAGTTGATGCTAAATTGTGGAAAATTCTTTGATATTGGCATTCATTTGAAAGCTGGTTTCTTTTTAAAAACGGTGGGAAACTGGTTTACACCCTAGCCTGGGTTTTGGAATTTTCCACCGCTATGTCTTGAATTTAAGACAAAAGAGTCTCACAGGCGAAGACTGGCAGGCTTTCGAGCCTCTGGTGATCATAT
Source organism: Callorhinchus milii (assembly GCF_018977255.1). Taxonomy (NCBI): domain Eukaryota; kingdom Metazoa; phylum Chordata; class Chondrichthyes; order Chimaeriformes; family Callorhinchidae; genus Callorhinchus; species Callorhinchus milii. The sequence goes on along the minus strand of NW_024704752.1, from coordinate 5,602,649 downwards.
TCCAAGGAAAAGTCATCTTAATGTGAAGGACTGTAAAGACATTGAGGGGAAGTTTCACTTGGTAATTTTAGGTTTAACCATACAATACTGGGCAAGCTTTCAGGAGCAGAGCAGGTCCAAGACTCTGAGCTCCAAGATCAAGGTCTAGTCAGTAAGGCCTCTAGCCTGGAAAGGTGGGCGGCACAAGAGGGCTTCAACAAAACACAAGGGCAAAACTCAAAAAATAATTTATAATCATTTTGAATGAGCACAAATGCTTTAAATCAACAAAATGTGGAGTCCTGTAGCTCAGTGGTTAGAGGACTCGCCTCAAAAGCAAGAGGACCTGGGTTTGATTCCTGGACAAGGTGAAACATTGGGCAAGTTTCCTTACTCAACACACTTCTAATTACCTAGCAGTAAGTAGGAACCCGGTTGTTAGTTGATTGGCAGATCGCTTTTCCAGGGTAATAATCCCTACAAAAAATAATAATTTGGTCACTTAATCCATGACTGTTTGTGGGACACTGCTGTGCGCCATTGGCTGCCATGTTTCAGCCAGAAAATATAGTCAATTCACTTTACAGCATATTCTGTGAAACACTTTGAGACGCCTCAAAGCAGTGATAAGGCGCTGTATCAAATACAAGGACTATTATTGTTATTCCCATGAAAAAGAAAACATACTTTTAGTAAAAACCAAATGAGAAATCTATTGGTAATGTGTGTGTGCTTGCATGTATTTGTGGACAGACGGAAATCAGGCATTTATGTTTTTCGGTTTGCCTGATACATCACCACCATGCTTAACAGTCGCTAAAAACAGACTAGTGAATGTTCCACATACATTTGGTGCACACCTGGAGCTGCGGTTGAAGCAGAATAATCAGTAAATACTGACTGCTAAGAGTCACGGATGAAGTACCAGTGGTGCGTGTGGAACTGAAGGGAAGAGAAATTAAAACCTTCAGGAGAGGGGGAATGAAAAACAATTGTGAAGAAAGCTCTCTACCTAAGCTGTTTGTCTAGACAAGCACTTTCAGGATGCTTTACAGCAGCTAGCTAACTGCTGCACTGACCACAGACACACTACATCGCTATTGTTCCACTTCCTGCCTGCAATCAGCTTCTCCTTTTCTTAGCTTGCAGGCGATAGCAGGTTGGCAAGAGTCAAAACTTGGGGACTCCAGAGCACACACTGGGGCACTCCTGAAGCTTAAACTAACATCTTGTCTTTGCAAGCATCATCTGGTAAATTTACCACTGCTTATGCAGCTAGGACAACCCTATCCATTCAACAAAATTACATTTGTATAGCGCCTTTCACGCTGGGAGGATGTCCCAAGGAGGGCCTTTGTTTGGCAGGGCTATCAGAAGTTGAATAGGAATAATCCCTTAAACCTTTATTCCAAAGTACATGTATTCTAAAGAGGGAAGGTCAAAAAGAATATTTTACAGTGTTAAGATTACTAAATTGAAGGGATTCAATGGAAGAGAATAGGGTTAATACCTCAGTTTTGGAAGAGATGTTAAACCAGGACCTTGTCTGCCTTTTCAGGTGGACATTAAAGAACTCATAGCACTATTTGAGAAGGGAAGGGTGCTTCTCCTGCTGTCCTGGCTAATGGATAATTAGTCATTCACCCATAACTTTTGATGGCACATTGCCTTGTGCAAAATGGCTGCTGTGTTTGCCTGCAATAATAGTCACTACACTTCACACTAATTACTTTAAGATGTGATACAGTAAGTAAAATTGCAGTTCTTTCAAGATCTTTCTTTTGCTTATCATTGTTGCTATTTATTCTCCTGAGTGTACTACTGGGGTGTGGGGGGGATTCAGAGGAGCTGCTTTTGACTGACAGACATGAAGCTCTGTGCCCAGGTATATTACTGGCAGAACAAGCTGTACTTTTATTTTTAGATGAGCATGCAGTTACTGGTGTTGAAAAAAAAGTAGCCTTGTGGCATTTGACTGTGTATTGCATGTACTGCATGCACCATAATAGTGTTTATGTGCCTCAATGCTATTCCCAATGGCCTTCAAATCACCACAATACAGAACAAGCAACGCCAACACCTGACATTTTGGCAAAGCCTGTCAGCACACAACACTGAACACTTACTTCCTGTGTTTATTTGAACTTAATGGTAATGAACTTAAACCATTTCCACTTAATAAAATACGTTTGCTCATGTTATTATTGTATTAAAGCAATGGAACGCATGTTATGAGTAATGTTTCCCTCAGTCAGGGAGTGTGAGAGATTATCTTATAAAACTAATGGGAATCCTGGAAATAAAAACAAGCATTACCTGTACAATCTAAGACAGGATCCAGCAATGTAGCTTTTCAGTGGGCGTACAGAGGAGGTGAAAGAAAGCTTGAGGTATTGACCTATATCGTAAAAATACGAGCGCTCTGCGCTGTCATCAATAGGAGGTCATGGGCACTCAAGACCACTTCTAACACTATGATCACCAGTTGCCAGGATGTTGTGGGAAGAAAGAAGCACCAGTAGGGTCTTCATTCAAACCTGTCCTCACCATTCTCAATTGTGCGAGCGATAGGGCAAGATTAGTAACTTATCATCGTAAGCCAGAAATCATCTTCCTGCGAGTTAATGGTTATTAACATCACAGCTAAGGTGACACATCATTTTTCCAGGATGTGGAGCCTGTCTGCTTCCTCAACCTCTTCCTGATCCATTTCATGCTAAGATGAAGAGCGGCTATCCAGGCCCCAGTGCAGTCAGTGGAAGAAATGAGCTATGCAGCACGACTAGATAAGCTAGGACACTTCAGCTTTGAAAACAGACATCTCAGAGGGGACCTGACAGAGATGAAGAAATAGAGACAATAAACCCAGAACAGCACTTTCAGTTAGGCCAAGACAGCACGACAAGAGAACACAGGGTGTGAACGACAATTTCAGGATAGACACCTGGGAGTATTTCTTTGCACGGTGGGTAATTGATAATGAGTATTAGGAAGCGCAATTGAGGACAGGATGCTAGGATTCATTTAAGAAACAGTTTGATGATCTAATGGGAGGATGGTGGAGTGCACATTTTGGAAGGATGAGATCAAACAGGCCAAAGGATACTTTCCTCACCAGAAACCCTCTGTCAGCCCTAAGTCATATAGAATCATAGAATCTTACAACACAGAAGGTCATTCACAGCCCATCATGTGCTGGCTCTTTTAAAGAGCTATCCAATTGGTCCAATTCCCCTGCTCTTAAATATCATTAAAGAGAAAATTATATTTTAAATGATTATCTAAGCTGTGAAATTCCACCTGGGTCTTGATATTGGCTATTTATGTGGCATTTTAAAGACACCAGAATTGGGCAAAATTGTTGAATTCAATCTTAGCTTTGAAGTCGGTTTTCTGTCATTCTTAAAAGAAATTTATGGTAAATCTGTTTCATAATAAAGCTGTGTTTACGACTTTGACAAATTCTGGACACTCTAAACTGCTACATAAAAATAGAGTTAATCTAGACCCAGATGGAATGTTTCATGCAACATGACTTGTGGCATTATTGTCCCAAATCCCCACATGACAATCCCTGGACCTGTCAGATCCAACTATGGATTCTGTGCCATCTGTGAGTTCTCCTTCCCCCAAATTTGAGACTAAGAAACACTGGTTGCTTGTGAAGCCTCGTCCCTGGTAAATTTTGAGTAAACACTGCAGCACCTTCTCTATTTCAGCACAAACATTGGCACCTTTGCATGGAACATAATGAGACTGCTTTGTCCACTAGAGATTCACAACATGTGCTACCCGGGTATGGATTAAGTATCACACGCTCGCCTTTAAGATCAACTTTTCATAAGACATAGAGCAAATCTGTGAAAATCTGTCCCCGAAATGTTTTCTTAAGCATATGAACAAACTCAGGTTATTACACAATTCTTTTTGCTCCAGTTTACAACCCCATCAGTAGTGATTCATCAAATGATTTTTGATGGCTTTTTATGTGTACTCTAAATTGGCAATCAGAGGCCATTTTATCAATGAGGAGATGTGAAAGGCAGGCTCCTTCAGCCACTATCTTGAATCGTAACACCGAAGCCTGGAATTCCACCCAATCATAGCCTATGAGTCCACTTAAAAGTTGGAAAATGTTTCCATCTTAAATTGGAAGTCTTTTGTCGTTTCCCCCACTGGCAGATCACAAAACAAATCAACTTCCAATTAAATAATTTTCTACAATTCCACACAATCTTATATTTTAAGGCAAAATGACCTCACAGACTAAGAGAAATTTCAGGGCTCGGGTACCTAAACCTGTAACAGAGCAGTATCTCTCTGCAATTTCCTGTGTCTGGAAGGCAGAAAGCCCATTGGCACTGATGCAACTATTCCAAATAGGTTATTACAAGCCCAGGAGCAAGTTAATACACAATATTGATCTATGAGCAGAAACTAGAGGAACTCCATTACCCTGCATGAAAAATGCTACATAAATGAAAGTCGCCGTCAAACTGGGACAAATGTCAGTGGAACAGGGAGTTTGAGAGGAGTCCTGATATAGGTCTTTGAAATTACGAGAGTTTTATTAAAGTCAAAAGGAAGAAATTATTTCCACTGGATGGGGGTACAGCGACTATAGAGCACCAAATTTAAGATAATTAGCATAGGAGAAAAGGGGTAGATCAAGAGAATTTCTTTACATAGACAGTTGTTATGTTGTGGAGTGACCTGCTACGTGCGGTGGTCTGGTTTACAGTGCTCCCGTGAAACTAAGAGAGCAAACAAAATATGGTTTATTCTAGGTTTTGTGTGTGGTTCTCTGTGACAGCATTATAATGCACAGGAATGAATGACACCCCAACGTATCCAGATATGGCAATTCTGTATAGTCTTGGCTTTCAGATGGCTCATTTCTCATCAAAAGAATCTAAAGAAACCGTCACCGCCCATGCTCTGTCATCATGCCCTTATCTAAATGCATGAAAGTTTTTTTTTATATATATTCTGTCATGGACATTATGGAGGGCTATACGCTGGTGCAGGAGAAACGATTCTTGGAGGGTTACGGCATCTAATTACTGTGAGGATTAGTTGTCCATTTCCCTTATTGAATTAGTGAGTGAGAGATAGAAGAATGCAGAAAGTAAGAGATGTTTGATCCTTGGTAGTTTTTAAGTAGATCGACATTAGTTTATTTTATGTGTACATTGTGTGTATGTTATGTGCATGTTATATGTGTTGAAGCGCTTTGAAACGCCTCAAAGACATAAGGCGCTATATCAAATGCAAGGATTATTATTATTATGCACACTATGTGCGTGAGTGGTAGGTGGGCACCTATTGCTTTCCTAAATCTGCTAAATTGTAGGAGCCAAGGGAAAGGGAATGTTCCATTCTTCACTTCAGTGATGGTTGTGTGCACACATTGCTATTGATCCTGTGTATGAAAGGAAAGGAGCTCACATTCATGGCCAGTTTGGCGGTAGGTGTGCATCTGTTTCCTTGAGCAGGGTAAGCAGCAGAAGGCAGAATACTCTCTGATGATCAAGACTTTGTGCCGTTAGTCAATCACAGTTACAAATCAGTCTACAAATACCACAGTTCTCGGTTGTCAACTGAACTCTCTCCAAAACAGAAACCTCTGATACATCTACTGCTGCATTTAATGGGAAATCAAAAGGAAGATGAAGGGCACATGATGAAGTAGCAAATGTTACTTCCAGCATCCAGCCTCCCAAACCTATACACCACAAACCTCATGCACTATATTTGACTGCAAATAACAGTGGAGCACTTTGAGGCATCTGTAGGTAATGGGTGCTTCATCAGATGCAAGGAACTATCATTGTACTAAGCTCACTGAACACTGAGCTGTCAATATTCATGGTGATGCATCTGTTTCCTTAAGCAGGGGAGGCAACAGAAGACAGAACACTTTCTGGACAGTGGTGATATCAAATGTGCTCATTGACCCAGATGTCAAATAAGAATAAATGTAATACAGGGTGTCCAATAAGTCATGATACCATTACAATGTCCAATAGGTCTTAAAGAAATTTAAAAAATGTTCAGATAATAAGGTAGCTGAAAAATAAGACCTTTTGGTCACCCTGTGATATTGTTAGTAGAATATAGTACTAACTGAATCATCCCAGATAATTTCCTTCTAATTCATTCAATAATCTGTAATGCCAAATAGCATAACATTTGATGCAGCTATGAATTCATATTTCTCTTTGTAGAGTGAAAGGTTGACAAATTAATCCAAATGTAATAAAAAATGATACTGTAATCTTTTGCGTTCTCTCAAAAGTTACTGGAATGATGCAAATGAATCATCAGAGATACCGAGCTGAGCTCCTGTTACAATGTTAGGTGGCGTGACATACTAGTCACTGGTAGCAACGAAGCCTGGGAAGCCTAGGCCCCATCTTGCCAGGAGTTGCAGCATGAACCAGTTTTAATGCACAGAGAGTCTGTGCTCATGCTGACTGCATGTTGGAAGAATTTAAGTGTGGGGGGGTGGGGGAGCAAGGAGAAAGTGAAGCGGGTGTACTGAGGGGTGGATCGTATTAAAAGATAGTTCTGGATGTAAACAAACATACAGCCAACTGTTTGATTTTGAAACACAGGCCTCTGGATCTTTAAATTGCATTATCCCTTAAAGCAGATTAAATGAAATATAGTCCAGCAATGCTCGAGCTGAAAATAAGCTGGGAACGGAGGGTGCTAGGTGTGGCACACAGCGCAAGCCGGGTCCTGGCAAGTCGGACAGCAGTAGGAAACTCATCCCTCAACCCCTCCCTTCGCTTTTCCTTCAGATTAAATCCCTCTATGGCCACTGACTCAAAACAGCTGGAAAAAACTCAAACATCTGGGTTATTTTAAACTGCTACACCACCTCCTCTGATCGTGTTTAGATCTTTCGAGATATCAATTTTCCTCCCCACCTTCCTCCCTCCCTTAGTCTATCTCTCTCACCCTCCACACGCCGCGGGACAGAAAGGGCAACCCAGGCGATTCTTCATTTGGGATCACATCCAACACCCTCCACCCGACCCTCACACAAACACACGGAAAAGTAAGTACTGGGCGACCACCACCAACAAATGACATTTGTACGGCGCTTTTCACGTCAGGAGGACTTCCCAAAGCGACCAGATGGGGAATAGGAGAGAGAGAAGGGAAGGAGAGCGAAGACGAAGGCTCGAAGGTAGTCTGAAATTAAACGATGGAAGCAGAGCTGTGCACCATTTGATCCATCTTCTCTCCATACCACTGGGAAGGTCTGTGTGTGTGTGTGTGTGTGGGGGGGGGGGGGGGGGGGGGGGGGGGGAGGTATTCACTGTAGTCCCTGGAGGCAAATTTTGCCCAGTTTTGAGTTCAGCAACAAACTGAGAACAAGACAAGTACAATTCCAAATAAAGCAGAGACGTTCCTCACGAGAAACCCAGCCATTAAGCCCACCTCCCCCACACCCCAACAACAAGCTTTCCCCAGTGCTGTCAGCATCAGGAATGGTGGCGTATATATATATATATATACACACACACACACACACGTGTCCCTAGTTTGGGTTTACAAAATATAGTGAACGCTGGTGCAGATTGTCGAGACCGTGTGATTTGCAGAGGAAGAGCATGTGTCAGTCAGTGACTTACCCCCGGGCCGGGCCGGGCCGGGCCGGGAGGGCAACTCCCCCTCTCCTCCCTCACAAGTGAAATCAGGGGGCGGCTAACGGACGCCGTCTTCGCATGAAATAAAACTCCAGAGGAAGACGAACTTCGGCGGTTTGTCTCTCTATCTGTCCCTCTGTCTGTCTGTCTGTCTGTCTGTGTGTCTGTCTGTCTCGGCAGCTCTGACTCTCGCTGTCGAGTGACGCACCGCCAACAGCGAGAGCGACCCCCCCCCCCCCCCCCCTCCCACTCACTCTCTCTCTCTCCTCCCTCCCAGAGGCGGGGCGAGGGCCGGGGCCGGGCCCGGGGCAGGGCGAGGCGAGGCGTCTTCCTTTCCTTTCCTTTCGTGCTCTTCCCCTCTCTACACATCTGGCGAACTCCATCGTGTGCTGCGCTGGCGTACAGCGCCGTCCGCCCAAATAAGGCGGCGGCGGCGGCGGTGGCAGCGGAGTCAGTTCAATGAGGAAGTCCGGCCCGCGTGCCACTCGCCCTCACGCGCGACCGCCAACGGCCGTTAGCGCCGCTGCGCGCGCATTGGCTCGCGCGCCCTCTGCCAGAGATTCAAATCGGTCTGTAGCCCTCTTCTCATCTCACAGTCGCCCCCAATGTTAATGTGTTTTTATCGGTTATTTCCCCCCCCCACCCCACCCCAAAAAAAAAACCCCACTTGTAGACGAAAGTTCCAATCATAGCCCCAAACGTAGCCCCAATAACGCGTTGGCAAGAATTTCTTTAAAAAATAAAACCTCCTCTCACACACACACACACGCGCGCGCGTCCACCAAATTGTCGTCCCAGAAGTAGCCCCAACATCGCGTGGCCTCCCGCGGGCCGCCAGCAATTAAAATGCGCATCTCTCGCCCCCAAAGTGTCCCGTCCGTCCGTCCCCCCCGTCCCCGTCCCCCCCCCAACCAAAAAAAATAGCCCAAAGTAGCCCCACGTTCCGGGCGCTTCTCGAGCCCAAAGTAGCCCAATGTGACGCTGGGCTACCAGAAGTGAACCGGATACGTGTGTAGCCCAAAAGTAGCCCAATATGATGCGTACGTCCCCCCCCCGTCCCCCCCCCTCAGTATCTCTCTCTCGCTCTCTCTACGCTGTATATGGGCGGCAGCAACAGAGCGGCAGATTGATGGTTCGGAGCTTTTTCAAACTGTAAGGAAAATATCTTCGAGGTGGGGGGGGTGGGGGGGAGTTTTGTCGGTATAAGTTACGTATAGATTTTTTTTCTCTCCTCCCTCCCTCCCTCCCTCTCTTCCCCCCCCCAAAAAAAAATTGTCGGTACCCGCCCAAAAAAACATGGGGTTTTTTTTTGAACCCCACACACACACACACACACACACGCGCGAACCCCCGCCCCGGTGTGGACGGCCGTTAGCCCCACCACGACCACTACTGTGTCTGTCTGTCTGTCTGTCTGTCTCGGGGTGTGATGGGTTGGAGGCGGTAAACACGCGCAGCTGCGTATTTGCTCTCTCGCTGGGGGTGGGGGTAAGGACACTCCCTCCTCCCCCCCCCACACACACACCAAGAGGAGGAATAACGGGAAGGGGGATAGAGACTGAGGGAGGGAGGGGGGGAATGTGCGAGAGAGAGAGAGAGAGAGAGAGAGAGAGAAGGGGTGGTGGGAGTGGGGGGGGGGGGAAGAGAGTGAGGAGGAGGAGGAAAGAAGGAGAGAAGGTTTCCTCGCTGCGGCCGTGCGGGGGACAGGGACGGACGGGGCCGTCTGACTCACGCTCGGCAACTGCAGCTTCGACCTTCTGCTGCGTTACCGTCTCAAGATGGAGCGGCTCGATGCCCCCCCCCCCCCACCGCTATAACAGCAATCATCATCATCATCATCATCATCATCCTTGCATTTGATCCAGCATCTTGTCGCGTCGTTCAAGAAGTCTCAAAGCGCTCCGCAGGATATACTGTAAAGCGGATTGACTGTGTATGTTGTGGGCGAAACAAACCAGTGTCCGCTCATTCTCTCTTCCTCGGCAACTCTCCCTAAGGATTCCTCCCCCACCACCACAAACACACACGTATACACACACACACACACACACACACACACTTACCTCTTACATTTCTTTTAGACGCACTCAGTCACAGGACTGATTGCCGGAGGCACGGTGGGACTCATGGCTTCAAGTGGGTGGAGGAGATGAAGCTGCCCTGGACGGAGGGGCCTTGTTATTTAGGGGAGCATGACGGCAGCTACAGCGTGCTGGGTTCCGCAGTGCAAGGGGCTGAGGAACAGAAGTCTCGCAGACACTTATCTGCGTGCGCCCAGTCCCTCCCCCACGAGCTGCGAAGCCCTACCAGGAAGCACTGGGTCTACCTGACGCGCTGTCAGCGTGAGAGGCGCATAACCGCGCGGGAGGGCTTGGGATTTGGTTTAAAGCCCCTCAGCTGTCTCACGCTCGCACACGCACACTGAGGTCTGTGCCCCAGACCTCGATCTTATGCTCGGCGAGCAGCCTTGCAACGGGAACGAATCCAGAGGATGTAAGAGCTGGACAGGAACAGCTCCATTCTCCCCTGCAAATGTAACCTGATTGGTAGCTTCCATCTGATATGCAAAGCTTATAATAACCTCTGAACTCCACTGGTAGAAGTCAGATACCAGCAATTTGCTGCCATGTCCTTATTCAGATACAGTAGGGACTTGTATGTGTGTTTCGTCCCCATCCCCAGGCCATTCCCGCATGAATGCAAAAGCCAGTCCAGCTTTACATGAATCCTCACATTTGTGTTTAACCCTCTGAGGGCTGAATTAAACAAAACATCTTTCGACAACAGTAATTTACATTTATATAGAGCCTTTTGTGAATGAAGCGTTAAGATGAGATGCCGTCTGTCTGTTGGGTGCTTGTTAAAGATCCCGTGGCACGAATCAAAGAGAAGGGAGTTTTCCCCAGTGTCCTGACCAAAAATCCCCCCAGACAAAAAATTGGTCATTCAATTTGTTGCTGTTTATGGGACGTTGTGCAGTGTGCAAATCGGCTGCTTTGCAGGGTAGCGTCTCGGAGAACTTAACAGCCTGATGCCGAGCTAGATCGGAGAGGTTGGCACCTCCCTTTCTGTCCAACTTGCTTATTCCCCACTCCACCAACTGCTACCTCCGCTCGGCTGGCTCCTGCCACCTGCATGTCCTTGGTCCACCATCGGCGGCCATGCTTTCAGCCACTATGCCCCCAAAACTCTGGAACTCTCTCCCTCAATCCCTCTGCAGTGTTCCCTCCATCCTCATTTTCAGATCACGCTCAAGAACTTCCTCAACAACCGTGCCTACGGTCACCTCGCCCCCAGCTTGGCGCCAAGCTCCGCTGTTGAGCACTCTGAGACACTACCCTTATTATTATTACTACTCTGCAGGAAGAGCGCTACATAATTGCACATTGCTGCTGTTGCTACTTTGATTTCCTACAAATAAATAACAGCACTCTCCAAAAAAACTCTGAAGCACCTTTCAATGTAGTAAGGCCCGTTATCAAATGCAAGATAATCTGCTGGACATTATGTTCACTATCGCTTTCACATAGGTGTCTGCCCTATTCCTTTCCATGAGAGGGTAGAATCCTTGGTGAATGAGTCACAAGCAGAGGCTGATAACTAGGTAATAACTTGTCTCCAGAAATTGAAGGGTTAAACAGTTGTCTGTGGGTAAGATGTCTTTATTTGACTATGCTATTTTAAATAAGACTTTGGTAGTAAAGTTGCCAGAATCTAAATGTATTTGATTAGACTAACAACTACTCCCCAGCCTAATCCTGGCTTCAGGACTCACAGTGACACCTCAGCTTGCAGTCCAGGCTGACCCTGCCCTGGGCGGTGGGTGGGGGCGGGGGTGCGGGGAGCAGCACAACTCTCAGAAGTGATATAAAAGCTCATCAATATTTGGGATTTTGATGACACCTCAAGTTATGTCTCCGCCACGTCAAGTCTACCCCATTTATCCCATTTGAAGTCCCCCTTTATGTATAAGATGCACTTAGGGTTAGGGTTAGTCGATCGGCAGATCGCTTTCCGGGGATAATAATCCCACCATTCCGCATCACAAAGTTTTGGGTTCAAGCCTCACTTCGAGGACTATGAACTCACAGTCCAGTCTGACGTTCCAGCGAAGTGTTGGATGTACTGAAAGTATTGCATGTGATGAGGTACTGTGCCCTGGATGTGATATTAAATAATTCCTTCAAAAAATAAATAAATGAATTGGTCACTCAATCCACAACCGTTTGCTGTGCACAATTAATTGGTTGCTGCGTTTCGCCTACAAAATAAACAGTCAGTTGACTTTACAGTATTTTCTTGAAGCGCTTTGAGACGTCTCCAAGATGTGATAAAGCGCTATATCAAATGCAAAGATTGCTATTAATATACAGAGGTCCTGTTTGCCTGTTCAGATATATCATAAAGAAACGAGAAGGGAGTTTCTCCTCAAATCCTTGCCAACAATCCTCCAAATTGGTCATTTATGTCCCTGCATTTACCTATAAATACACAATCACTACACTGGGCAGCAATTTCCTGGGATGTATTTTGGGGCATTATAGGCACATGTATCAAAGGCAATGATGCTGCATGTATAACTATTAACTGCTTTAAGCTATTTATGACTGCACATAAACGATGGTTAACTGTTAAACTGTGCGTCTGCACTCATACAGGAATATAAATAGATAATTCAGACCTGTTCAGTCTCAGTGTGGCTTGGTTTAGCATTAGGTGTCGGACTGAGCAAGTGACCACATGCACATCAGGAGGATCAGGCAAGTGGAGGTGGATGGGCCAGACTACAGACCTTCATTGTCTGCCCTGACATTCAGAAAAAACAACCGTGCTGTCTGAGATCTGGCATGAAGCTGACAACGTGACCTCTGACATGCACAAATAAATTCAGGAGTTAAAAAAAACACAGGATCGTAGGGTGGGGTGGAATCTGTACTCTTAACACCTAACACAAAGCTGAGGGTTTTCAGCTTGATGTATTATCAATAATAATAATCCCTTGCATTTGATATAGTACCTAATCATGTCAGAAGGACGTCTCAAAACAATTCACAGGAATTACTGTGAAATGGAGTGACTGCGTATTTGTAGGCAAACACGGCAGCACAATTTCACACAGCAATGTCCCACAAGCAGCCATGGAATGAGTAACCAACCCATCACCATGCTTAAGAGTATCCAAACCAAACTGAGAGTTCCATGGATCCCACCTATGCAAGGAAATTTCCATATACTGGAATAGAATATGCACTGTCTCCCTGGAGGGACTCATCCAGAGAATATTAGACTCAGGCTGGCAAGAGCCAAGGCTCTGAAACCTCAGAGTGTGCATTTTGTTCTGTCAAAATCCAACCAGCTAAAACCACATAGCTTGCCATTGAAAGCACTGTCTGACAAGCTTTCCGCTGCGTGTCCAGCTAGAACCACCCTACTCATTAGAGCTTTGGATTGCAGGGTGAACAGGAGCTGAGTGGGTTGATTCCCTGCCCCAGTGATGAGTGCTCAAGTTGTGGAGCTGGAGTGGAGCCAATACTGATTTGCATCCAAAAGATTCAAATCATTTATAGAGATAATTTCCATCTATTTGAATGGTGTATACCAGTCAAACAGCACACAGTGCACCTGTAACAAACACACCAACACCTGGCAGCACTGGATGTTCCTGCTCACACTGAAACCAATTCCCATTGCCTCTGTGATCCCCTGCCTCATCAGTTACTTTTTTTTCCCGATGATATTATGTGGAGCACATGTCCTAGACTAAAAAAAACAACAAATTTTATTTGTTTCCATCTTCCCCCCCACTCCAATTTCTCTCTTCTTCATCCGCATAGGCACTCTTCACAGAATCAGCCCGGATAGAGACTCTTGAAGTGGTGGGAGCTCATCGCAAAAGGCATTCAGAACAGAAAATGCTGGCATTGTTTTGGTAGCGATTGTCCCAGGGTTTGAGCCCCGGTCTGTGCCCAGCTCACTCATCTCATCAAAGGCAGCACATGGACTGTGCAACTGACCTCTGTGCCCTTGTGATGGGAGAGGTCCAGATGTCCACTCCTAAGCTCACTGGTGACCCCTGCTGGAAAGTGTAAATAATACACGAGTAAGGACAGAGTTGGGCTGGGTTGCTGTACCATGAGGTCAAATAACATCCCGACTCCCCCAACTCCACTGCACAGCACTCTGTGTTTGTCCTCACAAGTAGAGATAAGTGTGGAGGACGGATATCACACATGATAAATGTATCAGGCCTTTTGATGAGGAGAGGAGAAGAGGAGATGTGGCTCCAAAACTCTCAGGCCTCAAGACTGTTATGATAAAAGTGTAAGTACATGCAGGATCTTGAGAAAATCTTTAATTCCATCTTAATTTGGAAGGCGATTCTTTTTAAGAGCTGTGGCTTCCAAACTCAGACTGATGTGAGGAATTGTCCCAAATCCTGTGCACTTGAAATCAATGGCCTTAAATGGTGAAAAGTTTCACCCACAAAATGCACAGTCAATTCACTTTACAGTATATTCTGTGAAGCGCTTCGAGATGGCTCAACAACATGATAAGGCACTGTATCAAATGCAAGGATTATTATTACTATCATTAAAGCTAAGCCCGTGAGAAATTTCAGAGTTCAGGAGAGAAGAGGAGGGTTTTTTTACACTGAGAGGTTGTTAGTACGTTGAATGCCTTGACGGGCAAAGGTTGAAGAGGGGATCCATATTAGCTTTCAAGAAGGAATTAGCAATAATAATCCTTCTGTATAACACTGGCACAATATTCAATTTAATGTTTCAATGCAAGCCCCCACTACAAGGGAAAGTAAGTCCTTCGGCTGAGAAAGCATTTCAGAAAATGGTGTGAGAAAATTATGCGAATATCTGTTTGCCAATTATCAACAGCAAATTGGTATAATTCAGTCGTGTAACTAAGCGACTGCAGTGACAATATCTGATCTGATAAATATACACAGTTCAGTTTCTACTGTTGCGTCAAATAGTGAGAGGCTTTTTGACATTTTAAACCTAGATAACAAATGGGCGCAAGTAACAGAAGGTCTCCTCAGACCAAACCCATGCAATATCATTTTCAGGCACTTGTTGGACATTGCTATGTGCATATTGCATTTGCCTACATAATGCAGTCACTACATTTATCAGAAAACCCGGGATACATTTCAATGTGGTAGGAGCTTGATAAAGTGCAAGGATTATTCTAATTTTTTTGTTCATTGAAGATTTAATTGTTCCTGATTGGGGAAGTCAGAGCAGAGAGACACCTGCAGCCATGGTTTGTCTAAAGAGCACATTGCATGATTTCGACTACAGACCCATTCCCAGCAGATCCCATGCTCTACATGTAATCATTAAAGTGCAATTCCAGACACTGTTCAGTTTATCAGCTTGGTAAAGGTGTGGAATTTCACAGTTCCTTACCATTGCACGCCCTGCCTTTACAGCACATCACCAGCCAGACAGGGATCGTGCTGAGTGAGATTGTGTCCTTCATTGCTGATACACTACCAAATCGCTGTCTGAAAGAGCGGGATGGGACTCCGCAATGGTGGGCAAAGGTGCTCAGTGGAGCACTGGCTAATGGGAAGGGCCTGACCTGAGGAGGGAAGAAAATCATCAAAACAAGAGTTAAACTCAAGCCTTGGTGCTAACACCCTGTGTAGGAGCCAGGTTACATGGCAACAGGAGGAGGCCATTAAGCTTATGAGCCTGTTCCACAAGTTTTAGATATGGCAGATCTTTAATAATATAAATAATAATCCTCACAGTTGATATAGCACAAGGATACTTTATTGAGACAGCTCAAAGAGCTTCACAGAATACATTATGAAGTGGAGTGACTGTGCATTTGTGGGCGAAACGCAGCAGCCAATTGTGCACACACCCCACACACACACCCACACACATAAACTTATTGAAGTATTGGTTCCAGATACAGGGACTGAACAGTTGCAAAGCAAACCTTTAAAAAACAAAATCTCAAATTCTCCGTGGAGTTATTTCCTTATTTTCTTCTTAAACAATATTTCACTGCTTTTTTTCTCTCCTGTAATTTTCTTCTCCTCTCCTCGCCTACCCCTCCCCAACTCAGGAAGAACGAAAGAGAACAGCAAATTGCAAGAGACTTTTTTTTAATAAATCACTCCGATGCTGCCGAACACCTTGTCCGTGCTTCCGTCAGCTTCCACCTCAACTATTCAAACGCCCTCCTTGCTGGTATCCCCAACTCCACTATCAACAAAATCCAAGTGCTCCAAAACACTGCAACCTGTGCACTCACCTGCTGTAAGCTCTGTACCTCCATCACACCAGGCCTCGCCAGGCTCCACTGGCTCCTTATCACAGAACAAATCAACTTCAAGATCCTCACACCCATCTGCAAATCCCATCATGCCGTCGCATCTACCTACTTCCCTGACCTGCTTACACCCCGCTCCACCACTCTGCTCAACTGGCTCCGGGCTCCTGCTTCCCCTCATCCCCTCTGCTCCACCATTGGCGGCCATGCTTCCAGCCACTATACCCCAAAACTCTGGAATTCTCCCTCAATCCTCCAGCTTGCCCCCTCCTTCCCCAGTTTCAGATCATGCCAGACCTTTCTCTTCGACACTGCCTATGTTCACCTCCCCCCTGCTCAGTGTCAGGCTCCGCCACTGTCATGCGTGCCAAGAACCTACCCTGTATGAAGGATGCTATAAAAATGCAAGTTGTTGTGGTAAGTAAAAAAGGGTGATGGACAGGACGCTGCAAGTGGTCTCGATGCCCCTGGGGTGGGGAGAACATAATTTAGGGCTTATAGATCCTGATCGCCCTCTGCTGGGAGGTGTGTCAACATGGACAGGGTCAGCCAACATTCTAGGACCAAAGGTGAGAATAGGCGCTGAGGAGCGAGGTCAGCGGTCAACACCCTCCCTCCCTCCCTCCCTCCCTCCACCTGTTAGAAAGAAATAAGGGTTTAGAGACCTTCAGAAAAGGTAAAGAACGAAAATATTTTACAAAAATTGGCACCATCACATGACGTCTAAACAACAGTGACGAATTTACATTGTGAACAGAATCATTGAATGATTAACGCACATTTACAGGAAAACGCTCCAAGCTGTCTACATGCCATTGGAGGCTTCATAAAATCAAACTTGTTTTTGAAGTTGCTTTGTGTCCTTAGTGCGAGTTCTATTAATAGCTGACAGAGACACTCGGGCCAATGTTTGTCTGCGGTTTGGGGCTTCAAAGTTCCATGGTGAGGATAAAGGAATAAGGAGCTCCAACAAGCTATCTCTGGAATTTCCATGTATCGGAATCCTTACACTCATCTTCAAATCCCTTCATACCTTTCTGACCTGCTTACTTCACACTCTACTACCAGCCACCTCTGCTCGACTGGCTCCGGGCTCCTGCTTGTACCGCGTGACCTCCGTTCCACCATTGGCGGCCGTACTTTCAGCCACTACGCTCCAAAACTCTGGAACACTCTCCCTAAATCCCTCCCATATGTCAGACTCCTAACTGACCAAAAACACGGGAGTGAAAGGTTATTCCCATTGGCTGCTGCCTTGGGAATATGAGTGGTGAGCTCAGATATGTCATTGAATGAGTTAAGGAAAAGGTTTTCACTCACAGAAAGCAAATGTCTATTGAAATGGAGAATGTAACAGCATTTAAAAGGGAAGTGGTTAAATATCCAAAGAGGAAGAATATAAAAGGGGACAGGGAAAGGGCAGGGGAATTGGTGGAGTGAGCTCTAAATTCGGCACAGTGGAGCAAATTAACACTTTCTGTTCTGTAATGTCCACGCCCAAACCTACTGAGAGTTCCAGTGGTACATATTCTGCCGGCAGATATCACACCCCCATGATATTCATACAGCTTCACGTTAATTTCCTCTGAGTTCAAGGGTATCATTCTCGACTGTTCTGCTCGCCGAGTGTCTGTGCAGGTTAGAGATTGACAGTATTCCTCTAAAGGAGGCATTCCAATTATCCTGAAGGAAACAGCAGTGTGTGTGTGTGTGAGGCTGAAGTTAGCACAATACAGCACAGGCCCTACTACGACACCATGTACTTACAGGCCTTTGCAAGGACAGGCAGGAAGCAAGACTTTTTTGTCAGCTGGGTGTCTGACACATACGAAAACCCATCACCATGTTTAAGAGTATGCAAACCAAATTAAGGATTCTATGGATTCGGATGCAAATCCTTATCCGTATCTGTGTGACCTCTGTCACTGCCCAACACAGGAGGGCTGCCCCCATTGTAAGGTGATGGATAAAGTTAGTGGACCTGGGGCTGAGCACAATCCTGAACCCCCACCAAGTGCACGTAAGCATCCTTGCGCTTCACTGACAAGAAAGTAAATGAGGCTTCCAACATTTTGTATGACAAGACAAGCCTTTGCCGTGTACTCCAGAGAGCATAAGGAGTGCACGGAAAGACAACAACAAAATTACATTTATATTTCATGTTGGGGGGACATCCCAAGGCACTGGACAGTTAAGGGTTTGTACCCGAATCCATGGAAATCTCAGTTTGGTTTTGGATACTCTTAAGCATGGTGATGGGTTTCCACGTGTGTCAGACACCCAGCTAACAAAAAAAGTCTTGCTTCCTGTCTGTCCTTACAAAGGCCTGTGGGTACATGGTGTCGCAGCAGGACCTGTGCTGTGCTAACTTCAGCCTCAATCAAGTAGTGAAACTGATGGTAGAGGAGGTGTAGAAATACACAGAATTAGGTCAGAAGTTCCGGACTGTAAGACATGACATGCCTCTTACTACAACTGAAAGGAGAAGTGAGTAATGTAAGTGACTTTGCTCCTGAATTAGCTTCCCTAGCTCATTAGCTTCCTTGGAATTCCACACATTAATTGTACAGAGATTGTACAGAGAGAGAAAAAAAAATTGCACAGAAGTATC
Source organism: Callorhinchus milii (assembly GCF_018977255.1). Taxonomy (NCBI): domain Eukaryota; kingdom Metazoa; phylum Chordata; class Chondrichthyes; order Chimaeriformes; family Callorhinchidae; genus Callorhinchus; species Callorhinchus milii. The sequence continues at coordinate 5,584,097 of NW_024704752.1, read as the reverse complement.
ACCAGCACTACAGAACCCGCTTAATTTTGTCGTGTTGCACTGTTTTTGCCCATGCTTCACCCAAACACTGGATCTCCTTCAGAACCCACTCTCCTCGCCCACTTCATGGACTCCGCCAACTCAGGCTTTCTCTACATCTGCTCACCATTAGAGGATGAGCCTTCGCCATTTTGTTCACACATAAACACACACACCCTCTGGAACTCTCTCCCTAAATCCATCCACCCCGCTCCCTCCTCTGTTTTCATAACCCGTCAAAAAAAAACATCAGCTTGACCTTTTGTCTGACTTCTCTCTCCTTCCACCTCTCCCACCCTGGTTGGACCATGTGAAGCTCCTTTGAGATGTTTTGCTGTATGAAAACTGTCAGGCAAATTGTTTCTAAAGTGGATGAATAAGCACCTTGTGTTCTTCGGCCACAATATCTCAGAGTACAGCTGTAACCAGGCTGACCACCATTCAGGTCTGTGTTTAGTGACCTGCTCAGTGAACAAACATGGTCACCTCAAGAGAACTAACAACAAAAAGGCCTCTCCCCACTTACATTTTATTATCAACAATAATAATCCTTACATTTGATCCAGCACCTTTCATATTGTGAAGAACACAACAAACTCAAAAGTGCTTCCTGTATATACTGTAACAACAACAAAATTACATTTATACAGCGTCTTTTACGTTCAAAGGACATCCCAAGGCGTAAAGGGCAGTGACTGTACTTTGTAGGCAAATGAGGCAGCCAGTTTGCTCACCCTTAGCAAATTTTGTGGGTTTCAAAAGCTGGTAAACTATTGAGATTGATCACTGAGCTTGTCACTGAGACAGAGTGAACAGAAGGATGGTCTCTCTAGAACCCAACAACAGATGCCAGCCCTGCAACAAGGCATGATCGACTAATAGAAGATAGGAAACAAGCTGTTTGGCTGTGTGGTCACGCATCACAGCGACTTCTGATCCTGTCCTTACCCAAAACCAGCCCATCACAACACCTTTCAGTAAAGGGACCTTGGTGCTTGATAGAGATCACCATAATCCTCCTCTGTCTAAACTGGGAGTAGAGGCTGAGGCCAAGGTAGCCACTGCCCCAGCTGAGATCAGCTAACTCATCCCTGGCTGGGATTTGAGCCTGCGACCTTCTGGTCAGCGTGGCCAAGTCAGTGTTTTTTTGTTAAAAATAAAGACAGACACTAAATATCTGCTTGCTCAGGTTCTTCCCCAGAGCCCTAGGCAGCCAATGATTAAACAGAGGATTAAATGTCACAGAAATGGAGAAGGAGTTTTGCGATTAAATTCCGTTCAGCAAAAATCTCCGTCAGAAGCCAGATTCCCTTCTGATCCCTTCTTCCAGGACTGCTGATTGTGGCGTCCGTTACTATCGATCGCAACAAGAGTAAACGCCGGGCATAGCACAAAAAAACAAGACAGATCCTCGCTGCCAGGGTCTAAGAATGATTATTGATTGGCCTGTAACTACCACACAGACAGTGGCTGAGTAGGGCTCGTACAGGCTTAACTAATTTGAGCAAGTTGTGAAAAAGCCATCACAACAACTGGGGAAGAACATCTCGTAAACAAGCAGCTGGATGGTGTGAAGTGTGACTTGAACTCATTAAGCATATAACTGTTAAAGCACAGACTTTGTGAGACCAGACACCAGAGGTAATGGCTGGTTGATTATAAGAGGCGTCAGAATCCAGTGTGGTCATGTCTTTACCCAAGCTCACCGTGTCCAAACAGCACAAGGCAACAATCAACAAGGTAAACAGCATGCTGGCTACATTATTAAGTCAGATGAATTCAGGTCCCCAGACATCATAATCAAGCTATATAGTGCTCTGGTCAGGCCACATTTGCTTCAGTTTGGTCACTGAGACATAGGGGGCTACCCAGGCCCTAGACACTTCAGAACCATAGAAATTGACAGCACAGAAGGTGGCCATTTTGCCCATCGAGTCTGTGCCGATGATGTTAAGAGCAATCCTTTCAGTCCCATTTCCCTGCCCTTTCCCCATCCACCTGTAATTTAATCATTTTTAGATATTTATCAGGTTGCCTTTTGAACGCTAATATGGATTCTGCCTCCACTATTGCTCCCGGCAGGAAATTCCACATCTAATCAGAGGAAATTACAAATGTACAAATGATTAGACAAGCTCAGGCTCTTCAGCCCTGAAAAGCCCTGCAATTACACAAGGTCTCAGAGCAGACCTTGAACAGGTGTACAAAATTTTAAATAGGATTGGGAAAGTAAAGCCAGAACAATTCTCTCAGGTTCAAGGTGTGAAGGGTAAGAACAGGACAGACACCAGCAAGTAACTCCTTGCACTGACAGACCTGGACAGTGCCTGGAACAGCGAGGGTGGTTCAAGCCGGGCCTCAATTCAGATGTTTATCTGAGTGATGTGATGGTAAGACGAGTGGGCATGGACTATAATATATAATAATAAATAGTAACCCTTACTTTTTGTTTAATCTATGGGGAGTCACACATGCAGATACCCATCACCATCTTTAAGAGTATCCAAACCAAACTGAGATTTCCATGCATCCCACCTACACATAGAAATTCCACAGATAAATTGTTGGACTAGAATGATCACTCTCTCCCTGGAGGCATCCATCGTGCTTACCTGATTCCGGAAAGTATTCCACGGAGGTTGGCAAGAGGCAAGGCCTGGTGGACCTCAGAATCCTTACATTTGATACAGTGCCTTTTCATATCTAGAGGACATTTCAAGGCGCTAAGTGGATGTGTTTCAAATGGGCTGAGTTGTCTTCCTCAACTTCTCTTGTGATCTTGCGCACTGGGGGCAGCTTGCTGTTCTTCCCACCTTCCCTGACCAATGGTGAGTCCTGCAGCCCCCTCGCTGGTCTAGCTCAGATCAGCTAACACTTAGCCCTAGGATCACATGTCCCTCCCAGTGAGCTCCACCTCGTGTATATTATGCCTCGAGCTGGGGAAGGAATTCTGCCTTTTTACACAAGAAAATAAATGCTTGAACAAAGTCACTAACTTCCCCCATGCCAGAGCACGTTTCCTGGACAGTTTCAGGCAGATTTTTTTTTTAAACTCGGTGCTGCATTAGTAAGCGACTATTCTCCTTGTGGGAGGTAAGCAGGGTCTCCTTGGAGCTGAACTGGTTCCAAGATAAAATGTTTGACAACAGAATGTCAGAATCGAGCCAGCCCTCTGTGGCGGTCTCTAGTCTGGTTCCTGAGCCAGGCTCAAGCGCAGTATTTCAGAGCACTATGGATGACAGTGATGAGCCCAGCTTGGCTCAATAGCAGTTCCTGGAAGAGCAAACCAGTCACTGAGGCCAGGGACTCTTCCCACTCAACTCTTGTTAATCCTGCAAGCCAAAGCCCTAATGGGTAGGGTGGTCCCAGCTGGACAAGCAGCTGGAAAGCTTGCCAGAAGGCAATATGGATGGCAAGCTATGCGGTTTTAGCTGCTTAGACTCCAGCATTTATCCCTACACACACTCTGGGGTCCCCAAGCCTTGGCTCTTGCCAACCTACTTTGAAATAGCTAAACAGGATGTGTCCCTCCAAGGAGAGCGTGCGGATTCCATTCCAACAATCTATGGGATTTCCATGTCTAGGTGGAATTCTCAGTTTGGTTTGGATACTCTTAAACACGGTGACGGGTTTCCACATATCAGACATCCGGCTGACCCCCAAAAATTGGTAAGTGATTGAGTTGCCCAATTGATTGGAAGAGTTGTGGTGAGTGTGGCCTGCTAGGGGCTGCCTCCGGCTGGAAGCTTTCAACATTAACGGCCGAGCGTTCGACATTTTCATAAGTGTTTCGTTTCAAAAGAAGCCATTCCTGAGCCAGCTCCTCTTTAGGGTAACATTGTGAAAAGCTAACGGAAATTCACCCTCTTGAGTAATTTTAAGACTTCTGTGGTTGAGCCCATCGACCACATGATTTAAATAACACTCCCCAGCTCAGAATGCAAAAAAACTGCAGCTCAAGACCTCAAGCTCATAGCACCAGACTTTCCACACACACACACACATACATACACACATAGAGTGTGCTGTCTTAAACAGTGTAAGCTCATTCTTACTGACTTCACAGAGTGAGCTGATAGTGTCTGTGTAACCACCATCACTTTGTGGGGTTGAGAAGACAGAGCAAAAATGTGCAGAGTGTGTGGAAGAGTGCAACTTTTGGGATCTGATTAAAGATCTGCATCTCAAAGGCGGTAAAGCTACCAGTGGCCGATTAATGAGCACAGTGGAGCGTGCACTTCCGCTCTGGGTGTCAATGCACAAGGTGTCAATGCAGAGCCTCACTTAGAATGGAAGCTAATTTTACAAAATTCACCACACACAATCTTCGTTTCCCCCCCATCAATGCCCATCAGCTTAACAGAAGCTCTTATTGCTAGCACCAATAAGCTGTGGATGAATCTGACAGCCAATTTGTGCACAGCAAAGTCTCAGAAGTCAATGACCAATTTTATCTCGGGGATTGTTGGCCAGGACACTGGGAGAGAGAAACTTCCTTCTCTTTTCGAATTGTGTCGTGGAATCTTTAACATCCACCTGAACAGGCACAGATGGGACCTCGGTTTAACGACACATCTAAATGAGAGCACCTCCTGCAATTCAGCACACCCCCTGCACTTGCATTGGAGTGTCAGCCTCGACTGAGCTCAAAGTTCCAGACATTAGGCTTGAACCCACAACCTTGTGATTCAGTGGCGTGAGCGCTACCAACTGAACCGGGCTGGCACCTGTGTGACATGTGGCACGTCTTTGTTAAGAAGCCCACTTATCAGGGGGGTTGAATGTCACCAGGACAATATGGCCTAGATTCTGGGTACAAATTAGCATGCATAGGTACTTGGCCAATGTTCTTGTGGCTGCATTGCAACACAGTGTGCGTGATCAGATTGATATCAGTGGCTCACACTCCTTGAGCCTGAGTGGTGACTCAAGGTGGATAGAGATACATGTCCTTAATTCACTTTCCACACCACCCCCCCATCCACCCCACAAGTCCCTGATCTAAAGTCAATCGTAGATTCCTGTAGTGTTAGTAATTAGAGCACTCGCCTTGCAAACGAGAGGATCTGGGTTCGATTCATGGGCAGGATGAAATGTTGGGCAAGTTTCCTTACTCCACATGCCTCTATTTATCTAGCAATAAGTAGGAACCCTGTTGTAAGTCGACTGGTGGATCACTTTTCGGGAGTAATAAACCCTTAAATAAAAGCATTTTAAAAAATAATAATTTGGTCACTCAATCTATGCGTAATTGGCTGCTGTGTTTCGCCCACAAAATATATGGTCAATTCACTTTACAGTATATTCTGTGAAGTGCTTCGAGACTATCAAGTCTCCAAGACATGATAAGGCGCTATATCAAATGCAATTATTATTATTAGTTATCTAAAGGAGAGGCATAAGCGTGTTAACAGGGCAGACCCCTCTGAAACAACCCAGGGTTACTCTTGTTTAATAGGGGCAAGAGGGCACACGAAGAGCGATGTGAAAGGGATTAACAATTACAAGGCAGTTGACAGAAACAGTGGTTGGAGCCAGGACCCTGGACTCATTTAAGCCACTGTAGAATTTTCCTTCACATTCTCCTCTTAGGATCACCTCAGACTCATTACCTCAAGCATCTGCCATGTATTGCCTTTGCATGTCATTGTAGGGATGGGTTGTGGTGGGGGGGCGTTTTCATGAGCGTGTTGCTCAGAATAGTGTTCACACTTCAGCTCAGGTTCCATCTGCCTGGTGTGAGCTGATATCTTTGGAGACCACATTACTGAAAGCCCATTAGATAGCCCTTGATGATTCTAACACTGGTGTGGAAGCAATAATTAGACGCCATCTGTTTAAAGCAGCAGTCCCCTTAAACGTAGCCCTTTGCTCACACTCCTAGTTCGTTGCTGTTATTAACACCCATCTTCCATCTCTCTGTTCATCTCTCATTTAGCATTACACATCTCAGCTAAGCGATCACATGATTGAATTGGACGAATTTGGTCCATCTGATCTCATTCTTCCAGAATGCTTGCCTGACCATCTGCCCATCGCAGCATCAAACTGACAGCGTCAGATACAAACGGTCAAATGGCTTCCTGTGCTGTAAATGGCACTATTCTAAAAGAGAAGGGAGTTTCGCTCTCCCGGAGCCTTGGCCAACAATCTCCCAGATAAAATTGGTCACTCACTCCATGGCTGTTTGTGGGATGTTGCTGTGTGTAAATTGGCTGGTGCATTCGCCCACAGAACACAGTCACTGCTCGTTACAATATATCATGTGAAGCTCTTTGGGATATCCTCACAAATATAAGGATTATTATTATTATATATTTCTATAGTTCTAAAACTGATATCTGGCTCAATATGAAGCTCAGTTACGCAGCAATATTTGGCGTTTTGAGAGATACAAACACATGTGCTCGCTAACTCACTCACTGCCCCCTGCGTAAACTAAATCTGTTCACCTTCCTTCTCCGGAGCTCAGGTTCAAGTACCAACCACCCCCCCCGCCCCCCCCCACCACACTCCCCCCACAACCTCGCTGCAGTTACTTACAAAGTAAACTGTTTAAAATATATTGATAAATATTTTCGTTGTAAAACTCTGTACGCCAGGTTCATAAAATATCCTGGTTTTCGTTGAACATGAAAACTGCATTTGATCTGGCACATGGGGTCTGGAGAGTGTTGGGCTGTCCCAGGTCTAGTCTTCACACTGAGTGAAAGCTTGGCAGCCTGGAGACTGAGAATGTGTGTCTGTGTTTGCGTATATGAGTGTTTCTGTGTATGTGCGTGAGTATGTGTGCGTGAGAGTGAGTGTATGTTTGTGTGTGAGTCAGTGTGTATGTGTTTGTGAGTGTGTATGTGTGATTGTGTATGTGTTTATGTGTGCATTTGTAGATGTGTGAGTGTGTATGTCTGTTTGTGTGTGTGTATGTGTGTGTTTGTGAGTGTGTGTGTGCCTGCGGTCTGTGTGGTGACCGTTGGGGCTCAGGCTGACAGGAAGCGCAGTGAGGTGCGGAGTGTATGTATGTGTGTGTGTGTGTGTGTGGTGGGGGGGGACCATAAACTGGCTTCTGCTCTTGGTAACTAAGTGAGCTGAAAATAACAAGGGTAAATAAAGCGAGTGCAAGCGAGGTGAAGCTGAGAGCAGTAACAGGGAGATGCCCTCCACTTATAGCACTTTTCACAAACACAGGAAACCACTGAGCTGAATTCGAATAAAGAAGAAGACTACCTATCCCCAACCAGAGGGAGGCACAGGGCTGCCTCCGGCTGGCTTCTGGGGATCATTGCCATCTTCCCACCCTGCAAAATGGCCAACCTCCAGGTCGTCAGGTCATTGCTTGTGTCACTTCTTGAGCACTGTACATGTGCACTATGTGCAGGAAGCATCGATGATGTCATTTGGGGCACGCTGGGCATGTGCTTTATACGCAGGAAGCACTGAAATCAGTAGACACTTGCCAATCTGATGACTTGGGGTTATCATACTTTGAGCTGAGAATTCGAGTTGGGGTGGGGGGGGGATTTGATTGAGATAAGGAAGGTTAAAATAAGGAAGGAAATCAACAGGCTAGAGAGTGGGCCACTCTTCCCTCTGGTAGACGATCGCAAACCAGGAGGGCAGAGGTGGCCGGGAGGGGAGAGGGCTCAGAGACGAGTGTTACGCAGCACTTGTTTAATGATAATGATCCTTGTATTTGATATCACACCATATCACGTTGTTGATAAAGCACTTCGTAGGATTTACTGTTCAGTGAAGCGACCGTGTATTGCACACAGCAATGTCCCACAAACAATCTTGGATTGAGTGATCAAATTAACTCATTAAATTCAACTTACTGGAGATGGACAGACAGGGGGATGAAAGGAGGGGGTGGGCTGTGAAATGTACCTTAACCCAAGTAAAGATCTTTTGAATTGTTCTAACTTGCTGAGATAAATGTGAGACCCGCAGATTGTGAGTTGCAGTGCCTTGGGACCTCCTCCCGACGTGAAAGGCGCTATACAAATTTAATTTTGCTTCTGTTGTTATTGTTGTGAGGTTCCCTTTCTCTACGTTCTGAGCAATGCTCTTGTGAAGGGAACTAGATGAATTTACTATCATCAATGCAGTCATTAAAGCCTCGGCCTGAGCTCTCTTTACTGCGATGTGACATTAGTACTGAGAGCATCGCCTTGTCTCGAGTAGAATGCAGCAGCGAGCAATCACTGATTTCTGCCCCCACCCTCTGGAATGCATCCCACAGTCCCTCCACCTCGCCCCTCCCTTGCCTCCTTCAAGGCCCGTCTCAAGACCTTCTTCTTCGATCAATCCTTCGATCACCCTCCTACCCCTACCTTCCTTGTCCCGCATCCCACCCAATCCCAAGGTCGGGTGCAAATCCCTGATTATCCTTGGGACATCCTCCCAACGTGAAATTTGTTGTTGTTGTTGATGATTGTGGATTAATTATCAGGAGGCAGGAAATCCTCCCTCTCAGTTCCTGTTAACCCTGCAAGCCAAAGTCCTAACGCGTAGTTTTCCTCGCTGGACAAGCAGCAGAAAAACTTGCCAGACAGCTCTTCCAATTGCAAGCTATGCAGTTTTAGCTGGTTAGACTCCAGGCAGTTACCCTAACGCACACTCTGGTATTCCCGAGCCTTGGCTCTTGCCAACCTACACCTAATATTCTCTGGAATTAGGTAAGCAGGATGCATAGAATTCTCAGTTTGACTTGAATATTCTTAAGCATAGTGATAGGTTTCCGCATGTGTCAGACACCCAACTGATCTCCAGAAAATTAATCACTTACAAATGGAAAAATATTGTCTCATTCACTGGAGGGTCACATCACAGACACATGTGATAAGAACAACAACCTTTGTTTTCACAGCGCCCTTTGGAGCTGCATGTCGGAGGTTTGGATGCCAAGCGAGGGGGAAGTGACAATAGACATGATCAAAGAAGTAGGTCTTCAGGTGGGATTTCAAGATAGATAAAGAGGGGACGAGGCTGCGGGATTGATGCAGGGAGCTCCAGAGATTAGGAGTGTATAGGGCTCCCGATGGTGGTCCAGAGGCTCGGGAGACGCACCACAGGTCTGTGTTAGCTGAGTGAAGGGAGTGGGCAGAGGAGTGGGCACATGCCACATATGCCACACACGCCACACAGAGAGCACACGCCACACACAGAGCACACGCCACACACACACATGCTTCAGGGTGGATGTGAAATCCCTGGGGATTAATACTGTTGGTTAATACAGTTTACTGACTGGTGTCTTGTGGGCACATTGTACATCGTGCTGTAGGTGCACAGAGAGCTGATCACAACCAACTCAGTGAATGTTCGGGTTTTGTATATTTTGTTTAAGGTTATAGAACAGTGGAGAGTCTACAGTGTATGTCTCTCTCTCTCCTTCTCTCTCTCAGCCTCTCTTTCTCTCTGTCCTCTATATCTCTGTCTATCTGAGCCTCTCTCTCTTTATCTCCCTCCCACCCTTCCCCCCCACTCTCCGTCTGCCCAGTATTTATGCTGTGAGAAGCGCAGTCCATCTGATAGACCCATTAATGTCGTCCAATCTAAAAAATTGTACATTTCGAGCCAAACTGTGCACGTGGTATTGTGCTGTCTCAGACAGTCACCTGCACAGGCTGGCAGCCGCTTAGCTCAGGGAGTGCCGAGAGCAGCGAGCTGGGCTCCACAGCATCAGGCATCTGCCCCAATGTCAAATCCAGCGATAAACGTTCCCCAGGAATTAAACAAAACTGGTAATGACCCTTTTCTCAAACTCTCAAAAAAATATTAGAGGCTGCAGATTCTAAATTCAGTGCTGTAGATTCTAAGCAACATTGGAGACAAAAATAACACGAGGATTAAGATTAAATTACATTTGGGATATGCTATAACTTCCCTGGGCTTTTTCCAGTCAGTTCAGGGCTTGGCCGGGCTAATTAAAGGGGCAATGTCCCCACTGTCAAGCTTCAGGCAAATAGGATTATTTGTTTTGCTAATGGCTGCATCGAGGAAACAGAAATCAATCGTCGCAACTTGAGAAAAGTCTTGTAGCAGATTATACGCCTGCCTCAGACCATTAACTGGGAGGTCGTGGGTTCAAGCCACACATCAGAACTTTGAGCTCACAGTCCAGGCTGATGCTCCAGTGCAGCGCTGGGCTGAAGATGGCTGCCGCATCTGTCTGCAAAATACAGTCACTACACTTGCAGCTCTGTGTGATGTTATGAGATTATAGGCAGTGTGAAAGATAATCATATCTGTTACAGTAGGAATCCCGTAGAGTTGTGGTTAGCGCACTCGCCTCACAAGCGAGAGAACCTTGGTTTGAGTCCCGGGCAGGGCGAAACCTTACATTTTACATTAGCAGCAAGTAATAACCTGGTTGTTAGTCAATTGACACATCGCTTTCCCGGGTTAATAATCCTTCACAAAAAGAAAAAAACTTGGTCATTCAATCCACGACTGTTTGTGGGATACACCTGGGTGAAATTGGCTGCTGCATTTCGCCCACAAAATACACAGTCAATCCACTTTACAGTATATTCTGTGAAGCGCTTTGAGACGTCTCAATGACATAATAAGGCATGATATCAAATGCAAGGATTATTATTATTATTAATATATTATAAATTGACCAGCGAGAGGGACGGAGACAGAGTTGGATCTCAATGGCAATTGGTGAGATGTCCTTCCTGGGTCTGCGCTGCAAGGCGCTGACAGAAAGCAGAAGCTACAGGCAGCGAGAGGGAAGCAGAAAAGTGGAAGTGCCATTTCCTACTGTTTAGCGAAGCCCAATGTGCAGGGAAAAGATCAGATCCACAGACGCACTCTCCTTCCTCCTTTGAGTCAGCCACTGCTTTCGGGTTACGTCCCACCTTCTGCAACTAGTAACAGGGAGGCCATTGGGGAGGCCTGTGGGGGATGGGGGGTAGAGGTGACAGAGCCAATGACCATCTGGGGACACCCCCAACCCCCTCTTCCCCAAAACCTGCTGCCCCTCACCTACCCCCTTCTCCCTTTCACAGTTTTGATCCACAATCTCCTGCCCCTCTTTCTTAGACTCTCCCTTCTCCACCCTGTGCTCGTACTCTCTCACTTTGCCCACTCTCCTTCTCTCATACCCCACTCCCGAGTTCAAGTGATACATTTTTCACTGGTTGGACCAAAACAAACTAAACTCTGGGGTCCCCAAACCTTGTCTCTTGCCAACCTAACTCACAGTATGCATTTCTCCGGGGAGAGAGTGTGCATTCCATTCCGAACACAGGGAAATTTCCATGTTGTATATGTGGAATTCTCAGCCTGGGTTCGATACTCTTAAAGACCGTGATGGGTTTTGACTTTTGTCGGCTCACCAAAAAAGTGGGTGAGTACAGGAACACACACTGACTGCAATCCCATCAGTAGAGTAACATACAGAAACACACATTTACACAGTAACACACAGAAAAACACATATACGGTAACACACACACAACATATCCAAAGTAACACACACACACACACACAACATAGCCATAGTAACACACACATATTAACCCACACATCAAAACATGCACACACACATTAATGCACACAGGAACATGCAGAGTAATACACACCACGCATATTAGCGCACGACACATTTACACACACACATTAACACACGTAGTAATAGATACACGTATACTAACACACACTGACACTCACACACACAAAAACAATATGGTTTCTGCTCTTTGGGTGTATCGGTTATGGTGAAGAGGAGAAAAGTTCAGTGAAGGATCATCACCACCATTCTGAGGTTGGCATTGGAAAGAACACAGCGTACAGGATGGAATGAGAGAGCAAAGTAAGAGCAGGCGCCAGACACAGTTTCATAGTGTGAAAGGTAGGATTAGGACAGACACCAGGAAGTATTTCTTTATACAGAGGAACAATCACCAGCTGGAGTGGGGTTGAGGCCGGGAAAGAGGGATTGAGGCCAGAACGCTGGGAGTCATTAACAGAACAGTGGTGGGGCAATGGCTGGGCAGGGAATCAGCAAGTGGGAGATCAGAAGAGCCGAAGGGCCTCCTTCACTGGAACCTCTGCTGTGGTCTCCATCAGAGATAACAAGAGCAGGTGCTGAGGTCCAGCGCTATGAGAGTGTTAAGGTTGCTCAGCTGCACTGTTGTCCTTGACTGCTCACATCATACGACCACAGCACTTCAAACCCTTATAAAACATGGCACTCTGGAGCGCACTGGTCTCAATCATTGTGTAAGCAGTAAAGAAACCGCAACGGTCATACAGATGACTCGAACACAGAGCCTTTAAAGGGCTTGGAAACAGCGCCCATGATATATGCTGACTTGAACTATTAACACTCGCCAAACGATCTCAAGTGCGACAGACGACAGTGCCATTTGGTAACTATTTTCTGGTTGTTGTTAAAGACAAATCGCCCCCCCACCGCAAACATCACCGCTCCCTCGCTCACGCTCTCTCCCCACCCCCGCCCACCCCCACAGTTTTCCTGCTTCATCATTCCGTTGAATTCATTGCAAAACAAATGTCACGGTTTAAAACAAACTGGGCTCGTACCTGCTGGAGGCTGTTGCTGGCTGTTAGCGTTGGTGGCAGATCAGACAGTGTGGCTTCAGTGAACTCGGCACCAATTGCAGTACATCCCCTTTGAGCAGAGAGACGTGAGTGGCCAGACTCCCTGAGGGTGGGGGGGTGTGGGAGGAGAAGAGAAGACTTCAGTAAATGCTATAGGCACAGAAAGATCGCACCAGCCATTCAGATCCAAAAGCTTTCCGGGGGGGTAAACGGTCCGAGACGCTGCCCCGCGTGAAGGGTGCTATATAAATGCAAGTTGTTGTTGTAGCAATTCTCCCCACCCCCCAAATAAAAAATGTGGGGGGTCTCAATCCTTCACTGTTTGTGGGACGCTGCTGTGTGCAATTAGCTGGCACGTTTCACCCACAAAATACAGTCACTCCACTTTACCACTTTACAGTATATCCTGTAAAGTGCTTTGACCATTTGCCATTTCAACAGCGTAATAAGGCGCTATATCAAATACAAGAATTAGTATTATTATTAACAGAGATAGGGGGAGTGGGGGGAAGAAAAAAATAGTTCAAACCCTCATGCTAACCACAAAACAATGTGCAGCAAATCAAACTCTCCCGACACACAGGATCACGGGTGAATGCAAGCAAAACCGTGGCCTTCGGTTAATATTGATGTATACTTTGTGAAGTGATCATAGTTAATTTCTCCTCTTACTGAGGCACACTGAATGTGGCCGGTCTGCTAATCTAACGCTGACATCTGGCCTGGCTCCAGCCAGCCAGCAGTGTGAGAGCCCTTTCCTAGAATCTGGGTGGTGGTTTCAGGGTGCAGAGCAATCCCTGAACTGTGTCCCTCCTGTTGCTGCTCAGCTTGTAACGCACAGATAAAGCCAGGCTCAAGCTGGCCTCCGCTCCCTCCCTCCTTCCTATCATAGCCTCCCCCAAAAAATTTGGTTACTCAACCCATGACTGTTTGTGTGCAATTGGCTGCTGTGTTTCGTCCACAAAATACACAGTCACTTCACTTTACAAACTAGTTTTTAAAAACTAAAGGGATTGAGGGATATGGGAATAGGGCGGGTAAATGTAATTAGGTTAGAAGATCAGCCATGATCTTATTAAATGGCGGGGCAGGCTTGAGGGGCCAAATGGCCTATTCCTGCTCCTATTTCGTATGTTCTTATGTATAGTATATTCTGTGAAACGCTTTGAGACGTCTCACGGCATAAGGCGTTCTATCAAATGCAAGAATTATGATTATTATATTCAACATGACCTCTTCATCCTTGTACTCTATACTCCTAGCTATAAACCCTCAGGCCCCATTGGCTTTTTTAATGGTCTTATCCACTGAGGTCACTGCTTCCATTTCTGAGCCAGCCTTGGGTTCCAGCTCCCGATTCCCACTGCTACATATAACAGACGAGATTATTCCCTCTTCGCTTCAGCGGTGTAGATTTGCGCTACTGCTTTCACGCTGTGACACTCCCAGCAGGACAAACTCACAGCTTTTCAATGTAATTGTGGAGTCCTGTAGCTCAGTGGTTAGAGCACTCGCTTTGCAAGTGAGAGACCTGAGTTCAATTCCAGGCAGAGGGCGAAACCTTGGGTAAGTTTCCTTACTCCACACGCCTAATAATAATCCCTCCAAAACAAAAATAAATTGGTCATTTTCAATCCACGACTGTTTGTGGGACATTGCTGTGCGCAATTGGCTGCCGCGTTCGCCCACAAATATACAGTCAACTCACTTTACAGTATATTCTGTGAAGTGCTTTGGGACGTCCTGCCAATGTGAAAAGCGCTATATCAAATGCAAGGATTATTATTATTATAGGGAGAGACGCATTGATTATCAGCCTGATTCTGCTCGGCTGCTACAGACTGGTCACTGAGGTGTAAAAGCCACCACAATCCGGATCTACTATAGAGAGGAACTGGACAGGACAAGACCACCGCGAGCCCATCAGTGACAAGCAAACCCTACTCTAGTCTATATCTCACACTGGATTCTCTCTGCCGTTTACAATGACTGGGTTGGCCACATCAAGCAGATTCAATGTGATCTGCCTTCACATTTTATCTGTGGAGTGATCGGCCTTGATGAACCTGAAAGGCCTTTTCGTGCTGCAATCATTCAGAGGGTAAGAACCAGGAGGAGGCCATTCAGCTCATCGAGCCTGTTCCAAAAGTCTATTACATCATGGTTAACCTCCACCCTGTTCATCTCATGCCAGAGTTAATGCCTAAATTGTTAAGATGCCAAGGAATGAAGACCACATGGCTTAACCAGCTAAAGCAACCCAACCTAATGTTACAGCGCACTGGTAAGCTTCTCACTATTTGCCCAGCTAGGTTTACCCTCCCTACTAGGGCTTTGGCTTGCAGAGTCATCATCACAATAAAATAATAATCTTTGCATTTGATATTATTTATCACGTCTCAAAGCACTTCACAGAATGTACTGTAAAGTGAATTGAATGTGTATTTTATGGGTAAAACACAGCAGTCAATTGCGAATAGCAGTGTCCCAAAAACTGTCATGGATTGAGTGACCAAATATGTATTTATTTATCTACTTAGTTATTTTTGGAGGGATTTTTAACTCCGCCAATTGACTAACAACCAGGTTCCTACGTATTGCTAGGTAAATAGAGGCTTGTGGAGTAAGGAAACTTGCCTAAGGTATCGCCCTGCCAAGGAATCGAATCCAGGTCCTCTCGCTTGTATGGCAAGTGAGCTAACCATTTGATTACAGGACTCCACCAAGCCCAGAAATCCTTTGAGACATCCTCCCAATATGAAAGGTAATGTATGAAATGCATGGATTGATGCTAATATAATGGCTTCCTACTGAATCCTAGATTTCTATGGTTCTTTTATGTGACCAGGGCTGTATACGTGGTAAAGTTTTGATGCACATTATTGACACACAGAGACTCTGAACCAATGCCCTTGAATGATCCCAACAGTATGTTTAAAGGGGCAAACATTCAAAAACCTGACTGTAATAATAAATTGAGAAAGAAATGAATACTGACCAGATTTTACTGTAGACTCTGGTGGTGAGGATGTTTATTATCAAGTCAGATGCCAGGAGAGCACCCTATAACACTCAATCACACCAAATAATTGTCTTTCTGTTGCTTGTTTGGAATATTTTCCTTTCAATATGAAGCAATAATCACACCATTGGGGAATGGAGTTGGAGGAGCTGTTTTGCCCAGCACTGGAAGATGTAAATGTAATACAATAAGAATAATAAAGCTGGCATTTGATTTAGCGCTTTCCACGTCTTCTAGAGGTTTCGAAGCATTTCACAGAATATACTGTAAGTGAATTGACAGTATATTTGTGGGCGAAATGTGGCAGCCAACTGCACACAGCAGAGTCCCACAAACAATCGTGGATTGAAGTGACCAATTTATTGTTGTTTTTTTTTCTTGAGGGATATTGTCAGGCATGTGGAGTAATGTAACAGCATTACTCCACGTCAGTGTCTGGGGATGTAACTTTGCACATGCTTGTGCTTGTGAAAGTAAAGGGAAAGAGAAGGGAGTTTCTTTCTCATATGTTCTGGCCAACAGTCCCCCAGGCAAAAATCGGTCATTCACTTCCCGGCTGTTTGTAGGACATTGCTGTGTGCAACTTCACTGCCCCATTCTCCTACAAATACACAACAACAAGGTTACATTTGTATAGTGCCTTTCACGTCAGGAGGACGTCCCAAGGCGCTGGACAGAGTACAGCATTTCAGACCTGAGGTGGGGTCAGGGGGGAGAAGGGAGGAGAGGGAAAGGGGGATGACTGATGGCATGGTCAAAGAGGAGGGTTTTGCGGCGGGACTTGAAGGAGGCTAAGGAGGGGGTGAGGCGGAGTGATTGGGGGATGGAATTCCAAAGGGTGGCTGAAGGCTCTCCCGCCAATGGTGGCACAGTCACTACGCTACATCTGGATGAGAGCCAACTTTCTACAGCTGAATGTTAGCAAGACCGAGGCCCTCCTGATTGACTTGCGCTAGCGCCTCAGGCATTGGCAGCATTAGTATTTATGGATGCACACTCCACGTCACAAAGCCAGTCTGGAACTGGGCATCTTATTCAACCCTCAACTGTCCTTTCTCTCCCATATCCGTGTCATGACCCGCTCTGCCTTCCCCCACCTCCACAACATTGCCCAACTCCACCACTGCCTCATCCCTTAGGCCACTGAAACCCTCATACACACATTCAGCACCTCAAGGCTCGACTACGGAAACTCCCTCCTTGTCGACTTCCCCAACTCTTCACTCCACAAGCTGCAGATCATCCAAAAGTCTGCAGCTCTGTCCTCTCCCGGACCAGGCTCCGTGACCCCATCACCTCCATCCTCACCTGGCTTCACTGACTCCCCATCCCTCAGAGGATAGAATTCAAAATCCTCATCCTCACTTTCAAAGCCCTCCACGGCCTTGCCCCCTCCTACCTCTCTAACCTGCTGAACCCCTATCAATCTGTCCATTCCCTCCATTCAGCAGGCTCCGCCTACTCCATAACTCCCGCCTGACCTGCCTTTCCCATCGGTGTCTAGGCTTTCAGCCTCTCTGCCCCCACACTTTGGAACTCCATCCCACAATCCCTTCGCCTTGCTCCCTCCCTTTCCTCCCTCAAGGCACGGCTCAAGACCCTCCTTTTTGACCATGTCTTCACCTGCCCTCCTACCTCTCTACCCTCCCTCATTCCAACCCTGCCCCCCCACGCTCGGGTCCTGATCCCTGACTATTCAGCGCCTTGGGACTTCCTCCCGACGTGAAAGGCCCTTTACAAATGTAATTTTGTTGTTGTTGTTTATAGTATTTTGAGACATCTCAATTATGTGATGAAGGGCTGTAGCAAATGCAAGATTTATTATTAATTATCCTTATTCTTAGTAGTATCATTATCAGAATGACTGCAATGGGTTACTGAGATGGGTGGTTGATGCCAGGACACTGGACTCATTTAAAAATAGCTCAATGCTGTGATGGAGAAATGGTAGGGTGGGGATTCTAGGAGGTTGGGATGAGATCAGATGGGCCAAAGTTCATCTATGAATGCAGAGTCACTACACCTAGCAGTAAACAATATGAAGTGCTTCGAGGTGCTTCAATCGGCCAGGTTGCTGCATGAGACAGAAGGATTATTATTAAATGAGACATAAAATGAGGGATGTGTGTGATGGTAATCGCTGACCAGTGACTGATTACAAGAAATGATTGCATGGTTCTCACACAGCCAGAGGCAGCGAGGCCTGGCACACATCACCAGATGACCCAGATTTTAAGCGTGTGTTTTTTTTTTGTAAATTCAATCTATAAAAAGGAACTGAAGCCAAAGCAATGTGAAGAGAGCAGAGATAACAATCAGACACTGCTAGCGAGTGGAACCATCTCCTCAACCAGAGCCTTCGAATGGTTTCCCACAAAGACATTGGAACATCTATCTATTCATCTCCCTCTTACACAAACCCGAAAACACCGAGCCTGTACAGAAAGGACATACTTTTAATAATAATAATCCTTCCATTTATATAGCACACATATCAAAGTGCTTAATGAGATTTACTGTTAAGTGTTAAGTGGAGTGACTGTATTTTATGGGAGAACCATCCTCTGGAACTCCATCCCGGAGCCCCTATACCTCACCCCCTCCCTTGCCTCCTACAAGGCCATCTCAAGACCTTCTTCGGCCACGCCTTTGGTCATTTGTACACCACCACCACCCTTCACCCCTCTTGACTCCAGGCCAAAACTCAGGTGCAAACCTTTGACTGTCCAGTGCCTTGGGACATTCTCCCGACATGAAAGGAGCCGTATAAATGTAATCTGGGGTTGCTGTTGTTTGTTGATTGCGGGAATCAATGCAGAGGTTCCCTGGGAGATGGAGTGGGTGAGGCCAACGATTGGGTTGGCAATGTCTCTAGTGCCTTATGTCATGATGCCCAGAACTGCGTGCAATGCTCTCGGTATGTCTGAGCAGAGCACTACACTGTCTGACTGTGACATCTGGGGATCTGATTTCAACTGATCTCGCCCAGCATTCTGTTTGCCTTGTTTATTGCTAACTCTCACTATTTTCACATACTGAGTGATGAGTCAACCAACACCCCTAGATCTCCTTCAGCTTCCCCCTTGGCCAGGTCTATCCAAACAGTTTATCAACAACAACAACAAGATTCCATTTATAGAGCGCCTTTCACGTCAGGAGGATGTCCCAAGGCGCTGTACAATTGGGTCAGGACCCGAGCAGGGGGGAAATGGTCAGGGTGAGGGGAGGGAAGAGAGGGAGCACGGAGGGGGTAGAGAGTCGAGAGGGGAGCTGAAGGCACGGTCAAAGAGAAAGGTCTTGAGACCGGCCTTGAAGGAGGAAAGGGAGGAAGCGGCGAAGGCACTGGGGGATAGAGTTCCAGAGCCTAGGGGCTAAGAGGCTGAAGGCCCGGCCACCGATGGTAGGGTGGTTGGGGCGGGGGATGTGGAGCAGACCGGAGTCAGAGGAACGGAGGGTACGGGCAGGTAGGTAGGGGGATATTAGGTCAGAGAGGTAGGAGGGAGCGAGGCCGTGAATGGCCTTGCAGGTGAGGATGAGGATCTTGAATTCGATCCTCTGGGGGATGGGGAGCCAGTGGAGGTGAGCGAGGGTGGGAGTGATGTGGTCGCGGTGTCTGGTGCGGGACAGTACACGAGCTGCAGAGTTCTGAATGACCTGCAGCTTGTGGAGGGAGGTGCCGGGAAGGCCGGCGAGGAGAGAGTTCCCATAGTCCAGCCTTGAGGTGATAAAGGCGTGGACCAGAGTTTCAACAGCGTGAGGGGTGCCATAGTCTGGCGATATTTCGGAGGTGATGGAAGGCGGTGCCAGTTGTGGTGCGGATATGAGGGAGAAAGGACAGCTCAGGGTCGAACAGAACACCGAGGTTCCTGACCGGCTTTGAGAGGTGGAGAGTGCAGCCTTGGATGCTGATGCTGTCAACGTCTGAGGTGCGGAGGCGCTGACGCGAGCCAATCAGGAGGGCCTCAAACCACTCAAACCACTAAAGGACAAACGCTTTTGTCTCCTGTTTTGACTCTCCATAGATCTGGAATTGCACCACCCTTTGTAGCCTGAAAGATCATTTTAGTTTAAAAGTTAAGTAGGTGCAGAACCACGTTAAATCTTTAAAGCCAGCTTCGTTTTAAGAACCGCGGAAAATTGGCTTTAAAATAAATAAATAGATAAATTAATTAATTAATTAATAAATTAATAACCGATAATATTGTGGCCACCCAATCCACGATTGTTTGTGGGATACTGCTGTGTGTAATTGGCTGCCAATTTTCACCTACAAATAGAGCCAGTTGAGTTTACGGTATATTCTGTGAAGTGCTTTGAGACGTCTCAATAACGTGATAAGACACTATATCAATTGCAAGGATTATTATTATTATTTGGCAAAATAAAGCCTGCTCCTCCTGCGCTGGGATCTGGGTCGGATTTTGTCGAAGACCAGCAGCCTTTGCAACACTAACATTGTAAAAGTGTAAAAGCCTTCTCCCTGCTGACTTCCTGTTTATGACATGTGGTTAGCTGGTTCCCTTTCCCCATTGCTGTGCATTATATTACTGGTAGCCAGCTTGTGATCTGTCCCTGGGGACCTCTGACCCTGCTCGGCTAATGGCCAGCCAGCCCATTCCATCCAGTTTCCAGAATGGTTTAGTAGCTGCTTGTCCGGTGTTCAGTTTCCTCAGTTAATCTGTCAGGCATCTGATGTGACTGAGTAATCTGTGATGTCCCATTTCCCTGGCAGTCCAGTAAGATCAGTCGGTACCACTCTCACCTCTGGGTCAGAAGGTTGTGGGTTTAATTCTCACATCGCCGGCTTTGAGCTCACAGTCTATGATGACACTCCAGTCTGTGAAGATCTTTGAGATGTCTCAATGACATGATAAGGTGCTATACCAAATGCAATGATTGTGGAGTCTTGCAAGCATTAGTTAGAGCACTCGCCTCGCAAGCGAGAGGACCTGGGTTCTGTTTACCCAGCAGTAAGTAGTGACCCGGTTGGTAGTTGATTGGAAGGTCGATTTCCGGGGATAATAATTCCTCAAAAAAAACCATTTGATCACTCAATTCACAACTGTTTGTGGGACACTCCTGTGCACAATTGGCTGCCGTGTTTTGCAGACAAAATACAATCATTGCACTACAGTATATTCTGTGAAGCGCTTTGAGACATCTCAACAATGTGATAAGGCCCTATATCAAATGCAAGGATTATTATAATGATGCCAAATGACCGAGAGAGGTGTGTGGGGTTAGGGGCAGAACCGAGATGAGGAACAGTTTTACTGTTTGGAAGGAGCTGCCAAGTTTAAGATGTTGATGTGGGTGATGTTGATGTGCATCAGTTGTGGCTGATTTCCTGCTTTACACCATTCTCTTTTGCCAAAGGAAAATTGCAAGTGAGTTAATAATTAACTATTGGTCACCATCACTCTCACCAACCTGTGCACAAGCTCTTCAGGAGAGTTAAGTTGAACAGGATGACCTCTCCTGGGAGAAAGTGTGCACTCCATTTCAAAATCATCCTTTAATCTGATACAGCAATTAATCACATTGTTGAGACATCCTAACGACCTTCAAGATCGGTCTGGATGAAGAAGGCCCTTCAGTCCGTCTGGTCTTATCCCTCTAGAACCAACTGTACCGTTTCCCCCCCCCCACCCACCCCCATCACAGTATTCAGCTGCTTTTTATACAAGTCCCGGCCTCAATCACCTTTCTTAACGACTGTTTAGTCATTATTTACCCTCTTCTAAAGAAAAACATCTGGTTTCTGTCCTTAAATTGTCCTTTACATCTCGAAACCTGTGTCCACTTGTTCTGCTGTCATAATAATAATAATCCTTGCATTTGATATAGCACCTTATCACGTCTTCGGGACATCTCAAAGTGCTTCACAGCTACTGTAAAGTGAATTGACTGTATATTGTGTGGTCATGATACATCCTAAAGTATTCATCCGGGTTTACTTTTTCAATCTCATTTAAAATTTAAAAATCTCATTCCTCAAACACTGGGGATCAGCCTCGTTGGTCTCCTAATGCAGTCTCTGGTGCTTGGTCAGCCCCTTATGTCACAGTGACCATAGCTGTCTGCAGTATTCAAGGTGTGGCCTGACCAGAGCACTGTAGAGCTAGAGCATGACTCGTGATCTGAACTCAACTGATTTAGCAATCTCGCCCAGCAGCCTGTTTGCCTTGTTTATTGCTGCCTTACACCATTTTGAGACAGTGAGTGACAAGTCAACTAACATCCCTAACTCTCTTCCAGTTTCCCCCTTGGCAAGTTCCTGCTTCACAGCATTTATCGTAAAATGTAGTGACTGTGTATTGAAGGTGAACACGGCAGACAGTTTGCACATAGCAACGTCCCACAAACAGGCATGAAGGGAATGAACATTTCTACCCAGGACAATGGGAAAAAATAGCTTCCTTCTTGTCGCAGCCGAAGGATGGCATCTCTAATTGGGCAGCGCTTCCCCAGCACCATAGGAGAGTGTCTGCCTGGACATTAACAAACAAATCACAAAGCGTGTATATGTGGAACTCTTATTAGTCTGATTTGGAGATGATTAGCGCAGCGATGGGTTTCGGTGGATGTTTTAATTGCATTGAGACACTACCCTGGAGGGTGCTATATAAGTGCAAGTTGTTGTTGCTGTCTGACACCTGGCAGGCCAAAATAAACCGGAGAAAATGGGACGTGTGCACCTTGGCAGGTAAGTGTACTGTATTTATGTGCTTGAATTCAACAAAATATGAATCGTGGTTCTGTTTTTAAATGTAGCTTGATTGGTTCTCTGGTGAGCAATTAAATGCCTCCTGAATGTATGTATAATGCAGTGTCTTCCACCGGGCACTATTTATTGAATCGCAGGGCAGAACTCATTATAGAGTGCATATGGTATTTATGATAGGGTCTAAGTCTCATTGCCAGACATTCTTGTGGAGTCCTATAGTGTATTGATTAGAGCATGGGTTAGTGCGCTTGCCTCGCAAGCGAGAGGACCCAGGTTTGATTCCCGGGCGGGGCGCAACCTTTTATGAGTTTCCTTACTGCACACCTCTGTTTACCTAGTAGTAAGTAGGAACCCAGTTGTTAGTTGATTGGTGGATTACTTTCCCTTTTAAAAAACAATTGGTCACTCAATCCATGGCTGTTTGCGAGGCAATTGGCTGCCGCATTTCGCCCACAAAATATACAGTAAATTCACTGCCGCAGCTGCTGCTTCAGGTGGACATTAAAGATCTTATGGCACTATTCGAAAAGAGAAGGGAGTTTCTCTTTCCTGGTGTCCTGGCCAATAATCCCACCCCCCACCCCCAATAAAATTGATCACTCTATGGCTGTTTGTGGGACACTGTTGGGTGCAACTGGCTGCCGTGTTTCACCACAAAATACACAGTCTATCCAATTTACAGCGTATCCTGTGAAGTGCTTTGAGATGTCTCGATGACATGATAAAGCACTATATCAAATGCAAGGATTGTTACATCAGATCGATGGGGATGGATACACACACTCACTATTTAACAGTTAGGACAACAATATATTTTAATCATTTTGTAACGGGCTGTTTGCATTCTACACTGTGAGGCCAGTTCCCTGACGCAGGCCGGGCACTGGCTGCCCTTCATACTGCCAGTTCTGATCACTTGTCTCCCGAGTATTTATAAATAACTTTAATACAATTGCTAAAATATCATTTCACTTTGCAGCATTGAAGTCACATTATTACTTTTAAGCATTAGAATTATTGAATTTCACAGGAGCCAGAGGGACGCATTGACCAAGCTCTCTGAACACAGGAGATCAGAGCTCTGCTCAGGGTACTAACCTGCTGCCCTGAGTGTTCAAGGAAATTAACTCCTCAGTAATAATAATAACCTTTGCATTTGATATAGCGCCTTATCACTTCGCTGAGAGGTTTCAGCGCTTGACAGATTATCTTGTAAAGAGGATTAACTTTGTACTGTGGGCAAAACTCAGCAGCCAGTTGCGCACAGCCAATGTCCCACAAACAGTTGTGGATTGAGTGATCAATACCTTTTTTTGGAGCGATTATTACCCCCGGAAAGCAATCCACCAATCAACTAACAACCGGGGTGCTAGGTAAACAGAGGAGTGTGGAGTAAGGAATCTTGCCTGTTTCGCCCCGCCCAGGAATCGAACCCGGGCCCTCTCGCTTGCGAGCTGAGTGTGCTAGCCACTACCCTACAGGACTCGAGCAGAATGACAGAATGTAATCTGTCATTAAAAAGAAACTTACAAAATCAACACCGGACGGACAATCTCAGATCAAGAAACAAATCTCACAATACAATGATCTTTCAACCAATTCCATCAATTGAAAGCGAGCAGGACAAGGGTGAATTAGCCACTAATTGAGTCATATGGGTGTAGCACAGCATGAATGCCATTGATCACATTTTTGAAGTACGCCATTGTTAATTCAAAATAATACTCAACAGCGAAGATTTCCATACATAGAAAGCCAGATGCCTCAAATTAAATTGACAATAATTGAAGCTTAAGTGGGAAATTACTCCCGAGTGGTTTGACACATCACATCGAGATTTCCTTATTGGTTAAATATCTCAGGTCCTTGTACAGTCCCAGTTGCATATTGGTCGGAGCGCATGCCTCACAAGCGAGAGAATCCAGGTTTGATTCCTGGCGGGGCAAAACCTTAGGCAAGTTTTCTAATTCCATATGGCTATGTTTACCTAGCAGTAACTAGGAACCCAGTTGTTAGTCAATTGGCGGATTGCTTTCTGGCTGTAATAATCCATCAGAATAAATAATTCAATAATAAAAATGTGGTCACTCAATCCACTGTTTACGGGACACTGCGGTGCGCAATTGACGTCCACAAAATACACAGTCAATTAACTACAGTATACTCTGAAGTGCCTCGAGACATCTCAATGACGTGATAAGGTACTATATCAAATGCAATTATTATTATTATATTTAGTCTTGATAAGTGATTAGCCACCTGATCTTATTCTTCCAGGATTATTTTCTAGGCCAACTCAGCAACCAGTTTGCACACAGCAAAAGTCCCACAAACTGCCATGGAATGAGTGACCAATTTTATCTGAGGATTTGTTGGCCAGGACACTGGAGAGAGAAACTCCCTTCTCGTTTCCATTCGTGCCATGGGATCTTTAAAGTCCACCTGAACAGGCAGACAGGACCTCAGTTTAAAGTCTAATCCAAAGAATGACACCTCTGTTAAAGCAGCACACCACCACACTTCACTGGAGTGTCAGCATGGTCTATATGGGTTCAAAGTTGTTATGCAGGGCTTGAACCTATAACCTTCATAGGAATTAAGGCTATTAATGTCCCATTTTAACTCTGTTACTCCCAGTGCCAACAACTGAAATTATACTTCTTCCCTTTTATGGTTGTCCATACAGGGCTTGGGCAATGGCAAGTGAGTTGTTTTCTCAGTGCAATCCTTCTGCACCAAGCAAAGGTTAGTCAGGGTGTTTCCTGATGCACAAGGAACTAAATGTGCAATGAGAGAGAGGGGGAGAGCAGGCTTGTCTTCCCTTGAGTTTAGAAGGCTGAGGGATGATTGATTGAGGTGTTTAAAATGATAAAGGGATTTGATAGGTTAGCTACAGAGAAACTATTTCCTCTGGTGGGGGAATCCAGAACAAGGGGGCTTAATCTTAAAATTAGAGCTAGAGCATTTTGGAGTGAAATCAGGAAGTACTTTTTCATACAAAGGCAATATTCAAAAAGGAAAGGAGTTTCTCTCTCCCCCGGTGTTCTCCCCAACGATCCCCCAGATAAAATTCATCATTCACTCCATGGCTGTGGTGCCACCCTTCAGAACTGCAGGCGGACATTAAAGATTCCCTGGAGCAACTCGAAAATAGAAGGAGGTTTGTAGACTAATCCATACAGAATTAATTGCTATCAACATCGCCATTATTGTAGCATGTGACTACCAGGATGGTAGAAGGCAAACTAGATGGACCCTAGTTCTTTTTCGTCTACGTTTTCCCGACATGGGGCTTCAACCCACAACCTTCTGACTCAGAAGCCAGAGTGCCTGCACTGAGCCTAGCTTTCATCCTGGCCAGGAATAGGTGTGAGATTGGTAACAACCTGCCCTGCAGGGTATGTCACTGCCTTCACACATCAAACATCAATACTTGTCAGGCATCACACTGAAAGGAACTGCTCTTAAGCATCAAAGGACGTTCCTCCCGATGTCCTGGCTGACAATTCCTCGGATAAAATTAGTCATTCATTTTAATGAACTTCAGATGAGAAGTTAAACTGAGGTGTTGTCCGTCTGTTCAGGTGGACATTAAAGATCCCATGGCACTCTTCGAAAAGAGACGGGAGTTTCTCTCTCCCGGTGTCCTTTCCAACAATCCCCTACAATCCTCCATTGCTGCTTGTGGGATATTGGTGTGTGCAAATTGTGCTGCTATGTTCACCCACAAAATACAGTCACGCAATTTCACGGCAACTCCTGTGAAGAGCTTTGAGTTGTCCTGCTGTGAAAGTCGCTGTACCAAATGCAAGGATGATTTTTGTTATAAATCACTTCATCTTCACTCCATCTTTCCATTCTCAATACCCATTTAAAAGCCTCTTTTTTGATCATGATCTTGGCCTCCCCATCCTGTCTCCCCCCACCCCCCAATCGCTTAGGCTCTCACGCTGTCTCTCTAAAGTGCTTGGAGACTTTTTTTCCTCAATGACAGGCACTGTATGAGTGCACATTGCTGCCATGGTTGTCAGAAGCCTCTCGGTGAGAATCATCAGTGCTGAAGCAAGTCAGATATTAATGACTCTCTGCATCAGGCTGGGCTCTGTCCTGACCTGCCCTTTATAAGAGGCTGTGAACCTGTGTCCTCTTGTCCTGCTGCATGGGTATATCTGAAATGATTGCATCAAATTTACTTTCTCCATCTGGTTTAACAATTGATATGTGTCTATAGATTTCTGCCAGAGCTGTCTGTATTAGAGTTTGCAGCCTGCGCTGCTAAGATTAGACTGCTGAGAGAGGTTTGTGGATCGTCTGTCATTGGCAGCAGCATTGGCGAGGTCTGAAATACACAATAAAGCCAGCCCAGACCTCATAGGGGTCTCACACTGTCCTAATCCAACACATAGTGCCCTCACAGAGGACAGCACCTCAGAGAGCTGAAATGGGAAATGAAAGCGAGGCAAGTACAAGTCTTGAAAATATGGGGTTTCCTTCCTTGTCCTTATAAACAAGGTGTGGTCCCTGGGGCAGACCATTCCTGCTCAGGACCCTCAAAATTATGTCAATGATTACTTCACGACCTGGAAGTGGTTCCAGCAACCATTTTTATTAAGGGAACTGCTGCGGAGAAGTGGTAAGCGGGATCTCCTTGGAGCTGAACTGACTCCAAGGTGACATGTTTGGTAAAGGAATATTGGAATTGAACCAGCCCTCTGTGGCAGTCTTGGTAGTCTGGTACTTGAGCCAGGTGGGTCTGCAATATTACAGGCACTGCTGATGACAGCACAGCCAGCCTGGCTCATTGGCAGATTAGGAAGGGCAGACTAGTCACTGGGGACAGGGAGTCATCCCACTCAACTCCTGTTAGCCTTGCAAGCCAAACTCCTAATGGGTAGGGTGGCCCTAGCTGGACAAGCAGCAGCAAAGCTTGCCAGACAGTGTTATTAATGGCAAGCTATGCGGTTTTAACTGGTTTGAGTCCAGGAGTTAGCCCAAGCCTTGGCTCTTGCCAACCTGCACCAAATACTTTCCGGAATTAGGATCTGTCCCTCCAGGGAGAGAGTGTACATTCCATTCCAACAATCAATCTCTGAAATTTCCATGTGTAGCTGGGATGTATGGAATTCTCAGGTTGGTTTGGATACTCTTAAAGCATGGTGATGGGTTTTTGAGTGTGTCAGGCACCCGGTTGACCCCTCAAAAAACACAACAGGTTTTAAATGACACGCACACATTGACTTGCTATCTATCACAAGCTGAGTTCCCGCAGCCAATATACTGGCAGCAGAAAAGGCTGCTTGCTGGGCAGGTGCTGCTGTGTTCTCAGAAGACGTTGGTGGCTTTTTGCACCTGGCTCAGCCTTAGCCCCGCTGTGTGGGTTATTACCCTAGAAAAGAGATCCACCAATTGACTAACAACTGGGTTCCTACTTACTGCTAGGTAAACCGAGGCGTGTGGAGTATGGAAACTTGCCTAACATTTTGGCCTGCCCAGGAATCAAACCCAGGTCCTCTCAGTTGTGAGGCGAGTGTTCTAACTAATATGCTGCAGGACTCCACGTAAACCACTAAGCTATAGGACTCGAGTAAACCCAGAACAATGCTTTAGCATGAACCAGGGCAGCAGAATAAAAGGGCATGGGTTTAGAGGTGTATAGGGCAATTTCAGGACAGATACAAAGATGTTTTACTTTACCCAGAGGTAATTAACGACTGGAACAGGTTACCAAAGAGCCAGGACACTGGAACTCATTTAGAAGCCAGCTTGATACGGTGATGGTAGGGTAGTGGATCTGGAGTGATGAGATCAGGTGGGTTGAAGAGTCTTCCTAAGTGATCTTGAGAAAGGACCAGGGCAGGTGCGTCAGAAGGGAACAAGAAGGTGGGGGCTTGTGTGGCATATAAACACCGGCACCAACTGGCTGGGCCGAATGGCGTGTTTCCATACTATACAGTCTGCGTCATTCAGTGTAGCTGTGTATCTTGGTGTCCCAGTGTTTTTGGACGTGCTTCCGATGGAGTAAGGTGTTGCACAATACAGATGCAATTTGGTGTAACTCTATGTAACTCTGTAACTGGGGCTAATGTGCCTGAAGTTGCCCAGGGAGGGGTATGGCCCAGGGAGTGGTGTTGGGGGATCAAAAAGCAGGGTGACAGACACTGAAAGTCAGAGAGTTCACACGGGCGCTGGACTTGGGACACGTACCGACATGTTCCAATTTCTTAACTTCAATTAGATTTAAACCCAATCACAGCCCTCACCCGTATCCCCAGCATATCCTGTGGTTGTGGATTTTGTGTGTGTGTGGGAGTATGAGTGTGTGGGGGTGGGTGAAGGCAGTTAAAACAAGTAACTGTCAATAACTCACAGAGAAACGGAAGCGAGTGAAGTGACAGTGATGAAGGTCGGTGTACCTGCTGGCACCTGTGTGAGTGAGCCTGTGTATGTGAATGTGAGTGAATGTGAGTGAGTGTGGGGTTTAGCAGGTGAGGCTGGGGAAGGGGAGAGGTAGGATGGAAATAGATGTCAGGCACATTTCCTCAAGCCTAATGTCAAAATATTTAGCAAAGTGCGGTGGGAGCACAGGAAATTCTTGAAAAATTTAATAATTCCTCACAGTTAGCAAGGTTGTGAGTCAGAAAGAAAATATTAGGCACAGCTCCCAGAAGAAAATAACTGCTTACTAGTGACCAAGGTTTCAATCGTAACACACACACACTGAGCTGTAACACTACCATATACAATATCATAGCCACTGATATCTCCAAGCTAGGCTGGAGTCATATTCTAGCCCTGATACTTGCAATTACCTACATGTTGTAATATATCATATCATAAACTGTATCATAATAATAATCCTTGCATTTGATTCCCATCAGGGGGACATTTCAAATGTTTATGTGATTCATAGGATTTACTGTAAAGTGGATCGACTGTGGGCGAAACTCGGCAGCCAATTTGCACGCAGCAATGTTCTACAAACAGCCTTGGAGTGAATGATCAATTTTATCTGGGGGATTCTTAGCCAGGACACGTGTAGAGAGAAACTCCCTTCTCTTTTCAAATAGCTCCGTGGGATCTTTACGTTCCACCTGAACAGACTGACAGGGCCTCAGGTTAACGTCTCATCTGAGGATGGCACCTCGAGATAACACAGCGCTCCCCAAGTGCTGCACTGGAGCATCACCTTAGACTGTGTGAGCTAAAAGTCCCGAGATGGGGTTTGAACCCACAACCTTTTATTGAGAGACAAAAGTGTTACTGACTGAGCCAGGCTGACACCTGCTGAGAAGATTAAGGGAGGGAAACCTATGACGTTAGGATGAGAGACGATGCTTCCAACTATTCTCTGTCCAGTCACCAAAGAGCCCAGCTTTAAAGATATCACAAAAAGAATTAAAGGGGAGGTTCAGAAAAAAAATCGCTCAAAGAGAGCGGTGGGAAAGTGAATTCTCTGCCACCAGCTGGGGATGAAGCAGAATCCATCAATTTATTTTGATAGAGAAATGGGACATAGGAAGACAAATGTTAAGGGGAGAAAATGAACTCCCTCATCTTTTCAAATAGTGTCATGGGAATCTTTAACGTCCACCTGAACATGCACATACCGGCTGTTTAAAGCCTTCACTGTCAGCTTACAATCCCAACAGGGGGGCTCGAGCCCACAGCCTCCTGACTCACAGGCGAGAGCGCTACCCACTGAGCCAGGCTGACGCCGAGGATGTTTGTTCCTCACTCTCTCACATAATCGCCTTACCCTCCTCACGTACTCGCCTGCCTGTAAACTTGATCACACTGCCCTTGGCAGCCACAGGCCCTCTCTGTGGGAAGAGTTCACAAGTCAATCCCCCGGTGATTGCACCTGATGCACAATATGGAATAATAATCCTTGCATTTTGATATAATGTCTTATCACGTCATTGAGACGTCTCAAAGCGCTTCACAGAATATACTGTAAAGTGGATTGATTATATTTTGTGGGCGAAATGCGACAGCCAATTATGCACAGCAGTGTGCCACAAACAGTCATGGGTTGAGCAACCCAATTTTATTTTGAGGGATTATTATTCCCAGAAAGCGATCCGTGCCAATCGACAACTGGGACCTCAGTTTAAGTTCTCATCTGAAGGACGACACATCCATCAGTGCAGCGCACCCCCATCACCGCACTGGTGGGTTCCCACAGATAAAATCGGTCACTCTTCATGACTGTTTGTGGGACCTTGCTGTGCGCAAAGTAGCTATTGGGTTCACCTAAAAATAAACAGTCACTGCACTTTGCAGTAAATCCTGTGAAGTGCTTTGAGACATCTTGACGACAGTGAAGTATCCAGTCAAGTGTCTGGAGGTATCACCGTGTGTGTCTGTGTGTGATTAGTGCTGGGGGCATGTTTTGTTGTTGCGTCAGTCTGCGCACTATTGCAAAAAATTGTTCTCAGGAGATGTAATAAACTCTCCCGCTCCCTCAGCCTTGGAAATAAATTGAACATTTAGTTGAATTTTGGTGCGGGTAAGATTTATGCTCGTGACGTACACATCTCATGCAACCCCAGAGCAAAACCACTGCCAATTGTTCTGCTCTGCTTCAGCTTGTCTGCATGGTAGGGAGTGGAGCACAGAGAGATGAGAGTAAACAGCCCTCCCCTCCACACATTGAGCTACAGACTCCTGTACTGCCGAGGCCTGGAGGGAGTCCAAGCCAGACTAGGAGAGTGAGGAAAGACAAGTGGAAGACAACTGGCAAAGATCCCAGTGAAGCTGAAGGGAAATATGAAATTCCTGGCTTTTCACAAATCCCACGATATGGACTCATTCGTGCACAGATATTCACTAGCACAGTTTAGTGCCGGAAGCCATTGATCACTGGGATTTGGAGCTGATACACATGGCAATGAGCATAATTCCACATGCATCAGAGCGAGCAGCACAAGTTGACAGTTTCAGGACAGACACCAGGAAGTTTTCTTAACTCAGAAGGAATCAATTAGTGGAACTGGTTGCCAGTTACGGTGGGTGCGGTCAGGACACTGGACTCATTTGTGGAGTAGCTTAGTGGTTAGAGCGCTCACCTCACAAACGAGAGAACCCGGGTTTGATTCCCGGGAGGGGGGAAACCTTAGGCAAGTTTCCTTATCCCACACGCCTCTGTTTACCTAGCAGTAAGTAGGAGCCCGCTTGTTAGTCGATTGGCGGATCACTTTTCCGGGGGTAATAATCGCTATAAAAATAAGAAGAATTTGGTCACTTAATCCACAAAGATTTCTGGGCCACTGCTGTGCACAATTGGCTGCCGAGTTTCACCCACAAAATATGCAGTTGATTCACTTTAAGTATATGCTGTGCAGAGCTTTGAGACATCTCGAAGACATGATAGGACACTATATCAAATGCAAGGATTATTATATTATTATAATAATGCTTTTCATCTTCTGGGTATAGCAAACAATATAACTTGGCCTTGCAGGATTTGGCTGTGTCTCACGTGGTTTGGGAGAGTGGAAGGGGATTCCCTTTGCCAACAAATGGTCACTCTTAGTAATGAATTCCTGGTATTCAAGGCTTGAAAAGCCACAACACTTACTCGGGCTATCGCTCTTTCTCTCTCTCTGGGATTCTGTATTATTCATAACTTGTGCAATGCTGAATTTAAGGAAAATAATTAATATCAACCATCTCCATTACTGTAGCATGCGACTACCAGAATGGACCTTGGTCTTTTATCATGTAGCAATTCCTATGTTCCTAAGGAAGCAATTTAATAGCTAGGTGGGTTCATCAGTAGAACGTGACCCTAAAACAATAATAATCCTGGCATTTGATACATCACATCATTGAGACATCTCAAAGTGCCTCACAGAATATCTTGTAAAGTGGATTGTGTATTTTGTGGGTGAAACGCGACAGCCTGTTGCACATAACAGTATCCCATGAACAGTCGTGGATTGAGTGACCCCATTTTTTTTGAGGGATTATTAACCGCGGAAAGCAATCCTCCAATAGACTAACAACCGGATTCCTACTTCCTCCTAGGTAAACAGAGGTGTGTGGAGTAAGGAAACTTGACTAAGGTTTTGCCCCGCCCGGAAATCAAACTGGGACCTCTCGCTTGTGAGGTGAACCACAACGCTATGGGAATCAAACCAGGGGGAATGGTCAGGACTGAGATGAGGAAGGATCTGTGATCAGAATCTAGAACACAGCGAGCCAGAGACAAGGGTCAGGCTAGTGCACTTAGAGAGGAGAGATATTTGAGGAGGGAAAGTATTCAGGGATATGGTGGGGCCCTGGGATCAGGGGAAGGTGCAGGATGCGGAACATGGAAGAATTTTGGCAGAAAAGGCTCAGTGGACTGAATGTTCCTGCTTTCTCATGTTTGTACAACATCCTACCCAAGGGTTTGGGATCCCAGTACTGGCCAGAGTCCTGACACTGGAGTTTAAGCAGCTAAAACATCACAAGCTTACAAAGCATTGGTAAGCTTCCTGCTGTCTGTCCATCTGTCATTGTTGGCTAGGATGCTGGGAGAAACTCCCTCGCTCAGCGGGTTCCGGCCTTCTCCAAGTCCCCTGCTCTGCCCAACCCCACAATTGGCAGTCGGAGCTTCAGCCTTTCTGCCCACACCCTTTGGAACTCTATCCTACAGTCCCTTTGCCTCGCCCTCTCCTTTGCCTCCTTCAAAGTCTGTCTCAAGTCTTTCGGTCACCCTCCTACCCATATCCTCACTGACCTCCACCCCTCCTGATCCCAAATCCCAGCACAGGTCCAAATCTCCGACTGTCCAGCACCTTGGGACATCCCCCCCCCCCCCCGGACGGGAAAGGTGCTATACAAATGTAACTTGTTGTTCTCTTCTTGCTTTGCAGCCATGTTGTTGACACTGCCACCACCCGAGGGCACCTCACGGGGTGGCAAGTGCCATGAACATTGCTGCAAAGCAGGAAAAGAATAACAAATCACAAGCCAGTTTCTCCTGATGTCCTGGATGATAATTTTGTCCATCAAAACTGATAACGTCCCAGGTTCTCAGGCTGTTGAGAAACCCTGTGGGCTACAGTTTGCCCAGACAGTCTGCTGTCAACAAGAGACAACCTTTATCTGCCAGTAATGTATCATTTCCACTCCAGCAGTCAATTTGCGCAGAGCAACGACCCACAAACAGTCATGATGTGAATGACCAATTAACCACCTGGGACGAGGAGGGGTGGTGGGGGGTGAAGAAGTAAGCGGGGTCTACTTGGTGCTGAACTGGCCCTAAGGTGACACGTTTGGCAATGGAATGTCAGAATCGAGCTAGTCCTCTGTGGTTGTCTCAGTAGACTAGTTCCTGAGCCAGGCGGGACTGCAGTAATCCTGCTGATGACATGGAAATCTTTGGCTTTGCAGGATTAGGTGAGTGGGAAGATCGTTGCTACAGTGTACTTGTTCTGCGAGAAAATTCCCTTCTCCTTTTTGAACTGGAAATATTGACATATCCTGTAAAAGGTCACTGGATAACCCTTTCATCTGGTACAGGTATCCATTACATGGGGCAGTGCCTTAATCTCCAAGTCAAGGCGTCTAAACCTGAGGTCAGGAAGTGTTTCCTCACACAGAGGGCTGTGAAGATAAGAATGTGTTGGTCTGGTAGTCCGCTTCCTGAGACACTACTCCAAGGCAACACTGATGACAGATCAGCCAGCTCGGCTTTTCAGAATTACTTGTACAAGCAGAGGTGCACTGGGGTTGTTCCCATTCGGCTCCTGTTAACCCTGCAAAGCCAAAGATCCCATGGCACTATAGGACAAGAAAAGGGAATTTCTCTCCTGACATCCTGGCCAACAACCCCTCAGATAATATATATGAGATAAGATATCCCCAGATAGGATATGAGGAGTCCCGTAGTGTAGTGATAAGAGTACTCGCCTCGCAAGCGAGAGGACCTGGGTTCAATTCCTGGATGGGGCGGAACCTTAGGCAAGTTTCCTTACTCCGCACGACTCTGTTTACCTAGCAGAAAGTAGTCGATTGGAGGATCGCTTTCCGGAAGTAATAATCCCTCCAAAAAAGAAAATGTGGTCACTCGATCCACGACTGTTTGTGGGACACTGCTGTATGCAACTGGCTTTTCGTCCACAAAACCCACAGTCACTCCACTTTACAATACATTCTGTGAAGTGCTTTGGGACATCTCAAGAACATGATAAGGCTCTATAGCAAATGCAAAGATTATTATTATGATCATTCACTTTATGGTTTTTTTGTCAGACAATGCTATGAGCAAATTGGCTGCTGTGTTCACCTACAAATACATAGTCACAACACTTCACTGTAAAACCTGTGAAGCGCTTTGAGAGGTCTTCACAACGTGGTCGGCACAATACCAAATACAAGGATTATTATTACAATAAATAAATAACAGAATGTCAACACAAACAACACTTGTCTACTCCAGCACTAGTGGTCACTGAAGCATGGGAAAGAGAAGGCAGATTATATAGCAAGAGGATGACTTTAGCG
Source organism: Callorhinchus milii (assembly GCF_018977255.1). Lineage (NCBI taxonomy): Eukaryota > Metazoa > Chordata > Chondrichthyes > Chimaeriformes > Callorhinchidae > Callorhinchus > Callorhinchus milii. Next base: position 5,549,262 of record NW_024704752.1, on the reverse strand, counting down.
GGAGAGCAAAGCCAGTAGAGACATTCTGCTCTGCTGAAATGTCTGTCAGACACAGGTACAGACCTGTCCTCATTGAGATTCAAGCCTGTGGCAGGGAGATTGCGCCAAAGAAATGTTTATTACAAATGCCATCTGCCCCCTTGTTTGCCTTGAAATGAACAGGCTTTTCCCTGATCTGGTTTCCTTGCTTGCCACTGTTTCTCCTCAGCTCCATGCTGCTTAAATACTGATAACACAAGCACTCTGCTGTGGGAGCTGCCCTCACTGAGACAGCAGCTAAAAGTATCATCTCTCAAGGCCTCACCATCCCCCAGAATACATTGTGAAGTGTGTTTGTGGGCGAAACACAGTAGTCAGTCGCACACAGTGCATCCTGCAATCAGTCGTGGATTGAGTTATTCTTTTTTTTTTGGAGTGGGGTGCATTATAAGGAAACTTGCTTAAGGTTTCACCCCGTGTCTTTTCGCTTGTGAGGCCAGCACACTAGCCACTACGCTACAGGACTCCACATTACTCCTATACCAGGCTCCGGCGGCTAGGACTAACGCAGACAGCGAACTGAGCAAATCACAACCCAATCAGTGCTTGCTCGGACTCCACAGGGCTCAGAGGAACACTCCTCTCAGTTTCTCGGTCTCTCACCAGCGTCCCTGCCAAGGACTAACTGAGTGATCTTAAGCAATTCCTTTCCATTCTGCCATTTTAGCCATCTTTTATTGTCAGCTGGGTATCTGGCATGGTGGAAACACATCACCGTGTTGAAGTCTTCAAACAGGACACATTTTGTTCCTTCTACATATGCATGCCACTTACACATGAATTTCCCGGCATCTGGAATGAAATGCGCATTCTCTCCCTGGAAGGACGGATTCTGCTCATCCAATTCCGTACAGTATTAGGCGCAGGTTGACAAGTGACAAGGCTTGGGGGATCCCTGAGTGTGTTTTTGGGGGTGACTGCTGGAGTCTAAAACCATCTCCTGATACAGCAGTGAGCAGCGCCCACAGCAGTGTACATGTCAGCGAACACGCCCAGGCAAGGCACAGAATGCAGGCAACAGCAAGCAAGCGTGCTACCAACTGAGCCAAGGCCAAGGCGCTAGATCAGAAGCAAGCGTTCTTTTATATGTAAGGATTATTCATTATTATTCCCCCACCCCTCCCTCTCCCCTTTCCATGAACTACAACATACTGTAGTTTGTGTTCTCTCGCTGTCTCTGTGACAGGCCGCTGTGCTCTTTCCTACTATCAGGATAGAATGCCCAAGCAAAGGCCTGAGCATTACAGACCACGCTTTGTGCCTCAATAGAATCACAATGCAATTTACATTGATACAGTGCTTGTTGCATCAGGAGGACTTCACAAAGAGCTTCTCACAGCTGGCTGTGCACCCTGGCTTGGATGCTCTATCAGCTGATGTCCTCAGAGGCCTCTCAAGACAAGAAAAATACCATAAGGTGCCAGTCAGACAGCACCTTACAGTACACAGCAGTTAGAGAGCTTTCAGTTGACAGCACAGAGATAAATTTCTGCTGCTTTGTGCAGTTCTAATGTGGGCCGCGTGATCTAATGAATGATTATTTAATAGGAGCTCACCATGTTCTAGATGAAAATTATAGTTATTTTTATATCTGTAGGGGAACGAGCACCAGCACAGACATGATGGGGAGGGAGCAGGGAATGAGATTAGAGTGTAAAGCTCCAGTGGGAGAGTGAGCACAGATATGACAGTAGAACACACACTTAGTGTAGTAGGACAGGGGCTCTGGTAGTGAAAATGAGATCTTTAGCGTCCACCTGAACAGGCACAGACATCGGGTTTAACGGCTCATTGGAGGGACAGTACCTCTGACCATGCAGCAGTGCGCTGAAAAATCATAATAATATTTACACTGTGAGCTCAAAGATCTGACGTGGGGCTTCAAACCACAACCTTCTGACTCAGATACAAGAGCGCTACCGACTGAGCCCAGCTGACAATAGTGGTCACGCCTAGAGTGGAGGCTTCCCATTCATTCCAATACACCAACACCTCAAAACTCTGCACTCAGGGTCTAGGCTAAGATCCTTGTACAGTTTCCTGTGAGAAGTGAAGATGAACACGGAACCTCTTGATTGCCTTCCCACATAACCTCCACCAATTGGGTTCCTACTTACTACTGGGTAAACAGCCGTGTGGAGTAAGGAAACTTGCCTTCGGTTTGGCCCCGCTTGGGAATCAAACACATGTCCTCTGGCGTGCGAGATGAGTTCACTAACCATTATGCTACAAGACTCCAGTGAAAGACCAAAGGCAAGTGAAAGGGCCGGATTGCGGACACAAATGGTTAACGCAGGAATCCAAATGTATGAAGCAGCCACCCAGATTCACCAGCCTCGCTCCCGTTGCCAGGGTTACCAAACATTCACTCTTGGCACTGCATGCTTCCAGCTGTGTGGAGCAGGCATATCCTTACGCATGTGGCTCAGCCTAGCGTCTGGCTCGCCAGCACATGCCCGGCCGTCACAACCCTGGGCCATTTAATACAAACAAGCTCTCGCACAAAAAAAGTTGTTGCCGGGAGTTTGGCCACATTCCATTTGAGAGAACGTATAAAATTTCTCTCCACGTTTGCAAAGTCAGTGCGACTTTCTGAAGAGCGTTTAAACGTTTGATCATTTGTTGCCAACCTCACACCTTCTGTGCTCTCTCTCTCTCTCTCTACGACAATCCTCCAGTATTGCACATCACATACCCTCTGTATCTCATAGTCAGACTGGAGAACATTTCCAAACAGACCACTCAATAGAAAACTAAGCAAATTGTGCTGAAATTGTATAAGACATTTGGTAAATAATAATCTTTGCATTTGGTATAGGACGTCTTAAAACGCTTCACAGGACATAATAATAATCCTTGCATTTGATATTGCACCTTATCATGTGGTTGAGACAATCTCAATGCGCTTTACAGAAGTGAATTCACTGTATATTTTATATAAAATGTATTGACTGCATTTTACGCAACAGCTCACTTGCACACAAAAATGTCCCACAAATAGCCATGGAATTGTTGGCCAGGACACCCGAGGAGAGAAAAACTTTCTCTTTTCGAAGAATGTCATGAGACCTTTAATGTCCAGCTCAACAGGCAGATGGTAACTTGGTTTAATGTCTCATTCAAAGGACAGCACCTGCTGGGGGCATACAATACACTGTACTCCCCCAGCACTGCACTGGAGTGTCAGCCTAGTCATTGAGCTCAAAGTCCTGATGTGTTGCTTGAACACATAACCTTCTGACTGGGGGGCGAGAATGCTACCACGTACGCCAGGCAGACATACATGATACTCATTAACAAACCCCACAGAGTGAGGATGAGATGCCAAAAACTAACCTAACTAGAATAGATAATGAGACAATTTGACACCACGCTGGTTTTCTGAGAAGTTCAGTATCATGTGAAAAATCATTTTGGAAGATAAATCGGTTTGGCACAAACTATAAAGATGATAAACTGCCTAATCTGGGGAAATGTTTTCATTAAATGAAGATTTACAATTCAGTGATTCTCAGAAGTTTTTATTTTGCTCTGAATAGTCAATTTTTTCCCTTGTGCTTCACATAAATACCTGGATTATTATAATATGCAGTCAATTCACTTTACAGTGTATTCCATGAAGCGCTATCAGACGTCTTGAAGACCTGATAAGGCATTATATCAAATGCAAGGATTATTATTATTATAGGCTTGTGTTGAGTGAAGAGGCTGGGATATATTGCTATCAACTTTGGGTTAGGCTTGATGACTCCCACAAACAGTGGGCTGGAAACTCCAGGTACAATGCACATTTGCTGCTGTCAATCACTGATTCTTAATTTTAATCTGCAGTGCAGTGTGATCATAAACATACATTTAATTAATTAAGTAATTAATTAATTACATAATTAATTAAGTGAATTACATACATACAGGGAGGCCATTTGGCCCATCGAGCATTGTGGTTAGTGCATTCGCCTTGCAAGCGAGAGGACCTGGGTTCGATTTCTGAGCAGGGTGAAACCTTCCCTTACTCTACTTGCATCTGTTTACTTAGCACTAAGAGGAACCCGGTTGTTAGTCATTTGGCAGATCGCTTACCGGGGATAATAATCCCTTTTTAAACAATATTAATGTCACTCAATCTACGACTGTTTGTGGGACACTGCTGTGAGCAATTAGCTGCCACATTTCAATCTCAAAATATACAGTTCATTCACTTTACAATATATTCTGTGAAGTGATTTGAGACGTCCCAACGGCTTGATAATGCAAGGATTATTATTATTATTACTTTTACTGTTACTGTTATCATCATCGAACCTGACCTAGTCCTGCCTCACCTACTGGAGCTAACTCCTCTAATCCCAGTTCCCTACTCCCTCCCTCATCACTTTGATATTCTTACTCTTCAACTATCGTGTTTTGCTAGTCAGTCAAAGAATGGCACCTCTGACAATGAACCCCTTAGCATTGCACTGGAGTGTCAGTATGGATTGTGCGCCCGAGTTCTGATGGGTTCAAACCTACAACAACAAAACTATGTATGTATAGCGCCTTTCACAATCTCCTTATCCAAAGCAGAGAGAGTTCTCGACTGAGCCAACTGACACGCAATGTAAAGGGAACCAGATTGCAACATTATTTGATTTTGCCACACACAAAGACTGGAGTGTTCCTTTGGAGGTCTCTAGGTATGTCATGATCAAGGCTTCCTGTCACTGGAGCTCCAGCCTACACTGTGAGCTTCAAGTCCTGATGTGGGATTGAACTCACAAGCTTCTGTGTAAGAGATAAGAGTGCTACCGACTGAGGCAAGGTGACATCCTTCATGAGATTTAAAAAAATAATCATAATCCTTGCATTTGAGATAGCACCTTATCACATCATTGAGATGCCTAAAGCGCTTCACAGAATACACCGTACTATAAAGTGAATTGACTGTATTTTGTGGGTGAAACACGGCAGCCAATTGCGCTCAGCAGTGTCCCACAAACAGCCACACAATTAGCTCTATACAAACCAAAGATTCAGACTTGCTCAAATCCCACTCTTCTCAACCCTCGAGACTAAGAGCAAAATTCACTTCAATCGCCTCAGGAGAGCCCCACTTAGGAACTTTGACATGTGTGTGGGTGTGTGTCTGTGTGTGCATGTGCGCGGCTGGAGGGGTGGAGAGATGGGAGGAGATCGCAGGCAGAAGAATAAAAGCTGGCTTCTGTTTGTGAGCGCCAGATGCAGAAATCAATTTCATGCAATAATTACAAATCAGATCCACCCACAATTTAATTTGCAAAACATAAAGCAAGAGGAACAAACGAAGCGAAGCATTCAGTCAGTGCACAAAGGGGCAGTATTCAAGATGTGCTTATTTTGCACTGTGAAGTAACCATCTATCAGCCATTGTCCCGAGCCACACAATCTGTAGATTTCAAGGACACCTGTCTCCCATATGCGGTTTGTGTACTAAAGCAAAGTGACACGACAGTGCCGTTAGTTAGTCTAAACGTAAAGTATCAGCCACGAGACCCACCCCAGATATGTTTGCAGGTCAAATAAAAGTTAGCAAAATTAGCTCGCCGGACTTCCCAACTCACTCCACAAACTACAGATTATACAGAACTCTGCATCTCGCGTCCTCTCCCGCACTGAGCTCCATGAGATGATCCTCGCCCAACTTCACTGGCTTCCCATCCTTGAGAGGATCGAGTTTAAAATTCTTGATCTCACCGTTAAAGCTCTCCATGGTCTTCCCCTTACCAACCTCTGCGACCTATTAAAACTTCACCAACCTGTCCACTCCCTCTGCTCTGCAGGCACTGGAGTGCTCCACATCCCCCACTCTGCCTGCTCCACTATCAGAGGTCGGGCCTTTAGCCTTTCTGCTGCACCCTCTGAAACTCCATCCCGCCTCACCTCTTCCCTTGCTTCCTTCAAGGCCCGTCTCAAGACCGTCCCTTTGGACCATACCTTCAGTCATCTTCCCGCCTCGACCACCCCTCCATCCCACTCTGATCCCAACCCACAGCTCAGGTGCAAACCCCATCATCATCCAACACTGCCACATGCTTCCGACATGAAAGGCACCGTATAAAAAGCAATTTGTTATTGTTGCCATTTTTTTTGGAGGTTCTAACTGGTTTATATTTGATTGCAATACAATGTCCCTCATCCAAATGACCGACACCTCCAACAATGCAACACATCCCCAGCATTGCATTGGAATGTCATCTGATAGACAATGTAATTCCAAGTCGCGACGCGGGGCTTGAACCTTCTGACTCAGAGGCAAGAGTGCTATTACTGAGCCAGGCTGAGTTGATAGCCTTTTATATTCCAAATTTCTAGTAATATAGTCCATTGTCTTATCTGAGTTGATAGTGTGAGGGAGCAGAGAGTTAATAACTAGACTTGGCGTTGATTCCCTCTTTGCTCAGTGTATCTCTATTAATGTCACCCCAGCTCCCTCGCTCGGTCAGCCCCGTTGGAGCAATGCCAAATGGCAACAGCAGCAGCCACAACACTTCAATTGAGAAATGCTCGCTTTCAGACAGCACAGACTTGGAGAGGGCTCAGAACCTAAAGAAGGGGATGTGGATCAGAATGCTTTGCTAACTCTCGGATCTTAACATAAAGCGTCCAGCGTGTGATTCAAGCAACACGATGGTTCCACTCCTCCAGAACCAGGGCACAGGAGCTGTGGATGAGCCTGGTGAGACTGCCATCTAGTGGCCCGCTTGTTATTGCAGTGTCCTCATTGAACTGATGTTCACACGTGGCGATGGAGAAAGGGAGGGTGGGGGGAGGATGGCAGCAGTATTCTAGGGCACTGCTGATGATAAGTCAGCCAGCCTGGTGCGTCTGCAGGACTTGGAAGGGCAGACCAGTCACTCACTGGGGGCAGGGAATCCACCTACTCAGCTCCTGTTAACCCTACAAGCCAAAGCCCTAAAGGGTAGGGTGGTCCTAGCTGGAGAAGCAGAGGGAAAGCTTGCCAGACCGTGCTATCAATGCAGGCTATGCACTTTTAGCTAGTTACACTCTAGCAGTTACTCCCAACACACACCGTGGGGTCCCCAAGCCTTGGTTCTTGCCAGCCTGTGCCTAATGCTTTCTGGAATTAGGTAACCAGGATGCCTCCATCCATGGAGAGAGTGCACATTCCATTCCAACAATCTATCTGGATTTCCATGTGTTGGTGGGCTGCATGGAATTGTCAGTTTGGTAATAAGACGTAATAAGGCATTATATCAAATGTAGGGATTATTATTATTACTTGCATTGAATTCATCCCCAATAAACCTCTCAAAATGCTTCACAGGGAATTGATGAAGAACGCACTGTACGTGGAAGAAAACGCCGCAACCAATTTGGACATGACAAAGTCCCACAAAAAAGGCCATGAAGCGACTGAGCGATTTTCTCCGGGCAGATAAAAAGTTTACATTTAACCATTTGTCTGGATGGGCCAGGGATCGAAGCCTGTAGCTTCTCTCTCACTCTGAAGATGCCAATCCATTCAAATTCAAATTAGGGTTGAATTCAGGAGGATCTTTCAAATTAATAATCAAAAATAATAATAATAATAATCCTCAAATTTGATCCAGCGACTCAGCATGTTGTCGGGATGTTTCAAAGCGCTTTGCGGATTTACTATCAAGTGAAGCGACTGTGCATTTTGTTAGCGAACGCAGCAGCCAATTTGCACACAGCAATGTCCCACAAACAGCGATGATCAATTTTATTTTATTTTATTTATTTGGGGGATTGTTGGGCAGGCCACCGGGATAGGGAAATTCCCTTCTCTTTTTGAACAGGTTAAAATCTCCACTGGCGGGTGGGTAGGTAACCCGAGGACACCGATTTAAAATAGTTATTAAAAGAAACAGAGGGGAGATGAGGAGAATTGTTTTCACGCAATGAGTTGTTCAGATCTGGAATGCAATGCCTGAAAGGGTGGTCAAAACTGATTCAATAACAATTTTTAAGAGAGAAGTAGTTAACTTCAGGAGGATGAGTTTGCAGAGCTATGGGGAGAGAGCAGGGGAATGGGATTTAATTGGATAGCTCTTTTAAAAGATCTGCCACAGACATGATGGGCCGAATTGCCTTCTTCTGTACTGCATAATTCTATGATTCTATGAAATGAGACTTTGGTTTAATATTTCATCCGAAGGGCAGCACTAGACTGTGTGCTCAAATTCAAGGATTATTATTATTATTAAATATTAGTCCTCAGGAAACAGTTGCTCACTATTCAGCCTGTCAAACCCTTTATAATTGTATTCACCTCAATCTAATCAGCCCTCAATTTCTTTAACTCTGTCTCTCAGCATAGGGTGCTCCTCATTGTGAACCACAGAACACATGGGCTGTAATGTATGAAGCAAAGAGCAGTGAAAACATAACATGCCGCCATGGGGACATGATGGCGACGGGGATGGATAATATCACAGGGATGATTCATGGGGTGAATCACACAAGAAAAATGTCCTGTTGTTTTTCACGCTGCTTGGTTATACAACATAGAGTTGCTTTCCCACAAGTTACTCCTGAACTCAAGCTATCACTGCTGTTGGAAAATAAGAGGAAAAGGTATTTCGAAAGAGCAGGGAATGGGATTACAGTAGAGAGCTCCAATGGGAGAGGGAACACCAGCACAGATACAATGTGGAGAGACCAGGGGAATGAGATTAGAGAACTCCAATGGGGGAGCGAGCACCAGCACAGACATGATGAGGAGAGAGTAAGAAATAGCAGCATTGCTGTTCAACAGATTTGCTCCTTGTGGGCTTTGTATGGTGTCGGCTAGCTGACCTGCGAATGCTCTCGGCTGCCACTGGGTATAATATGGGAAATCAGACGGTTTCCTTGTATTGTGATCCCACACCTCTGAGTGCCGCTGTGTACAGGAATACATAAATCAACGAAAACCAAACCAAAGAGGCTCTGCACTCCCTCGCCGTTCGAGGGGAATGCGGAATTAGTTGCCGATCAGAGTCTCAATGTTTCCATTGCTCGAGTGCTGGGGTTTCCTGTTAAACCCTCTGGCCTGCACTGAGCCCTGTTTATAACATAGTAACTGGAGTATCCACCAGGGGAGTTGTGACACACACACACAGCTCTGGGAGCTGCTGCTCACCACTGCTTTCTCCGGAGAAAGTAAGCAAGGATTTTGTATTGCAATTTATCATGTCAAAATACCTCTCAGATGATCAAGATTTTGCAGTAAAAAACAGGACACTTACTTGCTCTAGCAAGTTGCCACAAACAACTTGAAACAAAGTGAACGGCTAATTTATCTTGAACTAGGGCCAGGGACTCTTACCACTCAGTTCCTGTTAATCCTGCAAGCCAAAGCCCTAAAGGGTAGGGTGGTGCTAGCTGGACAAGCAACAGGAAAGCTTGCCAAACAGTGCTCTTAATTGCAAGCTAAATGGTTAGACCCCAGCAGTTACCCCAATGTACACTTTTCATCCTTCCCTCTCATTGCTTTTCTCTCTCCTCCCAATTCATTCTTCATATATTCAACCCCTCCGCTCCTCCCACACTCTCCCCCTCCTCCACTCCTCCCTCTCTCCTGTACTGACTCATTACGTCCCATTAATATTGTTAAGAGTGTGACCTGGCATTAATGCTTTGAATTTCTCTTGGTGACATTCACTGGAGAAGAGACAATTATGGGGACAATCTAATAGAGGTGTGTTAAATTCTAAAAGGGTTTGATAAGGTTAACATAAATAGACTGTCTGTACTGGTTGGGGAGTCTGTAACAGAGGACACAACTATAAAATCGTGACTAGGGGATCAAAAAGAGAATTTTGGAGGAACTACTTCACACACAAGGTAGTGAGATTGTGGGACTCGCAGCCTGAAGCGGTAGTTGAAGCAGGTAGTGTAGATACATTCAAGAGAAAGATAGACCTTCACATGAGGGAGAGGAGATTAGAGGGTGTGGGAGGGAGAATAGTGGGTGCATGGGGAGGGAGGAGATAGGGAGGGTGGGGGGAATAGAGAGGGTGGTGGTGGGGGGGAATAGAGAGGGTGGTGGTGGGGAATAGAGAGTGTGGTGGTGAGGGGGGTGTGGGGGAGGAGAATAGAAGTGTGGAGGGGAATAGAGCTGGCACAGACTAGTTGGGTCGAGTGGCCTGTTTCCATACCATACAGACTCTGTAAATCTAAGTTAAGTTGAACCACAATGTTAAAATGTATCGTACATAGTTTACATCCATCGCTGCTTTCCTGCCATTGATGCGAGAGAATGTTGGACTGTCAGCCACTTTATAATTCACTCTAACACAGGCTGGACTGTCCAAGAGCTGTCGTCTTCTTCTAACATCTTATTACAATGTCTTCATGGTACAGAAAACATGACACTGTACACAAAGATCCAAAATTTACTCCATGATATCTTCTATTAATCTGTTTACTGAGATTTAATAAGCTACAATATACACGTTTTACTGATGATTGAAACTGTATATCACACACTGACAGCTACACAGAGACACTATTTCACACACTGCAGTGTTATTGTGCAGCACTATTTCCTTATTCACGTACATTAGAAAGACAACGCACTTTTACTTGACCTGCACTGGGATAACTAATCGTCAAGGCCTTTCTTACCAGGGTTCAGAGAGTGGAGACCATGTTGGAGAGGAGGTAGTAAAGCTTCCAGGATAAACGGGAGGTCATCAAAGTTCACCGCTACCTGCCAGAGCACAGAACAGACAGGATATGAGGTGCAGGTCAGCAATGCAATCTCTATATGTACAACAGTGCCTCTGTTCATATCTGCCCTAAGAGAAGATAGTCCATTCCAAACCTCCCTGTGCCATTTCATATATATTTGTGTCCCACATTATTCAACCCGTTTGTAAATCTGCACATTTAAGTTTCTTTCCTGGAGGTGCCCGTCCTTCAGATGAGACATTAAACCGAGGTCCCGTCTGTCTGTTCGGGTGGATGTTAAAAGATCCCATGGCACTACGGTATTCGAAAAGAGAAGGGAGTTTCTCTCTCCCAGTGTCCTGGCCGATAATCCCCCAGATAAAATTAGTCAGTCACTCCGTGGTTGTTTGTGGGACATTGCTGTGCGCATATTGTCTTCACCTATAAAATACTGTCACTACACTTCACTCTAAGTCCTGTGAAGCCCTCAGAGACCTTCTGATTGGCTGGAAAATCATTCCGCCCTTCACTCTGTTGTTCCTTTTTCGTTTCCAGGAACCATTACTGTGTCCTAGAAATGGAGATCTTAGTATGGCAGTAGATCATTAGGTCTATAACATCCATGGCTTTGCCCCACTCTACCTCTGTTAGCTCCTATGACCCTACACCCTGTATTCTGCCACCTCTGTAGGTAGTGACGGAAGCAGCCAGGGATGTGTTGATGTCTTTATTTTGCATATCATCACTCAAAGTGAGACCGTCCATCAAAGTAACACTTCTTATCTGCATCAGCCCTTTGAAATGGTCCTGAGAATTATACTGTTCCTGGAGATTTAAAACAGTCTCAAAGCAATCATAGAGTGATTAATATATTAATAATTCACTGAGATTTCCAGGCTTAATATAACAAATAGGTTTAATCAGTGGGCAGAGTGGCTCTGAGAGGAGACCTGTGCTATTTTCTGTGTGTTCTATGGTGCTACAACAAATAACAAAATTACATTTATATCGCGCCTTTCACATCGGGAGGATTTTCCACAGGTCCAGTGCTGTCCAGTGGGGTGACTGTGTATTTTGTGTGTGAGCACAGCAGCCGATTAGCACACAGGAATGACCCCACTAACAGCCATGAAGTGAATGACAAGCTTTATCTGGGGGATTGTCGGCCAGGACACCAGGAGAAAGAAACTCCCTTCTCTTTTCCAATTGATCAATTAAAGGGTAGGGTGGTCCCAGGTGGCCTGGCAGTGGGAAGCTTGCCAGACAGTGCTCCCGATGGCAAGCCACTTAGGCCAATGCTCACTCTGGGACCCAAGCCTTGGCTCCCACCAACCTGCTTTTAATAATCTCTAGAATAAGGTAAGCAGGTGTAGAATAAGGTGTGTCCCTATGGGGAACAAGTATGCATTCCATTCAAGACACAGAATTCCATGTAGGTGGCAAACATATATATTAAACTCTAGGTTTGGATAGTCTAAAGCACAACAACAACAAATTACATTTGTATTGCACCCTTCACGTCAGGAGAATGTCCCAAGGCGCTAGATAGTCAAGAATTTGTACCCGAGCTGGGAGTTGGGTTCAGGAGAGTTGGAAGGCATGGAGGGCAAGGACTGAAGGCGCGGTCGAAGAAGAGGGTCTCGAGATGGGTTTCCATGTGGGTCAGACACACGATTGCATCAGAAACCACAGACTTGCTCCTCACTCATTCACAATAGGTCGCAAAAGTCACGTGTTGTTTGCAGACCTACGTCAGGGCCTGAAATTTCAGGACAAACCCAGCCAGAAACACTGCTCTGGTGTTAGTTAATCAGTTAAAAAGCCATCATAGTCTCTGAGCCAGACTGAAGCCTGTGTAAACAGTGACTTGGTATAAATTCCAACTGGCTTCAGTTGTTGCCAGGCAACTGAAACATCATCCCAAAGCTTGACATCAGCCCGCAAGCATCTGCACGGCATCTGGTCCGAGATTCGCAACCTTTACACTCTCCATTTGTTTATTCGCCCCAGAGTTGGACCAGCGGAACGGGATAGGACGTGGCGTCAATTTGGATGTGGGATCCTCTCCCCAGAAAAGAGACAAGAGCAGAGCCCTCACTGAAACATCCTGCAGCTTAACCTGGCTCAGTGGTAATACTCTCGCCTCCGGGGTCAGAAGGTTGGGGTTCAAGCCCCACGTCAGGATGTGGAATTGCATAGACTAAGCTGACACTCCAGTGCAATGTTGAGGGGGGGTGTACTGCATTGTCAGAGGTCCCAACTTTTGGATGAGATGCTAAACTGAGGTCACGATTGCCTGTTCAGGTGGATGTTAAAGATCCCATGGCACTATTGGAAAAGAGAAGGGAGTTTCACCCAGCGTCCTGGCCAACAAACCCCCAAATAAAATTGATTGGGATAAGGTGCTATATTAAATTGTTATTCACTCCATGGCCATTTGTGAAATATTGTTGTGCGCAATTCGCTGTTATGTTTCACCCACAAAATACAGTCACTACATTTTACAATATATTCTGTGAAGCGCTTTGAGATGTCTCAACAACGTGATAAGGCGCTGTATCAAATGCAAAGTTTAGTATTTTGCCTTTTCTTTTATGTGAACCGTGGTACTGTATATAAAATATCAACTGGAGACCATGGTAACAATTAGATATATATTAATATAAATCAGGGAATATTTCCCCCAGTTTCCTCCTGTTTAGACGCGTCTCCCAGTGACGACTTTGGACACAAGCAGAAGTCAAAGGTCACACTTTTCTTCCATCTAAATGCAAATCGAGCCAATCAAACACTGGTGCTCCTGCAACCAAAGGCTTCAATTTTCTGCAAGAAAATCATCTCAGCATCTGCTTCACAGGTAAAACTCATCCCTCGGACAAAACATTAAATGATCTGCCTGTTCACGGGATGTTTAATGAGCTTGTGGCTCTGTCTGAACAGAGAAGGGAGTTTTTCTCCATATCCTGGCCAGCAATCTTTTGAATAAATTGGCCATTTTGGACAGCATCGCTGGCTTAAATTGTTATTGTTTATGATTAAATTATTACTGTGCTGCAGCTAACCCAAACCCTCTAAATACAGTCACTACAATTGACACCTAATAATAATCCTTACTTTTGATAATAGCTCCTGATTACATTATTCAGATATCTCAAAGTGCTTCACAGAATATACTGTAAAGTGGAGCGACTGAATTTCGTGGGCAAAACGTGGCAACTAAATGTGCGCAGCAGTGTCTCAAAGACAGTCGTGCATTGAGTGAGTAATGTTTTTTGGAGCAATTATTAATCGACTAACAATCAGGGTCCTACTGACTGCTAGGTACAAGGTGAGCCCGCTAACCAATACAGGTCTCCCCATACTACATGGTCATTATCCTTGACAGCAAGGATACAGTCACTACTGTATCTGAATTTAGATGTTTTGATGCAGAAACTAATGTCAGATACAAGGACTGCGATTATATGAAATGTCATTGCACAGCTCAGCGCTGTGAAGCCCCAGTGATTGTCTATGTACTGTCTGAGCTGGAGCTGACCTGCTCATTGAACAGAGATGCCCACGCCAAGCTTTGTTGCTGAGGCAGTGCTTGGCAACAGACACGTCCCCTCAGAGTGAGATCAGCCCAGAGACTCCCACTCCTCAACGTGCTTCACATACACAATCAGTTTACTCTTACAATGGAGCCAGGAACAGGAGGAGGCCATCCAGCCCATCCAGCCCCTTCCAACAATTTGACTCCACCAAGTGGAGTCCTGTAGCTCAGTGGTTAGAGCACTCGCTTTGCAAGCGAGAGACCTGAGTTCAATTCCAGGCAGGGCAAAACCTTGGGCAAGTTTCCTTACTTCACACACCTAATAATAATCCCTCCAAAAAAACAAAACAATAATAAATTGGTCATTTTCAATCTACGACTGTTTGTGGGACATTGCTGTGCGCAATCGGCTGCCTCGTTCGCCCACAAATGTACAGTCAATTCACTTTACAGTGTGTTCTGTGAAGCGCTTTGGGACGTCCTCCCGACGTGAAAAGTGCTATATCAAATGCAAGGATTATTATATAATCGCTAGATCTTTTAATTTCATTTCCCTGCTATTGGTGCCAGCCTGGCTCAGCGGGTAGCAGTGGGCACAGCAAAATACACTCACAACACCTCACAGTATATCTTGTGAAGCACTTTGAGGCATTGACGATATAAGGCGGCTATATCAAATGCAATTATTATTATTAAATCCCTGTAGAAATGTCTCAGCTGTGGCTATGTGGGACCAAGCAGTGCAGATTGCGATCACCGTATATGAAGATTTCACCACTGACCTCCCACTTTTAGCATGAGGTCCCATCCAAGTATCAATCTCCCAGTCCCAAGTGTAACCAACAATGACAATCTATTCTTGCCTCAGTGGTGACCAAGGTCAGTAACAGTGTTTGATTTAGTTTGCAGCACGCTCCCTGTCCTCCGCTGTGCAATACTTCACTTTAACGTAAACCACAATAACACGTTCCGCCCCAGCCAAGCTCGTACAGTCATCTCAAAGGAACAGATGTCTCCAAGTGTTTTAGAAAACAACAAGCGACAGTGATTTAATATGTTTGTGCTACAGAATACCAGCCTTCTGTTGTCTAGCAGTGTTAGACTGTTTACTGACCGTCACTAACTCATATACAGCAAAAATAGATTTTTTTATTTGGTTAGTTGGGTGACTGACACTTGCAGAAACCATGCTTAAGAGTATCCAAACTAAACTGAGAAGTCCATGCATTTCACCTACACATGGAAATTCCAGAGATAGATTGCTGGAATGGAATGCGTACTCTCTGCCTGGATGGATGCATCCTACTTAACTAATTCTGGAAAGTTTTAGGCGCAGGTTGGTAAAAACAAGACTTGGGGGGTTTTCAGAGTGTGCGTTGGGATAACTGCTGGTGTCTAACCACCCAAAAACCCCACGGCTTGCCATTGAGAGCAGAGTCTGATAAGGTGTAGTGAGAGAGACCGCGAGGAATCATCACCTACACCACCACACCATTTCTCTGATCCACAAAAGTCCATCTCTGCGTTGAACAGATAATCTGATGCATAATGGGTAGACATGATAAGGAGACAGCAGGGGAATGAGATTAGAGCAACGAGCTTCAGTGGGGGACTGAGCACTAGCACAGACATATTATGCTGAATAGCCTTTCCAGGATTTTACGTCATGATTTAATTTCAGGTGTAGTGACTGTGCATTTGAAGGTAAAAGAGATAAAGTCACATAAACAGCCTGGTGGGAAGTGACTAATCAATTGCGGGCAATGTTAGCCAGGACACCGGGAGAGAGAAACTCTTTTCCAATAGTGCCACAGCATCTTTAATGTCCACCTAAACAGGCAGAAGGTATCTCTGTTTAACCTCTCTTCAATTTCCAAAATTGCAGCGTTCCCACCAGACTGCACTGGAATGTCAGCCTAGACTGTGAGCTCCAAACATGAATCCATAGCCTTCTGAGTCAGAGGCGAGAGTGGTTCCAATTACCTCTGAGTCATGCCACAAGGTTGTGAGATCAGAAGTTTCAACTCAGTCTAAGATGACACTCCAGTGCAGTCCTGGGGGAGTGCTGCACTGTCAGAGGTGCAGTCCTTCAGATGAGATGTTATCAACCCGAGGACTTGTCTGTCTGGACAGGTGGATGCTAAAGATCGCATAGCACTATTGAAAAAGAGACAGGAGTTTCTCCCAGTGTCCTGGCCAAACCTCTTCCCCCCCCCCATAATCCCCCAAAGAAAATTGGTCTCTCACTTCATGGCTAGGACATCAAACGTCCTCCCGACGTGAAAGGCGCTCTAGAAATGTAATCTTGTTGTTGTTTGTGGGAAGATGGCTGTGTGCAAATTGGCTGCTTCGTTTGCCTACAAAATGCAGTCACTACGCTTCACTGAAAAAAATCCTGTGAAGTGCTTTGAGATTTCGACGAGGTAAAAGGCACTACACTTAAATGCAAAGGTGTTTTTAATGTACCTCATTCCGTGTCTAAATCCTCCGAACTCCACAATCAGATTCCAGGCCTGTGATTTCCACCCCCCCTCCCCACATCTCAGTAGTTCTGGATATTCTGAGGAGAATGTGGCAGACCAAATCGCATTTTAATGGGCAACTGACACAAGCATAGCGTCAATAAAATTGCAAAGTATTAAAACGATCTATTATAGGAAACTTCCTAACACAAATTGGCTTATCCCTCTTGCTAACCTTTACGGCTTAAGAGAGATTAAAAGCATTACTCCTGATAAACCTGACAGGATTTCACTCTGTAACTTTTATTATCCATGTTTACACCCCTCACACCACTTACAATTTGCAGCATTCATAATAGAAGGAAACAGAATTCAGCTTTACAGCGACAGGGGAAGACAACAGAGTTTTGTCATTGTTTGTGTTGGAATGTGGAACAGCAGATTCCTGTGGGCAACATTGGCTTTTTTCACTGGTTGTCCTAAGACTTTTTTTGAACCACTGCATTGCTCGGATTATGGTGCTGCACTAGAGTTAAACTAAGGCTGCTGTTCAGGTGGGCGTTAAAGATCCCATGATACTATTCGGAAACAGAAGGGAGTTCCTCCCTCCCAGTGTCCTGGCCAACAATCCCCCAGATAAAATTAGCCACTCAGGGTGGTCCAACAGGCGGTCAGCAGGCCGAATTTCATCCTCTCACACCCCCTCCCTCTATTTCATCTGACCCACCAACTCCCTCCACAGCACTTAAATGTTATGTTCTGTTTCTGGAAGGGAAACACAAAAATATTGCTCATGCAGCCCATTGTGGAGTCCTGTAGCTCAATGGTTAGAGCGCTCGCCTTGCAAGCGAGAGACCTGGGTTCAATTCCCAGCAGTGCAAAACCTTGGGCAAGTTTCCTTACTCCACACACTTGATAACAATCCCTCAAGAAAAAAAAACAATAAATTGGTCACTTCAATCCATGACCGTTTCTGGGACACTGCTGTGCCCAATTGGCTGCCACGTTTTGTGCACAATCATTTCACTTTACAGTCTATTCTGTGAAACGCTTTGAGACGTCTAGAAGACGTGAAAAGCACTATATCAAATGCAAGGATTATTATTATTATGGACATTTCTCAAATAGCGCATCTGGCCCTCAGCAGCCAAAAGGTTGGACTCACCCCATGGCTGTTTGTGGGATATCGCTGTGTAAACCCCTCATTTGTCCAGTGCTTCGGGATGTCCTCCCGACATGAAAGGCGCTATAACTATGCAATTTGCTGTTAAGACGCTGTATCAAATGCAAGGATTATGAGTTCGCTGTTCGAAATCAGGCAGGGTGTTCCAGAAACTCGTCATCGTATGTTTGAGAGCAACTCATTTGCAGTAAAGCCCTTTTGCCCAGGCATTTTTCAAGAATTTAATTCAAGTCACATGTGAAACAGAACAAAACTCTTTTTTGAGATTCAGCCTAAAAATACTTTACTGTAAAATGACCCAGTTTCAAAAATTATTTCAGAAACAGTGTTATTCTGTAAAGCAACTTAACACAGTGGGTTATGGGGAGTGGTGGTGGGGTGGGTGGGGGGGGCGGTAAAGTGGCCTATTCTGAGCGTAGGGAAAAATTGCTCTGTATTGACCTACAAAGTATTGTTACCTCCACCCTATTTTTTTTCTCTTACAATGAATTTTTATTTTCTGCTGCTGATGAGTAGAGTGCAACAATGTCTGATACCAGTAACTTCCCCATCACTCACTCCATGTTACAAAAGATGTTGCACCGAACATGGTGAGATAGATCATTATCCGCCATGAAAATGATGGCGCTCTCACACACACACCGATCCTGTAGACATCTAAATACAGTTATACTGAATATAATTAAGTACAAAGAATGCCCAATAAAACAGAGAAATTACCCAACTGCCTGAGGGCCAAATCACAGAAATCTGTCGCCTCAAATTGAGAAATCCAAGATGTCTGATAGTCAGAACCCCATGAGCAACGAGGCTGATCCCCAATGATAGAGGAACGAGCTATGAACAATGGTTAAACAAGCTCGGGCTCTTCAGGTGTAAGCGAGGACCGTACAGAGATGTATGACATTGTAAATGGGATTGAAAAAATTAAACCCAGATCAATCACCCTCCTGACGTGAAAGGCACTCAATAAATGGAATCTTGTTGTTGTTGTAGTTTCGGATGTGCCAAGATAGCAGACCAAACAGATGTGGGTTTAGAGTTCTAAATGGGGCAATTTCAGGCAACTTTTTATTTCTGAATTTTGGCAAATCTTAAAATACATGAAGCTGCATCCAAGAAACATCTCCCTGGTCTCCAATCCTGCGACGTGTTACTTTCCTCGCTTATTGTAAGCAGCAACCCTTCACCGAGACCGATATTTAATTCATTATCCCTTTCCTCTCCTTAAACTGCTGGCCTCTGCTCTACAACTGCTGGAACCTCGTGCAAGGAGCAACAGTAAGCAACAATAATAATCTTTCACGTCAGGTGGACGTCTCAAAGTTCTTTGCAGGATTTTACTGTAAAGTGTAGTGACGCCCTATTTTTGGGGGTGAAGACAACAGCCAATTTGCGCATAGCAACATCCTACAAAACAACCAGGAAGTGAATGATCAACTTTATTTGGGGAATTGTTGGCTGGGACATCGGGAGAGAAACTCACTTCTATTTTCCAATAGTGCCATTGGATCTTTAACTTCCACCTGAATTGGTACAGACCAGACCTCGGTTTAACGTCTCATCTGAAAGACAGCAGCTGCAACAATGTAATACACCCACATCACTGCACTGGAGGGTCAGCACAGATGATATGAGCTCCAAGTCCCAACATAGGGTTTGAATTCACAGGAGAATTTTTATTAATTCCCACACTTTACCAGCCGCGCGCTTGTGGGTGAGGCTGAATTGGCCAGTTGCTGATCTGGGCAGACACGGCTCTGAGAGAAGGTCTGGACTGTGAACGAGTTCGGTGACATTTTAAACCTGGGAGCCGCGTTCTTAAATCAACATAAATTTTTATTAATATTATTATGACCGCTTGCACACTGCTTACCAGAAAGCTCATTACATCAAAGGTTCCCAGCCTGACCTCTCATTGATACTGAACCTTTCTACTGAGGTTGATTTACAGCCTGCACAGTGTAAACACCAGATCTATAGTCTAGCCTCTTTTATATTAGATATGAGCGGGTTGTTGCCTACCATCTATATCACAGCAACAGTAATGACGGTGATATTATTCCTTGCGTTTGATGTAGAACCTCAAAGAAACGCCTCATTTCAAAGCTTTTCAAATTATGGCTGTTTGCAGAACCTTGCTGTGTGCAAATATTATGGTATAAAATATCACATGTTTTGTGACCGCAGCCAATTTGCACCCAGCAAGGTCCCGCAACCATGAAGTGAATGATCAGTATTTTCTGGGAGATTGCCGATCAGGACACACGGACAGAGAGATAGACACGCGGACAGAGAGACAGACACACGGACAGAGAGACAGACACACGGACAGAGAGACAGACACACAGAGAGAGGGACAGATAGACTCAGACAAACAGATAGAGAGAGACACAGACAGAGAGACAACAGAGGAAAGAAGCACAATTAAGAAGCAAAGATGGGGAAAACCAAATTACGCAGTCTGGACCTGGAGACTATTAAAATATTAGATGATGTAGAATTGAAAAGCGTTCCTCACAATTCCTATAAGGACAATGGGAGACCTTGAGGTACACAGCGTGGAGCTGTGTGTTTATTGTAACTGTTCTCATCCTGCCTGCTCCTCACTGCATATACTGAGATTCTGCATAATTAATCGCATTATGTCTGGGGTTTGCTGCTGGTTACGCACACTACAGTGTACAGTTACCTTTGTGTAGAAGTTAATAACTAACAATGAAGAACAAATGTCTCAAGCACTGCCTGCACTCCACGGATTAAAACAACAATTTGCTCTGCAATGCTGTTCAAATCATGGGGTCAACAACAATGACAAGAACAAATTTCATTTGTATAGCGCCTTTCACGTCAAGAAGACGTCCCAAGGCACTAGACAGTCAGAGATTTGGACCCAAGCCTTAGGTTGAGATGGGGAGGGGTGGGAGGGCAGGGAGAGTAGGGATAGGACGGAAGGCACAGTCAAAGAAGAGGGTCTTGAGATGAGCCTTGAAGGAGGTAAGGGAGGGAGCAAGGCAAAGGGACTGTGGGAGGCCTTATCACATCATCAAAACCTCTTAAAGTGCTTTACAGAAGAATGTGTAATGACTGTAAGTTGCAGCTGATCTGCACACAGCAATGTCCCACAAACATCCTCTCAAAGTGAAAGGTTTTATATTAAATGGGGTTATTATTAATATATTATTATAACATTATATATTATTATTGTTAAGATTGTTAATATATTATTAATGTGTTAAGGTCAGACAAAGATCCTCACTGGTAACCGATGGTTTATAAACCACTGCATCAACTTCCCAGGCTGGGTGAAACCTTACGCAAGTTTTCTTACTCCACACGCCTCTGTTTACCTAGCATTAAGTAGGAACCTGCTTGTTTGTCAATTGGAAAATCATCTTCTGAGAGTAATAATCCATCAAGATAAAAATATACGGTTACTCAATCCACGACTGTTTGTAGGACACTGCTGTGTGCAATTGGCTGCCGCGTTTCGCCTACAAAATACACAGTCAATCCACTTTACAGAACAATCTATGAAGCACTTTGAGACGTCTCAACGACGCGATAAGGCACTACATCGAAAGCAAGGATGATTATTATAATAAACAATTCCAGGAATTTGCCATCAATTGTAAAAGATACAAGATACGAATGCGAGGGTAAGAGCAGGCCTGCCACACATGACTTCCAACTCAAAGCCTCCTGCTCCCACGTTGAAGCAGTAAATTGCACACTGGGGAGTCAGGGCAGGCCGGCTGCTATCACATAGCACTGCACCGTTTAGCACAGTGATCATATGGTCTGAGCCCCTCACCTCAGTACCAACTGTGAGGCGCAGGCTGGAGGCAGGCTGGATTTCTTCCTCATTAGGCTACATTCAGGAGGTTTTGATCAGCCTAACTCAGTGGGTAGAACTCTCTCCTCGGAATCAGTAAGGTTGTGGGTTCAACGCCCACGTCGGAAGTTTTAACTCATATAGTCTAGCCTGATGCTGTAGTGCAGTGCTGGGGGTGAGGGGGTGGCGGGGCAGGGGAGTGCTGCATTGTCAGAGATGCTGCCTTTCAGGCGAGACGTTAAACCGAGACCCTGCCTCTCTCTCTCTGCTGGTGTCCTGGCCAATAATCCCCCAGATAAAATTGTTCACTTACTTCTTGGATGTTTGTGGGGCATTGCTGTGTGCAAAATGGCTGCCGGTATCACCTACAAAACATAGTGGCTGGCATTTCACAGTAAAATCTTGTGAAGCGCTTTGTGATGTTTCAACGACTATATCAAAGGGGAGGATTATTATTGATGCAGGGATGAATCAGCACAACACTGAGCGGTAGCCATTCAAACTCCCTTTAGCACAGACCAGAGAAATTCAGCGTACCACAAGAAAATAGCCACACACATACCAGCGATCCAAACCCATCTCAAATTACACATTCAGCTCACCATTATTTATCACACTGCAGCTCTATATTTGACACTCGTCAGCAGGAATTTCTCTCATCAACCCTGGAGGGAATTTAGTGATAATTCAATATTCATCATATCGAATGTGTCGCATTGAAACCTCTCCCTCTCCTCCCCCATCCCAAGCTGTTCTCAGGGGTGGCATGTGAGAAGCTAGAGCTAAAGCACTGGACACCTGCCCTTTGCTTGTTGCTTGTCCCATCCACCCATTCAGGTGGACATTAAAGATCCCGTGACCACTATTGGAAAAGGGAAAGGAGTTTCTCTCTCCCAGTGTCCTAACCAACAATCCCCCAAAATAAAAAAAATTGGTCATATTTTTCATGGCTGTTTGAGGGACATTGCTGTGCACAATTGGGCTGCAGCATTCATCTACAAACGGTCACTCCATTTCATAGTAAATCCTGTGGTGCGCTTTGATAGGTCTTTTCAACTTGATAGGCACTATACCAAATATAAGGAATATAATAGGGTCTCATTCTAAGGCCTCCAACATACCCCGATATAACAGGGTCACACACTCATGCCTATAATTTCACAGAGCACTTTGTGATAATTTAATGTAGTGACCATGTGGTTGTAGACAAACCCTGCAGCCAATCTGGCCCAGAGAGAGAGAAACCCCATGACCTCCTGACATACACCGATCGTAGCACATCCACCCAACATCACTTACGGGGCAACTTCAAGGCAAGAAGGATTTCTTTACCCAGAGGGGCAAATCAACAACAACAACCTGCATTTACACAGCACTCTTCACACAGGATAGCGCTTCGGAGAGCTGCACAGTGCAGGCACTGAGCGATGGGGAAGGGGAGGCGACCATAGAAGTCCCTCAGGCTCACAAAAGTCACACTTTTACTATCAACTTGAATTTCCTAAGTTTATAAAATCAATCACAATTTCTGCAGCCATCTCGGCTCATTTACACCAAAAAGAAAATCCACCACTTTGGAAGAATATTAGAAAGAGATCACAACATGATTAACATAACAACAACCAGAATTTATATAGCACTCTTTGCACCAGATAGCATCTCAGAACATTTAATTAAAGGCAGAATCATGGCTGCGTGTGCACACCATAAGACCATAAGACGTAGGAGCAGGAGTAGGCCATTCGGCCCCTTGAGCCTACCCCGCCATTTAATAAGATCATGGCTGATCTTCTAACCTAATTTCATTTACCCGCCCTATCCCCATGTCGCTTAATTCCTCTATCCATTAGAAATCTATCAACCTCAGTCTTCAATATGTTCAAGGACTGAGCATCCATAACCTTCTGGGGTAGAGAATTCAACAAATTCACTACCCTCTGAGTGAAGAAATGTTTCCTCAACAAAGGCTGACCCTTAATCTTGAGACTATGACCCCTAGTTTTAAATTTTCCAACCTGGGGAAAAAGTCTCAAGGCATCTTCCCTGTCCTTAAGAGTCTTATAGGTTTCTATAAGATCGTTTCTAATTCTTCTATTTTCTAGAGAATATAGGCCTAGTTTACTCAACCTATCCTCATACGTTAACCCTCTCATCCCACGAACCAACCTAGTGAACCTACGCTCAACCCTTCTAAGTCGAGTATGTCCTTTCTTAAATAAGGAGACCAAAACTGCACACAATATTCTAGGTGCAGTCTCACCAAGGCCTTAAACAATTGCAGCAAGACTTCCCTACTCTTGCATTCTAAATCTTTTGCAATGAACGTCAACATGGCATTAGCGTTCCTAGTTGCTTGCTGTACCTGCATGCTAATTTTTTGTGACTGGTGTACAAGGACACCCAAATCCCTCTGAACACTAACACTACCTAGTCTCTCCCCTTCTAGAAACTAATCCGCTTTTCTATTTTTACTTCCTAGGTGAATAACTTCACAGTTCCCCACATTATACTCCATCTGCCACCTTCTTGCCCACTTACCTAGCCTGTCTATTTCACTTTGCATTCTTCCTGTGTCATCCTCACAGCTTACTCTCCCACCTAGCTTTGCATCGTCCGCGAATTTAGATATGCACTGCGAATTTAGACACTGCACGGTCACAGGCTAAACAAGCACACTGTAAACCACAGGAACCTGTTGGCTCCACAAGTATGGGCCCCTATAGACAAGTTGGGCCCACTGGTCTGTTTCTGTGCTCTAATGTTCAGTGTAATTCTTATGAACAGACAAGGATATAGTGTGGCCTTGCTCCTCACTCCCTCTGTGACCTCTTAAAACCCTAAAAACGAATGTGCTTGTTCCCTCCGTTCGGTGGGCACTGGCCTGCTCCCTATTTCTCGCCCTGCCCACCCCAGCATCAGAGATCAGGCCTTTAGCCTTTCTGCCCCCAACCCTCCGGAACTCCATCCCTGAGCCCTCTGCCGTATCCCCTCACTTGCCCGTCAAGGCCCATCTCAAGAGCTTCCTCTTTGACTGTGCCTTTGGTCATTTTTCCTCCCTTACCCCACCTTGCCCACCAAGCCTTTCTCATCAGGTGCAGAACCCACACATCAGGTGCAAGCCCTTGACTGTCCAGCCCATTTATACAGCACCTTTCACGTCCTTCCAACATAAAAGGTGCAGTATAAATGCAACCTGTTGTTTTTTGGCCTGACAGAGACACCATTTCCATCCCATAATGTGCATTCCACTCCCATCGCATTCCAAGTGGCATAGGAATTTCATGGTTTAGTAGAAAATAATAATAAAAATAATCCTTGCATTTGATATCAGTCATCGAAACATCGTGAGACAGTGAGTTACAGCAGTGCAAGTGGGGAAAGGCAGGTAAATGGGACTGAAAGGATTGCTCTTGAGGGAGTGTCACAGACACGATAAGCCGAATGGCCTTCTTCTGTGCCATAATTTTTATGGTACTCCCGTGAAGTGTAGTGACTTTGTGTTTTGTAGTTGGATGCCAATTTGTGCAAATCAGCAACAACAACTTGTGTTTACACAGCACCCTTCACGCAGGATAGCGTCTCAGAGTGCTATCCACTCCCGTGCGAGGGAGAAGAGGGAGGGGACTCTGGGAAGGTCAACGAGATGGGTCTGAAGGTGGGATTGAGCGATGGATAAAGAGAGGGTGAGACGGAGGGATTGAGGTAGGGAGTTCCAGAGGTTTGGGGAGAGTGGCTGAGGGTACGCCTACCGATGGTGACACAGAGAGGGGGGGTCATCCAGGCCTGCGTTAGCTGAACAAGTGGGAGGGAAAGGAGTGAGGTGTGAGAGAGGGGGATTTGTACATGAATGTCCCACAAACAGCCATGGAGTGAGTTGTTGGCCAGGACACTGGGAGAGAGAAACTCTCTTCTCAAATAGTGCCATAGGATCTTTAACATCCACCTGAACAGGCACAGACGAGGAGCTTGGTTTAACGTCTCATCCAAAGGACGGCACCTCTGTCAATGCAGTGCTTCACCCCAGCACTACACTGGAGCATCAGCGTAGTCTGTGCAACCTCAATATCCACCGGGGAAAAGTCATCCACATTTACTCTGCAATCAGCTTGTGACAAGCACTTGCTCGCTCACTCCTCCTCCTCCATCGTACTCTCTCTCTCTCTTTCAGCAAAAGCATAACAAGCCAGCTTTAGCTGCAGCAGATTTCCACCCCCCCCCCCCACCCCGGTGGAAAGGAAGGTGTCCCTGGCAACAGAAATCACATCAATCTGCCAAAACTCGACGCAACAGTTCAGCACTTAACGGACTGAATCATTACACACATTTGCACATCGCCTGCAACCTGTTGCAGTGAAGCGGGTCCAACCAGCCAGCCAGCCTGTCGTGTGTTACTTGCCTGTTTCTGCAATACGAGCTTCTCAATTCTCTCCGAGAGAGAGAGAGAGAGAGAGAAAGTACTCACCGATGTCTGGGGAGAGAAGGTGGACGGAACGAGAGGCAGCGATTTCCTGTCTCCAGTCAGTGTACAGTCAGAGACGGCTTTGGTAAACCTGAAATGCTATTAACCGTTTCAGCTGGAAACCTGATTTAATGCAACTCAGGAATACAGCAATAACATGCCCAGTGCTGGGGAAAGGCAATCTCATTCGCCAAGAATATGTGAAGTCACCAAACGTCTGTCCCTCATTGGCCATCTGGGAGGTTCATCGCATCTGCTACCCTCCAGACCATTGCTAACAGCACATAGAACTCACCCCACCCCGCCCCGCTCGCTCACACTCGTTCACCCCCCCCACACCATGCACCCATTCCCCCCCCACCACACACTCCCCTACGCGCGCACAGCTTGCTCATGCACCCCCTCCCCCCAACTCGCTCACAACCATACACGCCCGCACGCTTGCGCGCACACAAACACACACACACCCACAGTAATATTTAGATTCCTAATTACTGCTAGGTAAACAGAGGTGTGCAAGAGAAAGGCAACTTCCCAAAGGTATCGCCCTGCCCGGGAATCGAACCCAGGTCCTCTCGCTTGCGAGGCAAATGTTCTAACCACTGAGCTACTGGACTCCACATTTGAAATGGAATTGAGAAAGTGAAACCAAAACAATACTTTTAGATACATCAAGACAGCAGAGGGTACAGGCTCAGGGTTGCAAAGTCAACCATTGATTAAGGTTCCTTCCTTTCATCCACTATGCCTGCCACTTAGATAATAATAATTATCCTTGCAGTTGATATCGCACCTTGTGTTATTGAGACATCTCAAAGTGCTTCACAGGATATACTATAAAGTGGATTGACTGTACTTTGTGGGCAAAATACAGCAGCCAGTTGCACAAAGCAATATTCCACAAACAGACATGGAGTGAGTATTCGGGGGATTGTTGTCCAGGGTACCGGGAGAGAGAAACTCCCTTCTCTTTTCCAATAGCACCATGGGATCTTTAACATCCACCTGAACAGGCAATTGGCTTAATATCTCATTTGAAGGATGGCATCCACAGGCATGTGTTAATGATTAACACATTGCATGTTGGGATACGTGCCAGAGCTTTACTGGGGCAAAAGTGGTCCATAGGATTGATTCACACAGATCATATAGCAAGGGTCTGGGCAGTCCCTAGAGACAGTGCAGAGGAGAGCAAGGAAGATGATCCCCAGTGTTAGAGGAATGAGTTATGATAATACAAGCTCAGAAACTTCAGTCTTGAAAGAAGATGACTCAGAGGGGACCTTAGAAGAGGTGTGTAAAATGTTAAATGGGATTGAAATAGTGAACCCAGATCAATACTTTAGGATGATTTCAAGACAGTAGAGCAAGAGGACTCTGCAGAGAGACAGGAATGAGATATAACATTTGATCTGAATGATAACACAGCTGGCAATGCAGAGCACCATCCACCCCCACCTCCCTCCCTTCTCAGCATTGCCCTGGATTGTCAACAACAACAATAAAATTACATTTGTAGAGCGCCTTTCAGGTCAGGAGGACATCCCAAGGGGGTGAAGCCTAAACCATGAGCTCAAAGCCCGAACATGGGGGCTTGAACCCACAGCATTCTGACCTGGAGGCAAGAGAATGACTGTGCAAACTGGCATTTTGAAGTTAAAAAACATTAAAATAAATAAATAACTGATTTGTGCACCAATTCTCATTTGAGGAGAGGAAAGTTCTCCTTCTGATTCACAGTCTATTTTACTCATTTTGGCAAAGCACACTGTGAAGAAGCCAAAGTCAATAACATTAATCTTGTGCCTTAAAGGAGGGATGAAAGAAATAACTCAAAGCAAAAAGAATCAATGCTAAGTGATAACTGTTCGACTTTTAGCATTGAAGTTATGTACAAAGCACCATCGTTCTGTTCACGTCAACCACACAACAGTGTAGCCCAGCATCAACACGTCAACAGGAGAGGGAATTTGAAAGCTCAAGACATCACTTACATGGCTGTCTGGGACACCATGAATTCACCCAGGTCACCTCATGCTATGTCCTATTATGCAGCTGTTCTTCCGCCGTTAAGATAAATTCGCAAACATTCAGAAAGGAAGAGTTTGTACACATCGTCACAGAAACTATACTGAGGCCCATCCATCATCCCCTCCAGGCTGCTAAGACTTTTTTTATTATTATTAATAATAATGATGAAAATCATTAGTTGATATCTCAATGTGCTTCACAGGATTTTACTGTAAAGCACAATGACTGCATATTTTGTCAGCAAATATAGCAACCAATTTGCACAGCAATGTCCCATGAACAGCCATGGAGTGAATGACCAATTTTATCCGAGGGATTGTTGGCCAGGACACTGAGAAACTCCCTACTCTTTTTTTCAAGTAACGCCATGGGATCTTTAATGTCTACTTGAACAGGTGCCTTGGTTTATCATCTCATCCAAGGCCAAATGTAGGTCCCTAGCAATACATGAGAGCATCAGCCTAGAATGTGAGCTCAAAGTCTCAATAACTTTCTGACCCAAAGGCGAGAATTCTACCTACTGAGTCAGTCTACCTCCACACAAGCCACACAATCTAATCCTGCATGTTCTCTGGGCCTTTTAAACATTCTCTCTTTTCAAGCCTCTGTGTAAAGACTTGTTTTTCTAACCTCCCCAATAATAGTGGAGTCCTGTAGCTCAGTGGTTAGAGCACTCGCTTTGCAAGTGAGAGACCTGAGTTCAATTCCAGGCAGAGGGCGAAACCTTGGGCAAGTTTCCTTACTCCACACAGAGCCTAATAACAATCCCTCCAAAACCAAAAACAATAATAAATTGGTCATTTTCAATCTACAACTGCTTGTGGGACATTGCTATGCGCAATTGGCTGCTGCGTTCGCCCACAAATATACAGTCAATTCACTTTACAGTGTGTTCTGTGAAGCGCTTTGGCACATCCTCCCGACATGAAAAGCACTATATCAAATGCAAGATTATTATTATTATTATAAATCTGTTCCAGAGTACAAGAGGCATTAGAGAGGGGTGTAAGTAAAGAAGTGTTTCAGGACTGAAATGATCCAGACTAAGATCGTACCATTTTCCAACCTCACAGCCCACGCTGGTCTGCAGTCGCTGTATTACCAAGATCAGGTTAGACCTCACCAGGAAAGCCAACCACTGTCTTACTACTTCAATTGGGAACCTACTGAGGATATCCCAAAGTGTCTAACCCTTTCCACATCCTTTTATGGTTTCTTGCTTTTTCAGGGGCTGAGGGCCAATGGGATGAATGAGGGCAAGGGACCAATGGGAAAATGGGGGCAATGGAAGGACAGGGCCAGTGAGAGGAGGGGCCAATGAGAGGAGGGGCCAATGGCAGGTATGACCAATGCCCGCTAGGGCCAAAGGGAACAAGGGGCCAATTAGAATGAAGGGCCAAAAGGAGGGCGGGGCCACTGAGAGTGAGAGGACAAACCAACCTTGTGGTGTGAGGATGAGGGGCAGTGAATTTGGTTTGCAAGACAATAAAACCTCCCACAAACATAAGCTGCTGCTGTGCATTGAGAGTTCATGTATGAAGTGGAAATCTGCCTGGCAATGGGATTGCAGAACTGCTTCAATCATTCATTTAAATGAACAGGGCCTGGCTATGGCCATACAATAATAATACCCATGAGATAGTGGCTAAGCTCTAAAATCTCAAAGTGCTTCCGAGTATTGATGTCAAGTGTTGTGACTATATTTTGTAGCCAAATTCGACAGCCGATTTGTATTGTAGCTGGGGAGTAAGAGAACTTCGTGGACACCCTGTGTAATTCAAAATTCCTCCATATGGAATACTCAATGGTAGATCACAAATCTCGCTGAATATTCCCATTGGTCACCAGCTGACACTCGCACTGGGGGTTGCGTGGGATTCAAACATTGATAAAACTCTGACTGAGACTGACCCGCTGATTTTGGCACTAGGTAGGGTCAAAGTAGACAGTTCGTATAACACTTCACACGTCGGGAGGATGTCTCAAAGCGCTCGACACTGCATGGTGGGCATTTGAGCTGGGTGGGGTGAGGTGGGAGCCAAGGGTGGTGGGGAGGGGAAAGATGACCGATGGAAGCAGTCAGAGGTGTATTTTGAGATGTACTTTGAATGCATGGAAGGAGCGAGTCAGAGGGTCTTCAGGATGAAAAAGTGAAAAGTGCAAAATCTGTGCTGTAAATCTCTATGGGTCCATAAATTATGAAGGAAATATGGGCTGAATGGCCTCCATCTACACTGAATTTCTACGGTTTTCATGGATTTAACTTGTATTTTGAATGAACTCCCATCTGCTTGCTGCAGTAGATCATGCTTTCATTTCACTGACAGAACTCTATGGTTCTTCCACTTATACTTATCAATACTTAATGATTTTCCACTCATCTGTCCAGAATAATGCCCAAGCTATGGAAATCCATTTGACTGATATTTTACTTCTCTGCATATCTTGGCATCAAGAAATTAATATCAGACATTCACATCACAAGGCCTTTCAGAGCCATTAATAATCCTTATGAATAACAAAGGCTTCAAGACTGATTACCCTGTGACCCAATCTTCCATCTCCACCCAACCAATATCTATTTATAACCAGCTGTTGTCAGTCCAATCCTCTGCCTCGCCTATCGCTTTCCCCCCTGGATCCATCACATCTTCTGCAATTCTTTGATGAGAAATTGAAGCATGTGACTCAAAGTCTAAATAAATTTGCTATAAGTGTGCTGGAAATAATCTCATTTATTTGAAAAGACTTTCGGATGGGATGTTAAGCTGAAGTCCTGTCTGCCTGTTCAGTTGGATATTCATGGAGTCTTGTAATGTAATAGTTAGAGCACTCACCTCACAAGCGAGAGGACCCGTGTTCTATTCCCGGGCGGGTAAAGCTTTAGGCAAGTTTCCTTACTCCAGGTGACTCTGTTTACTTAGCAGTAACTAGGAACCCAGTTGTTAGTTATTTGCAGGATGTCTTTAATCACTTTAAAAATCAATAAATAAATCATTTGGTCACTCACTCCATGACTGTTTGTGGGACACTGCTGTGTGCAATTGGATGCCGCGTTTCGCCCACAAAATACACAGTCACAACTCACTTTACAGTATATTCTGTGAAGCACTTAGCGATGTCTCCAAGACGTAACAAGGCGCTGTATCAAATACAAGGATTATTACTTATTTATTATTATCGAATGTTACTGTCTTGTCCCCATGAAGGGCAGGGTGGGTAATGTGCAGGGATGAGATCAAATGGGCCAAACGGCCTTCTTCATCCTGACTGCTGATGATTGTGTGTCTATATGCCTCTCTAGGGCCATCTACCGGTAGCTTGGAGAATCACCATATAAACATGAAGGTTAGGAGGGGAAAGTAAACATTAATTTTATGCAGAGAAGTCTTTCTTTCTTTTATGCAGTCCTGAAACATCACAGAACACTGCACCCAGTACAACTTACACTGATCTACGTGCGTGTGTGTATGTGAGCGAATATAGATGCACAAGTAGTTGTTTTTAGGTGATTCTAGCTGGACAACAACAACAAAATTACATTTGTAAAGCATCTTTCACGTTGGGAGGACGCCCCAAGATGCTGGAACAGACCAGAGTTACGGACCCGAGCTGGGGGTCAAGGTGGGGGAGGGTGGAGGGCAGGGGGGTGGGGGGGAAGCAGGGAGATCGAAAGCACGGTCGAAGAGGAGGGTCTTGAGGTGGGTCTTGAAGGTGGTGAGGGAGGTCTAACTGCTGGTTAGACTGCAGCCGTTACCGCAAACACACTCTGAGGTCCCCAAGCCTTGGCACTTGCCAACCTGCACCTAATACTGTCCGGAATTAGGTAAGCAGGCTGTGTCCCTCCAGGGAGAGAGCACGCATTCCATTCAACAATCTATCTCTGCAAACTTCATGTATAGGTGGGATGCATGGAAATCTCAGTTTGGTTTGGATACTCTTAAGCATGGTGATGGGTTTCCGCATATGTCAGACACCTGGCTGACCCCTAAAATAGATAAAGAGATTTGGTTATGCACAAACTGTTCAGAATGCAACCCACAAGATTGTCTTTAAAATGCAATGATCTATACAGCGTTACACAGCGACCACAGGTATCTGGGCACCAGGTATCTCACCCTGGTAATGGTGCAGAATAGCAATCCTGAGTCTGAAGCAAAATAAACTCTGAGCAGCTGGAGACACTTTTAGCCTCAATAATTAATAGAGCAACTTGCAGAAAGCTCATTTGTATTCCTTCAGGTTTCACAATCTGCCTAGTTTTCATATCAGGTTGGACATCAAGCTGCCTTCAAATACATGGGGATTAGGAATCAGACAGTCTTGTGGCTTGGGTAAGGGGCATGAGCCGAGAATGCAGCACCGCATGTCACAGCTGGGTGAGGTGCTCTTAATTGACAGAGATTGCGTTCAGTGTTCTCTGTGGAGGAAGAGAATGATAGGGTACAAGGAAAGAGCTGGGCATCAGGATTTGGATAGAATGTTTTACTGGAGCCTCAAACACTGACTCTAATAGCATGGTTCACTCTTGCTGGCTAGTAGGTTTTGGTGAACAGTCAAGAGCACGTGCTATTTGCAGGACCACAACATATGGAACTGCGCAGTCCCGTAGTGTAGTGGTTAGCATGCTTACTTCGCAAGCGAGAGGACTCGGGTTTGATTCCAGACAGGGCAAAACCTTGGGCAAGTTTCCTTACTCAATAAACCTCTGTAGGTGGGATGTTAGTCAATTGGCAGATCTTGCCCTGTCCTTCCTCATCTTCAGGTCGCACTGAAGACCTTCCTCTTCGACCGTGCTTCCAGTCACCTCCCCCTCCCTCCTCCTCAGTGTCAGACTCCGCCAGTGTTAAGCACTTTGGGACCCTACCCTGTGTGAAGGAAGTTGTTGTTGTTATTGAGGGCGGATCAATGGAGTTTTTCAAAAGGGAACCGGATAAGCAGCTGAGCAAAAGCAGGAACTATTTACAATAATATAGAAACCTTCACTTCAGGAGGAAGTTTCATAGTTTCATAGTGTACCCAACTGATTGTGAGTCTGAGTGACATATGGGGCTTTGTACAGTAATCCCCAAATGCAAACACTGGCACATTTTCCCCTCCTTAACACAAAGGGTGCAAAAGCCAGATTGTAACCACACAGAACCATAGAAATTTACAGGACAGAAGAAGGCCATTTGACCCATCATATCAGTGCTGCTCCCTCAAGAGTATTCCTTTCAGTCCCATTTACCAGTCCTTCCCCCCCACACCCCAGTCACTGACTCTGTTTAAGGTATCTGTCCAGTTTCCTCTTGAAAGTCAATATGGATTCTGCCACAACCACCACTCCCAGCAGGACATTCCATATCCTAACCGCTCTGTGTATGAAAACATTTCTCCTAACCTCACGTTTCTTCATTTCTAAATAGTTTAAATTGATGCTAGTTACTGTCTCTCGTTACTGTCTCACCGACCAGTGGAAATAATTCCTCCCTATTGACACTATCAAAACCTCTCGTAATGTTACCAAAGACCTTGATCAACCTGCTTTGTTCCAATGGAAAAGTCCCAGTTCCTCCATAAGAACATAAGCATTTGCTAGGTGAAAGAAGACCAAGGTTTATTCAGTTCACCTTCCACCATCCTGGTCGCATGTCATATCCCAAACTATGTATTGTATCCTGAGTTATTATTTCCTAACATAAATCTGTCTACTTTATTCTTGAAAGAAATGTCTCCACCCATAGGCCAAACCACTCATCCCTGGTGTAATCCTAGTAAGTCTCCTCTGCATCCCTACTATTGCCTTGACGCTATTCCTAAAATGGGGTGACCAACACTGCACATAATATTCAGGCTAACTAACGATTTATATAAGTTTAGCATTGCCTCTATGCTGTTATATTCTACACCCTATTTATCAAACCTAAGATTCCATTAGCTTTTTTGACAGTTTTGTCCACTTGCCTTCCTACCTTTAAGGATTTATGTTTGTGGGCCACTGCTGTGAGCAATTGGCTGCTGCTCAATTCACTTGATAGTATATTTTGTGAAGCGCTTTGAGATGTGTTGAAAACGTGATAAGGTGCTATATCAAATGCAAGGATTATTATTATTTAACAATACGCTACAAGACTCCACGAAATGTGTCAGGCTGAGATCAGTAACTCAGCAGAGTGCTAGAGTATGACTCATTCCTTGGGTTGTCAGCGAAGAATGAACAAGCATTAACAAACATTTGATGGCATGTATGAGAACTCTCAAAGGGCAAAGGGTGTGTTTGAGCATTTCTGGAAGGATGCTGAGTCATGTGAAAATAATTAGCATTGTCTGATTAATTAGAAGAATTAGTTCTCCCAGAGCAAGATGTATTGAATTATTTACATTTTGCTGAAAAATGGAAAGGCATCTCTGCTCCAAATCACACCCAACGAGACACAGTGCACCCTCAGCTCCAGCCCTAACACTGGGAATCAACATGGTCACTTTCCTTCACCTCATCACATTTAATCGTGTCTCAGCTTAGTTCAGTCAGCAGCACTCCATCAGAAGCTTCAAGCTACCGGAGGGACTCTGACCTCATCTTCTATTCTGAAACTCCAGTGCAGTTTTGGGCAGGAGGGTGCTGCATTGTCAGAGATGCTGTACTTCAGATGAGGCATTAAACTGAGGTCCCATCTGTCTGTTCAGGATCCTAACAGTCTGGATGTTAAGGATCCTGTTAAGGCGCTATTGGAAAAGAGAAGGGAGTTTCTCTCTCCTGGTGTATTGGCCAATAGCCCCCCCAGATAAAAATGGTCACTCACTCCATGGCAGTTTGTGGGACAATTGCACAATTGCAATACCGCATTCATCTGCGAAAGACACAGTAAATCCTGTCAAGTGCTTTAAGACATCCTCCCAACATGAGCGGCTAAACCATATGTAAGGGCCATCAAGTCATCCCCAGCTCAGAGCAATACATTTATTTTTTGGGAGGTGGTGAGTTAGCTCCAAGGTGACATATTTGGCAATGGAATGTCAGAATCAAGTCAACCTTCTGCAGCAGTCTTTGGTTCCTGAGCCAGGCGGGTCTGCAGTATTCTAGGAGACTGCTAATGACAGCACAGCCAGCCTGGCAGGATTTGGAAGGGCAGACCAGTCATGGGTGGCAAAGACTCTTTCCACTCAGCTCCTTGTTAACGTGGTCCAAGCTGGATAAGTAGCAGGAAAGCTTGCCAGACAGTTCTCTCAATGACAAGAGTTTTTAGGTGAAACTCTCAGTAGTTTGGTTTGGATATCACTACATGCACCAGGCACCTCGTTGACCCCCAAAAAATGATTTCAGCAGAGACTGCTAAACTCAATCCCCACTCCCAGCCAAAATGAATTAAAAATATAAGCAAATAAGCATTTATTTAAGATTGAAAAGTCAATGTGGATGCCATATTAATTTGCTTTGGAGAATTACACCTTCCAACCTTGCATTCAATAAATGAAGACCTGAAGCGAAGCTACTTCATTAATGTGCATTTAATGTGCCTAATTATCGAAAAGATGTTTGACACATCCTGTTGAGCCACGTTCATTACATAACTGTTTTCTTTGAAAAGATGTGCATCAATAAACTCATTCTCTTACCTTCATTCATTAAGCACTTGCAGATGTCTCTTTGCTTTAATGGGTCACCTGAGGTAGCATTAAGTCCAAATGATTGTTTGCTTTCTAACTACTGAACTAAAGGAGAAAACTAAAGCAACAGACATGTGCTTAAACCCTAACAGCTAACAGAGCGAAGACTTAGACACTGTTCAAACCAATCTTTAACTGCATTCACCTCCACCCGATGGACTCACAGACAGTTGCAGTAATCTATTCGTGCCAGAGGCAGATGGTTGTAAGTTCAAAACCCACATCAGGACTTTGAACTCACAATCTATCCTGTCGAAAGCATGATCAAAGAGGAAAGTTTTGAGAAGGGCCTTGAAGAAAGCAAGGGAGGGGGCGAGGCGGAGGGAGTAGAAATGCTGAAGGCCCAACCTCATATGGTGGGGCAGGCAGGGCCAGGGAGTCTAAAATCAAATTGGTTGGGAGCACACGGGGTGATGGGGGCAGTGCGCCATGTATTTCTTTACTGTTTAATAACAATATGCGCCCCAGAGTACCACTAGTGGTCGGGTAAGACATGTCCAGTGTGGGAGGGATGGTGAAGCCAGCGGTCAGGGTCAAGGCACTGTTAGGAGGGAGAGGTCGGGTGGGAGATGGGCAAGGGTGGGTAGCGTAGAAAGGGGAATAGTGCAGGCCAGCAGCTGGTCCTGAGGACCATTATCTTATGCCCGCAGCAAGATTTCAAATGCAACGAGGGTGAAATAATTTACAATTTAATTTAGCTAAGAAATAAATAGTACAGAGAGTATTAGTGATAGTAGATAATAATATAGTAAAACTCATAAGTCTGATCTTCATAAATGATATAATCGCCTAAATTGTACATCTGCCCAAGTCCAGTTGAATTTCTTATTAAATCCATTTAAACCTATCTGCATTAGTCAAGACATTTTGATGTGATAAAGGCACTATATTAAATAAGGATTATTATGTAGTCATATTGCAAATAAAGCAAATCACCGCCTCACTGCCTGTCCCCTTTTTATTCTATTAATTATTAATCACAAGAACCTTATTAAGATAGAAATTTACATTACAGTACAATACAAAATTACATTTGTGCAGTGTCTTTCAAGTCAGGAGGATGTCCCAAAGCACTGGACAGTCAGAGATTTGGACCAGATCAGGAGGGTGGGGATCAAGGGATGTGAAGGGCAGGTAGGGTAGGAGTGTGGCCGAAGGCGCAGTCAACAAGGGGGGTCTTGAGACGTGCCTTGAAGGAGGCAAGGGAGGGAGCGTGGCAAATATTGTCCTGTTTGCTGAAAATACAGAACTTTCTTTATCTGTTTTCTTCAGGTGTGAGGACCAAAACAATACTCACTTCAAAAACACCAACAACAACAAATTACATTTGTGTAACTTCACGACAACACATGTGCTTGAATGGACACCTGAGGATCCATTCTTCTGCCTGAAGGATAAAACTGACAACAGGAAATTGAAATGTCAAGGCAAAGCCTTGGGTGGGGCATTGACAAGTTAATATGTAAATAATCCTTGAATTTGGTATAACGCCTTATCATGTCAGAAGAATGCCTCAAAGTGCTTCACAGGAATGGAGTGACTGTGTATTTGTAGGCAAATGTTGCAGCCCAATCACCCAGAATGTATTGTAAAATGTATTGATTGTGTATTTTGTGGGTTACTATTATTGTTAAGTCCAATAGCGAAGCGCACTTTACATTCGTGATCTGATTGCAGGAAGAGCCTCATTGTTCACCTTGACAGTAACTGATTGCCCCAAATTCCCGTGGTAATGAACTGGACACAAACGGGCTTGAAATTCTATCCCCAGAAACCTGCGAGTTGGCAGCCACACCATGAGCACAACTGATTGACGTGTTGCCAACAAGCAATAAATTGCAATGCATTTCCTTTCACTCTGAAAAATGTAGTAGAACATGTTAAAGGCCATGTTTCTATTGGTCCAAGGCCATGTCTGCCTATATGAGGGGATGTTAAATAGGCCTGTAATGTTACTGCGAAAGAGTAGGATGTGCCTCCTGGCCAAAGATTAAAGATTTGACTTTTTTTCTTAAATGCGTGAGAAAAAAAAACGATATACAGTGCTATCCACATGTGTAGGACGTCTCAGAGCATGTGACTCTTCTGAGTGGGCATCCGAGCTGAGGGTGGGAGCCGAGGGGGTGGGAAGGGAAAGATGACCTAAAACGTGGTCAAAGAAGTTTTGAGGTAGACTTTGAACGAGGTGAGGGAGGGAGCAAAGCGGAGGAACTCCGGGATGGAATTCCAGACAGCGGGAGCAGAATGGCTGATAGCTCGCCCACCGGTGGTAGGATGGATAAGGCATGGGACATGAAGCAGACCAGGTCATATTTGGAGAGGCAACAAATATCTTTTGCTGAGACTGAGTAAGCAATGGAATGAGCCAGATGGGTATGATCGCATCAAGGAGACAATACAAGAGTACACAGGTTCAAGAGTATGAGGAGCAATTTCAGGACAGACATCAGGAAGTATTCCTTTACACAGAGGGGTATCGATGATTGGACAGGCTACCAGAAGGAGTGGTTATAGCCAGGACCTGGCTCATTACTTGCTGCTGTGTGGGGAGGATGGGAGGGTGGGTTTCTGGAAGGATGAGATCAAACAGGCAGCTTCTTTGGAACAGAGCTCTAATAATAATAATCCTTCCATTTGATATAGCGCCTCATCACATCGTTGAGAAATCTCAAAACACTTTACAGAATTGTAAAGTGGATTGACTCTGTGTTTATGGATGAAACACATCGGCCAATTGTGCACAGTAGTGTCCCACATACAGTCATGGATTGAGTAACCAAATTATTTTTTTTGGAGAGGTTATTTCCCCCAGAAAGCGATCCACCAATTGACTGATGGCCAGGTTCCTACATATTGCTAGGTAAACATAGGCGTGTGGAGTAAGGAAACTTACCTAATGGTTTGTTCCACCCAGGAATCAAACCCAGGTCCTCTCACTTGTGAGGCGAATGCGCTAACCACTATCCTATGGGGCTCTACTCTGAATGGTCTCTGTAAAGTGACTCAGGATGTTTACTCTGCGTGAAAGGTGCTGTAGAGGTAAGCATTGTTGGTATTGACAATGGCAACGGAGAAGAAGGATGGCCCATTGTGCGCTGAATCGCTACCTCGTGACCATTAACAGTTAGCTGCCAGGAACTGGCAACAATCAGTATAAACATTATGTAAACCACACAGTATTTCCAGGAGAAACAAAAAGGACCAATCCACATTCAGTGTGCCCTTTCCATTCAGAGCAGCTCCTGCGGTGGGGAAAGAAGCCAATGGAGATGAATAAACCACATGATACTTGAGGAAGTTTACAAAAACAATGAGCCAGTAAAAGCATGGACAAAGGCATTAATAGGGGAAGTTCAAGGCATAAATGAGAAACTCTAAGATCTACTGCCTCTTTTTCTATTCCTGAACTGCTGGCTAGATTGCCGCTGCTTGTCCACCTAGGACCTTTAGGGCTTTAGACACCAGTTTCACGTCCTCCCGACGTGAAAGGCGCTCTATAAATGGAATCTTGTTGTTGTTGTTGTTGTTGATAGTCATTAGGCAGTGGGGAATATGAAGCAGACCAGTGCAGAGGTAGTGAGGCCCAAAGCCATACCGGGGCTTTCCAAATGAAGTCCTTGAGTTGCCAAGCTTCTGCACAGCTCCTGCCCATCAACGCCAAGGGGTGGGGAGTGCCAGAAAGGAGGAATTTACACTCCGAGAATCCCCTTCCTTGTTCCTTATAGAAGGTTCACCTTATATTTTTCCAGGGGGAGGTTCAGGCACTACATTCCAGAAACAATTGCACAAAGAGAGAAAAGAAGATGCGTGAGGTATCGTTAAATGAAACAATCATATTCCATTGTCTATGCCTATGCCCAGAAGCACTTGCACAGTAACACGAGGCACTCAGAGCTATCCTATCCTGCTATCCTGCGGATCTGGTAAGTGATAATCCAGTGGGTGTGCGTCACAATAAAAAGAAAATGCAGGTTGTGAAATTACCTCACAACCTGTCAGGTAGCAGGTAGGAAAGCCAGCCTCGCAGTCTCCCTTCACTAGTCTGAGCGAAATGGTAAGCTTGCATTGATTTTATCCCACCCATTTTGACTGGGCTTCATCAACTTTTAACCCCCTTCCACCTTTGAGATGTCATTCCAACCTGAAAGGTGCTGTACAATTGTACGTGGCATTGTACTGTAACGCTCTTTAAATTAAAAACGGTTAGAAACTTTGACTTATTGTAAGTGAGTGATCTGCATCTTATAATAATAATAATAATCCTCAAAGCACTTCACAGGATATAAATAATCCTTGCATTTAATATAGCACCCTATCACGTCTTCGAGACATCTCAAAGCGCTTCAGAGAATATACTGTAAAGTGAATTGACTGTGTAATTTTGCATAGCAGTGTCCCACAAACAGTTGTGGATTGAGTGACCAAATTATTATTATTATGTAAATTTTTTTAAAGGATTTATTACCCCCGGAAAAGTGATTTGTCAATTGACTAATAATCGTGTTCCTACTCACTGCCAGGAGTAAGAAAACTTAGCTAACTTTTCGCCCTGCCCGAAATCGAACCCAGGTCGCTTTCCGAGGCAAGTGCTCTATAACCCACAGGGAAGGATCATTTTTCATCCACTTCACAGGATTTACTGTAAAGTGGATTGATCGTGAATCTTGTAGATGAAATATAAATCTTACCAAATCTGGAAACCTTATATAGAAATTAAGGCCTTTTATAAGCTTTCATTGTGATAAGCCACAGTGAAGGGTTCTTTTCCATTTGGCAACAGTAAGTCACCCAGAATTTCTCACTGTGATTAACGAGACATGAAATTAGCAAATTTCTAAGACAACCAATTCGATGACCAATCCAGTCTTCATTAATAAATTAATGAAATTCACCCTAATATCCAAATAATTGTAATTGTAGCATATTGGTTAGTGTGCTTGCCTCGCAAGCAAGAGGACCCGGGTTCGATTTCCGGGCAGGGAGAAATCTAAGGCAAGTTTCCTTACTCCACTTTGTTTACCTAGCAATTGGCTGCCACATTTTGCCCACAAAATATAGTCAATTCACTTTACAGTATATTCTGTGAAGAGCTTTGAAACTCCTGAAAGACCAGATAAATGCAAGGATTATTATTATGAATAATATTATTATTATGAAGATGATTAAATTAACCCTTATATTAAATAACCAAATGAACCGTAATATTTAACTTTAAAAGCTAACATTAAGCACTTTGAGATGTCCTCCTGATGTGAGAGGTGCTGTATAAATGTAGATCATATTGGAAAATCAGATCTGCTCCTTTCTTCCAGCTTCTGTTTGTGCACAGCCCAATTTTGCTGCAAAGTTACAAAACAGAAGACAGACAAGAATGGGTTGCGGACAGGTTAAGGTCTGACCAGAAATAAGAAAACTAATGTATAAACTTTGCCAACTTTCTAAACTTTGTCACTTCCAGACCTGGGAGTGCTCAGAGTGGGGCCTGGCATTCCAAGGATTAAGGCACCTTGGGCCTTTTTGGTTTCATCCAGGTACTCACCATTACTGAGTCAAAGAGAAGGTGAGGAACCAAATGCAGCTTGCAGTCAGTGCTGTGTTACATACCATTAATATAGTAACAATACTTGGATTTGATCATTTGATATGGCGCCTTACCATGTCAGGATTTGTCCTTTAAGGTTCCCCTTTAATATGTTCTCTTCCTTGTGCACAATTTCAAGTCCTGCTATTTGCTGATTGCTGAAGATGCTGATTTTGTTGCCATCCGTTCCCTTGGTTCTCAATGGAATTGGTTGATTGACAGTCTGTCACTGTACAACAGTACACTGCTCAGCAGACAGGCTTTGAGGCTCAGACTGACACAGCTATGAATAGTTCAAAAGTTAACAAAATTACTCTACCAAATCAGGTGGGCCTGACCGCCTTCCTCCACCTCCGCCACATTGCACGCCTCCGACCGTATCTTACCCCAAATGCAGCTGAAACCCTTGTACAAACGTTTGTCACCTCCTGCCTCGATTACTCAAACGCATTGCTCGCTGGGCTACCCAGCTCCACTATTCAAAAAAGTTAGCTCATTCAGAACTCTGCTGCCCGCATACTGACCTGGACCAAACTCCGTACCCACATCTCACCAGTTCTAGCCAGGCTCCACTGGCTCCCCATCACCGAATGGATCGACTTCCAGATCCTCACATTCATGTTCAAATCCATTCATTTCTTGGCACCTCCCTACCTCCCCGACCTCCTCACTCCCCAATCCACCACCCGGCCCCTACGCTCGACTGGCACTGGGCCCCTTCTTATCCCTCACACCCTCCACTCTACCATTGGAGGTCGCGCTTTCAGCTACTATGCTCCAAAGCTCCGGAAGACTCTCCTCAGTCCATCCGATTCCCCCCCCCACTCCCTTTTTTCAAGTCCGGCCTCAAAACCTTCCTTTTCGACCGTGCTTATGGCTACCTCCCCCCAGGCTCGGAGCCAGGCTCCGCCACTGTTAAATGCTCTGAGACTCTACCCTGCGTGGAAGACACTATACAAGTGCACGTTGTTGTTATTGTAAGGATTATTAATTATTATTATTTCTAGGAAATGAATGAGACCTGCACGGACATCAATGGAGCTTTGGAAACGTACTACCTGCCAACAATGTACAGCATCGAGTTTGTCGTGGGGCTGATCGGGAACCTGACTGTGATTTGTGGCTATTTGTTCTGCCTCAAGGAATGGAAGTGCAGCAACATCTATCTCTTCAACCTGTCCATCGCTGACCTGATCTTTATCTGCACCCTCCCTATGTTTATAGTTTATTATGGAAACGGCAAGAAATGGATCTTTGGTGACGTGATGTGCAAGCTGAACCGCTATGTCCTTCATGCCAACATGTACATCAGCATCCTCTTCCTTGCCTGCACCAGCATCGATCGTTACCTGCTGGTGCTCAACCCAATGAGACTCCACTTGTTTCAGAGGAAGCAGTCTGCCGTGGCCATTTGCGTGGCCATGTGGCTGATTGTCACTCTGGAGATCATCCCCATGCTGACCTTCATCGGCCCCAACAACATAAGTGAGCACAATAATATCACCGTTGTTAAGTGTGTGGACTATGCCAGCTCTGGCAATGCTGGCAACAACCTCATCTACAGCTTGTGCCTTACTGTTTGTGGCTTCCTCCTCCCTCTGTGCGTCATGTTTTTTTTCTGTGTAGGGACAGCCCGGGCCTTAACCAGGTTAAGTCAAGAACGAGCGAACAAC
The DNA here is from genome assembly GCF_018977255.1 of Callorhinchus milii. Taxonomy (NCBI): domain Eukaryota; kingdom Metazoa; phylum Chordata; class Chondrichthyes; order Chimaeriformes; family Callorhinchidae; genus Callorhinchus; species Callorhinchus milii. The sequence goes on along the minus strand of NW_024704752.1, from coordinate 5,506,161 downwards.
ATCACCCTGGAGAAGCCCCTGACCTTGGTCATATTGGCCGTGGTGATTTTCTTGGTGCTCTTCACCCCCTACCACATCATGAGGAATGTCCGCATCTTGTCCCGGATGGACAGCATTGGCTTTTCTGAATGCACGATCGTGGGCATCAAGGCTAGCTACGCTGTCACCAGACCCATCGCCTTCCTCAACTCAACCATCAACCCCATTTTCTATTTCTTGCTGGGAGATAAATTCAGAGACACACTCACCAACAGGGTGAAGGTGATCTGTTTGAAATTCACCTCGTGCTTGGTGAGAAGACCGATGTGTTAACAATATCACCAATTTTTGGCAACAGCAAAGCACTGAGATTTCCATCACCTCGAACACTGCATTGTCAGAAGCGCCGTCCTTCAGATGAGATGTTGAACTGACATCCCCCATCTGCCTGTTCGGGGCAATGTTAAAAATCATTATTGATCTAACACCTGTTTCCTTTTGTCTCACTGCCCGGGGATATTGGCAGACAACAGATGTTGTCAGCTGACTTTCATCTTTGACTTATCCTGGCATGTGCGTGTGCCCTGGAAGATTGAAGTTGTGAGGGAAATACTGAAAGCCATCTTTTCACTCAGAGGTTTACAAGATCACAAAATTGGTTGGGGTGAAGAAGACCCTTCTGCCCATCTGATTTCATCCCACAAGTATTCCCATCCTACTATCCCTCTAACATTGTGTAAAGCTGCTTTTTAAATGAGTCCCAGTTTCCTAGCTTCAACCCTTCCTTGCAACCTGTTCCAGGTGTTAATTACTCACTGCATGAAGAAAAACTTCGTGGTGGCTGTCCTGAAAAGCTTCTCTGAAGAGCCCGAGCTTATCTAATGTTGCTCACAGCTCGTTCCCTCAACATTGGAAATCATCCTTTTTGGAACATGGAACACTTTCACTATGAAGGCTGAGAGAAGAACAACATTTAAAAGCAAATTTGATGGACCTAAGAAAAGGGTATCTTTTTGTTTTGGATTCCCTTTCCCAGAATTGATATGCTCACGATGCCCAATACACATAATTTCCTAGACCAAAACATGGACTTTTAGCAACCAGACCAGAGACCTTGGTCCCAACCTAGCCGATCACAAAATGTTCAATTTTCAGCCTTTTTAACTAAAGATTTCGGCATTTTGTTTGCAAAATGTGCCTAAAACACTCTACCAATCCTGGCTGACAATCCCCCAAAGAAAATCGATTATCCGTGTCATGGCTGTTTGTGGGACTTTACTGTGCACAAATTAGCAGCTGCGTTAGTCAATAAATGCACAGTCACTACACTTTACAGTGAATCCTGTGAAACGCTTTGAGCTGTCTTCCTGGCAAGAAAGGCACTCTGTTAGATACAAGGTTGATTGTTATTCCTCCCACTCTCCGTTTTGGGATGTCCCTCCAGGGAGGTGACTCCTACACACTTAGGTTTGGAGACTCTCAAGCACAGTAGTGGGTTTCCCTGTGTGTTGGACACTTGGTTGACCGCTGAGCTGTCAATGATAACACTCAGTCTCTGGACAGATCAAGCCATTGGATTGGTCAGCCAGTCAATGGATTTCTAGCTATCCCACAAGCCACAAAGATATTTTGTTGTTTGATGGAAACTATTGATTATTTTACTGCATAATTTATGTAAGAAGTAACACCTGAGCTATGTGAGTTTGTTAAATATAATGCCTTCATTTAGCAAAATAACATAACAAATCGTCAAATGTCTGTGTGGCTTTTTTTTTGATGTTCGTATGCAGTGTGATGGGTTTCTTTGTGTGTCAGACACCTGACTCACCAAAAACAGAACATGTGCAGCTCCTTATAACTCTTTCCAGGTCCCAATTCCCAATTAACGCAACCTCAAGTCCAAGATCACACTTGAGGTTCTGATGGTAACCACTAGGTGGCACCACTTCAAACTCTAATCTTCTGCCCGGCTCGCAGATCTCCCCAGCTCCACCATTCACAACGTCCCACTGATTCAAACTCGGCTACCCGTATTCCTCACCTGTACCAAACTCTGCACCCCATCACTCCAGTCCTTGCCGAGCCAAACTTGCAGAATGGATCAATTTCAAGATCTTCACCCATACTTACATATCATTTATCGCTGGCACCTCCCTAACCTGTAGCTCAGTGGTTAGAGCACTCACCTTGCAAGCGAGACACCTGGGTTCAATTCCAGGCAGGGCAAAACCTTGGGCAAGTTTCCTTACTCCAGCCCTAATAATAATCCCTCCAAAACAAAACAATAATAAACTGGTCATTTTCAATCCACGACTGTTTGTGGGACACTATTGTGCGCAATTGGCTGCTGCATTTCGTCCACAAATATACGGTCAATTCACTTTATAGTATATTCTGTGAAGCGCTTTGAGACGTCTAGAAGACGTGAAAACTGCTATATAAAATGCAAGGATTATTATTATTATTACCTCTTCGACCTGCTTATACCCTATTCTTGTACCTTGTCCCTTCAGCTCCACACTGTAGCCCTGCTTTCAGCCCCTGTGCCCGAAGCTATGGAACTCCCTGACTCAATTCCTCCTCTTTGCTCGTATTCAGCTTGCACCTAGGACTTTCTTCTCCTTCCCTCTCTCCCCAGCTCGGAATGATACTACACCATTATTAAGGGCTCCAAGGCACTCCCCGGTGTGAGGGGCACTATATAAATGAAGATTTTTTTTTGGCCAGCTGGATCACAATGCAAAGAGTGAATTTACGCTGCCGTTGACAAGATGTAGGTAATTTATCATGGAGCATTTAGTGCCATATACTGACTGAGCTATTATTCCCCCACCCATGTATCTGCTCTATGTATTTCACCACCTCTAAGCTTTACCCTACATGAAGTGCTGCTGTTGTTGATACCACAGTGGTCTTTGGTAGCCAATACAACTCTGGCCATTGATACAGACCCACTAACATCAAAAAGGTTCAATGTGCTTTACAAGAACTATTCCCACAAATAGTGACTACTCAGAGTGGTCAAACACAATGGTTCGAAACCCAACCCAACCCAGCCTCCACCCAACCCCATCCCCATCTGCAATCCCATCCCCAACCCCATCCCCATCCCATCCCCATCTCCAAGGTCATCCCCAACCCAACCCCATCCCCAAACTAACCCAATCCATTTCAACCCCAAGCCATCCCTAACCCCATCCCCAACCCATCTTCAACCCATCCCCACCCCAATCCATCCCCAACCCAACTAATCCCAAACTCATCCCCAACCCAACCCTATCCCAATCCCAACTCAATCAAACCCCAAAGCATCCCCAACCCATCCCCAACCCCATCCCCAGCCCCAAACCAGCCCCAACCCAATCCCATCCCCAACCCAACCCCATCCCCAATTCCCAACACCAACCCAGTCCCATCCCAGCCTCCACTCAACCCCAACCCCAACCCAATCCCATCTCCAGCCTCCACCAATCCAAGCCCCATCCCCAACCCAGTCTCCACCTAACCCTGACCACATCCAACTCTGACCCACGCTCAACCCAAAGCAACCAAGATACATGTCAATTAAAAAAGAGAATACAGTTTCTCTTGCTGTCCTGGCCACAATTCTCTCGCAAAAAAATGGTCATTCATCTCAGTGCAGTTCATTGATCTTTTTGTGTGCAAAACATCTGCATCGTTCACCTACACAGACATTCACTAATCTTTACAGGAATTATTATTTGAGTCTTTCAAACATGATAAGGTGCTATAACAACAATGACAACTTGCATTTATATTGTGGAGTCCTGTAGCTTAGAGGTTAGAGAACTTGTCTCACAAACAAGAGGACCTGCGTTTGATTCCCGGGCAGGGCAAAATGTTGGGCAAGTTTCCTTACTCCACATGCCTCTGTTTATCTAGTAGAAAGTAATAATAAAAATAATAATAATTGGTCATCAATCCGTGACTTATATTGGACTCTGCTGTGTGCAATTGACTGCCGCATTTCGCCCATGAAATAAACAGTGAATTCACTTTATATTATACTCTGTGAAGTACTCTGAGACGTCTCAAAGACATGAAAGGTGCTATATCAAATGCAAGGATTCTTATTATTATATAGTGGCCTTCACGTAGGGTAACGTCTCAGAAAATAAAAAAAAAGGTTCATTTTCATTCTCATAAATCGCAAATCGAGGTTTGGAAAACAGGAAGTTGCTGAATTAAGTGCTTTGACTTGCAGTCATGGTGACTGCTCATTTGTGCAATGCTATGGCCCAATTGTGGCCACCTTATAGGAACATCCAAGGTCTTGCGGTGATGTCTCACCATGTCTCATCTTCCTAAGTGTGACACTGCACAAATGCAGAGCAATACAAGGTATAGGTCTCATTCAGTGGAAAATCAATAGGAAAATTTTGACGACAATATCTCCCAGTCAACCTCAAATCAGTAAAATGCAACCTTTTCCTAATGAGCTACTTTTCCATATCACAAAATCAATTGAATGAAAAATCCCCTTCGAGGCTGATCTGATCTCACATCTGCAGAACATCCATCCTACCGCCCCCCTTTACAGCATCAACTAAGATAACACATAACTCTGTCTACAAGTGGAATGATTAATTACAGGTTGACCAAAAAGTTGTGATGTCTATCCTATTATCTACACAAGATGGCTGAGATATTTTCCCAACACAGTGAAAAACACAGAAAGATTGAAGTTTCACACTACTTCTAATTGTGGGACATTGCTGTGTGAAAATTGGTTAAGTGTTCACCAACAAAAAGCTCTGTGATCATTTCCTTTAGATTACTTTGAAACATTTCAGCATGTTAGGAGCTGTATCACATGATGATTATTTTATTAACATTTCTCAGAAATCTTTGTACAGCGTGTGAATGGTTATTTTTCGTCCACCAGATGTCTGACACATGCGGAAACCCTTCACCATGCCTAAGAGTATCCAAACCAAACTGAAATTTCCATGCATCCCACCTACACGTGTAAATCCCAGGGATAGATTGTTGGAATGGAATGTGCACTCTATCCCTGGAGGGATACACCTTGCTCATCTAATTCTGGAAAGTATTAGACTCAGGTTGTCGAGAGCCAAGGCTTGGAGACTTCAGAATGTGTGGATGTGGATTTTATCATTGTTGATTTCACCAACAATAAAGCAGTTATTATCACCGAGTTCAGTGGAGCTGCATTACAACAACAATAAATTGCATTGATATAGCGCCTTTCACTTCAGGTCATCTGAAGGTACTGACCTTTGAAGGAGGTCTTGCTTCTGAGTCAGTTGATTGTGGGTTCAAACCTTACCTTACAGTCTAAGGTGATGCTCCAATGCAGTGCTGGGTGTCTTTAAACCAAGCTCACTGGCTGCTTGTTCAGGTGGACATGAAAGATCCCATAGCACTATTCAAAAGGAGAAGGGAGTTTCTCTCTCCCGGTATCCTGGCCAACAATTCCCCAGAAAAAATATTTAACATTCACTTTATAGTTGTTTATCACTACTCGTAAAATGGCTGCTGTGTTAAAATTATTATTCAAAGGTAGAAACCTAAAATGATTATTGAGCATGGATTTGTGATGTTTTGATTTATCAAATAGATTTTGTTGTGATTACTGGTATCAGAAATAAGGAAACTATCTGTGGATTGCTGGTTATGGACTTTCACACTGTTTCTGATCGGAGGCAATATCAAAACTAACAGCATAGTGTTAAAATGATGGAGGAAAAGTGGAATCCTGTAGCTCAGTGGTTAGAGCACTCGCTTTGCAAGTGAGAGACATGGGTTCGATTCCTGGCAGGCTCAAACCTTCAGCAAGTTTCCTTACTCCACACTCCTAATAATAATCCCTCAAGAAAAAAAAGCAATAATAAAAAACTGGTCATTTCAATCCATGACTGTTTGTGGGACACTGTTGTGAGCAATTGGCTGCCGTATTTGGCTCACAAATATACAGTCAATTCAAAAGCGCTATATCAAATGCAAGGATTATTATTATTATAGAAACGTTCTTCTCTTTATGAATAGTCCTGCTGGATCTTTAGCATCCACCATAGCAGGCAGATGAGAGCCTCGTATCAACGTCTCATCCGAAGGACAACATCTCTGACAAAATAGTGCTCCCCTGGCACTGCACTGGAGCATCAGCCTAGAATATGAGCTCAAAGGATGGATGTGGAGGTGACCAGAACTCCACAATCTTAAAACCCAGAGTCAAAAGCACAACTGACTGAGCCAGGCTGACACCTTAATTTAGCTCCCAAATAAAAATACTAATTTAAACATTACCAACAATTCTGCATGACCTAAAATGTTAAGACAAAACAGGCTAACAGGAGGTGAGATTTAAGGCTCTTGTTGTAAATACAATGCAGAGGACATTTATTCATGGTGATTAGTTGGCTCGTAGAACTTATCAGCATGTAATCAAGGAAGTTGTACCTACACTTACTAACCCTTGCTAACGTATTATTTTCTAACCACAGGGCACCAAAGCCCCACTTCCAGGCAGACGAAAGCCTCAGAGCACTCCAGAATGTAAGTAGAATTTAATGCTCTTTAATGTAAGTCAGAGTTAGTGATGGAATTTAATATCTGGGCTATGTGAACTTTGAATAATCAGGGGATTGGATTTACAGCAGGTGGTGTCCTGTATTCAAGATCCTCATCCTCACCTACAAGGCCATTCACGGCCTTGCTCCCTCCTACCTCTCCAACCTACTATCCCCCTACTTACCTGCCCGTACCCTCCGTTCTGCTCCACATCCACCGCTCTAACATCGGTGGCCGGGCCTTCAGCCTCTCAGCCCCTAGGCTCTGGAACTCCATCCCGCTGTGCCATCAGCCTTGCTTCCTCCCTTTCCTCCTTCAAGGCCGGTCTCAAGACCTTTCTCTTTGACCGTGCCTTCAGCTCCCCTTTCGACTCTCTACACCCTCCTCGCTCCTTCCCTTCCCTCCCCTCATCCTGACCATTTCCACCCTGCTCGGGTCCTGACCCAACTGTCCAGCGCCTTGGGACGTCCTCCTGACTTGAAAGGCGCTCTATAAATGAAATCTTGTGGTTGTTGTACCATAGTGGTTATGGCACTCTCCTCGCAAGCGAAGAACCTATTATCATTTAAAAAAACACATAAGCATAAGCATCACGTTACATCCGACGCATTATCATTACTCGTCGCGCTTAAATGACTACTAAAGCACTATCTTAACAAGATACACTCAATACTAAAATTCTAAACATATATAAAAAAATTATGTGATGTATGAAATGTGCCTAAATAATCTTGAACTGTTTTGTATGTATGTTGGGTGCGTGTTTTAGTAAGTAGGAGAGATACTACCAAGCAGGCAGTAAGTCGTGACGACATTCTAAGGCTGGCACAAAAGTTAAACACTGTCTCTGGTGCGCTGTTTGCTGCAAATGGCTCTGGCTTGCTTCTGGCTGAAACATGTTTTGGTGGTCCAATCCGGCAAGGACTGAACTTGTCTTCTTTGCGGTCCACTCCGGCGGGAGCTGGACTGGTCCTCTTTCCATCAAAGGTGCTCTTCTTCCTTCCCGTAGAGGTTCGTCCCCTTCCTCTCCTCAGAGGCTCGAATACCTCTAAGTTTTGGCTACAATTTTTTATATTCTTTATCGCCAGCCATCTGTGTTCTAACTCTTTTTTTCTCATTACTTCTTTCCTACACCCTGCACTTTTCCCAGGTATTCTTTCCCTGGGAGTTGCTTTTCCTTGTACCAACTAGTGGTATCTTCTGCAAAAGACGTTCCTGAAGTTTCAATCCTTTTTTCTAACTCTGTCCATGTGACCTGCTGACTTTAAGCTTTTTCTCAGTTTTAAATGCTCGCTGGCCTCCCATCCATTCTCCTGGTCCAATTATCCCAGGTTCTTATCTCTCCTGCCCATAGGTCACATGCCCTTGTAAGCACAGATGGCCTACCATTCATCCTCCAGATCCAGCTATCCTTGTCTTTCGTGGCCATGGGTCGCCTTCCAGTGTACTCCCGCCAAGCTCGGTGTCTCTTTCCGAGGACCGTGGGTGTGTGATGCATGCCACATGGCAGTTTTTTTTTTAATTCATTCTACTTAATTCATCTATTCAGTACATGATCAATACTAATGATTCTTATACTATAATCCCAACTATTTACAGACCTGGGTTTGATTCCCGGGCAAGATGAAACTTTAGGCAAGTTTCCTTATGCCTTATGCCTCTGTTTACCTAACAGTAAGTAGGAACCCAGTTGTTAGTCGATTGGCAGATAGCTCTCTGGGGGTAATAAGACCTTACAAAAAATATATAAATATTTGGTCACTCAATCCACGACTATTTGAGGGACACTGCTGTTTGCAATTGGCTGCCACGTTTCGCCCACAAAATACAGTCAATCCACTTTAGAATATATTCTGTGCAACCCTTTGAGACGTCTCAATCATGTGATAAGGCGCTATATGTACTCCAAATACAGGCAATACACTTTGCAGTAATATCCTATTGAGCACTTTCAGACATTTCGAGGAGATGATAAGATGCTACATTAAAGGCAAGGATTGTTCTGCTTTTGTTTCTCTTCAAATTGGTGTCAGCCTGGCTCAGTGGTAGCCCTCTCACCTCTGAGTCAGAAGGTTGCAGGTTCAAGTTCCATATCGGCACTAGGGATTTGCTGCATTGTCGGAGGTGCCATTGTTCGGATGAGATGTTAAACTGAGGTCCTGTCTGCCTGTTCAGGTGGATCTTAAGCAACCCGTGGAGCTATTTGAAAAGAGAAGTGAGTTTTTTATTCTTATATGTTATTATTATCTCCTTTAGGTCTACACTAAGCTGAGAACACAGCTCCCAGCAGTTGACCTGTGGGACTAATGTGTAAGTGTTAGCCAGGCAGCTGATAGAAATCAGCTTCTCATCCACCACAAGACTTCCTGGTTTATTCTGAGAAGAAACCGGATGTTTTTTAACCCAATCCTTGTGCTAGATCCTGTTGAGTTGGATCCCATATCTCATGCTCAGGCTGTTCAATGCACTGATCAGGCCCACCTGGAGAATTGCACACAGTACTGGTCACCTCAATTTAAGGTGCTAGAGTTTGTCTGGCTTGCGCCATGGTAGCGCTCTTGCTTCTGAATCAGAAGATTGTGAATTCAAGTGCACAGTTAGGTCTTGAACTCACACAGTCTAGGCTGATGCTTCAATGCAGCGCTGGGGATATGCTGCATTGCTGGAAGTGTTGTCCCTTAAACTGAGGTCCTGAGCCGTTAACCCAAGGTCCGATCTGCCTGTTCAGCTGGACATTAAAGATCCCATGGCACTATAATAATAATATTAATAATCCTTGCATTTGATATAGCGGCTTATCACGTCTTCAAGACGTGTCAAAGTGCTTCACAGGATAATAATAATAATAATAATCCTTGCATTTGATATAGCGCTTTTCACGTCGGGAGGACGTCCCAAAGCGCTTCACAGAACACACTGTAAAGTGAATTGACTGTATAGTTGTGGGCGAACGCGGCAGCCAATTGTGCACAGCAATGTCCCACAAACAGTCGTAGATTGAAAATGACCAATTTATTATTGTTTTTGGTTTTGGAGGGATTATTATTAGGCATGTGGAGTAAGGAAACTTGCCCAAGGTTTCGCCCTCTGCCTGGAATTGAACTCAGGTCTCTCACTTGCAAAGCGAGTGCTCTAACCACTGAGCTACAGGACTCCAAATACAGGATATACTGTAAAGTGAATTGACTGAACCGGCTGCACACAAAAAGTAGTCAATTTACTTTACAGTATAATCTGTGAAGCGCTTTGAGACATCTCGAAGAAGTGATGAAGCGCTATTTCAAATGCAAGGATTATCATTATTATTATTATCCTTGAGAGAGCCATTGCCTCCCAGCTTTGCTCTTCCTCTCCTCCCAATCCCTCCATAAGCCTCTCCATTCAGGTTTCCGTGCTGCCCACAGCACGGAAACTTCTTTGGTCAAGGTCACAAATGACATCCTCACCATGTGTGACCAGGGCTCCCTCTGCCTCCTCGTCCGCTCCTCCGCTTTTGACATTGTGGATTATTCAATCCTCCTCCACCGCCTCTCCTCCCACCTCAACCTCCAAGGTTCTGTCCTTGACTGGTTCAGGTCCTACCTTTCACACCGCCCCATTTCGTCTCAGCTAACGGCTTCTCCTCCAGCCCCTGCACCGTTTTATGCGGTGTTCCTCAGGGCTCTATTCTCGGTCCCCTCCTCTTCACCCTCTACATGCTCCCCCTTGGTGACATCATCCGCAGACATCGGGTAAATTTTCACATGTATGCGGATGACACCCAACTCTATCCCTCTGCCTCCACCCTCAACTCCAGGACTACTGGCGCCTTGACCGACTGCCTCTCTGACATCAAGTCCTGGACGAGGGACAACTTTCTCCAGCTGAACGTCAGCAAGACCGAGGCCAGTGCTTCTGCACATCAGGTGCTGGCAGCATCAGCCTCCACTGCTGCACACTCAACCTCACTAAGCCATTCAGTAACGCAGGTGTCTCATTTGATCCTGAACTGTCCTTTCTTCCCCACATCCGCGCCATGACTGGCACTGCCTACCACCATCTCCGCAACATTGACTGACTCCGCCACTGCCTCATCCTTCAGGCTGCCAAAGCTCTTACCCACGCATTCGTCACCTCAAGGCTCAATTATGGAAATTCCCTCCTCATCGGTCTTCCCAACTCTTCCTTTCACAAGCTGCAGATCATCCAAAACTCTGCAGCTCATGCACTCTCGCGCACCAGGCTTTATGATCCCATCACTCCCACCCTCGCCCGACTCCACTGGCTCCCCATCCCTCAGAGGATCAAATTCAAGATCCTCGTCCTCACTTTTAAGACCATCCATGGCCTTGCCCCCTCCTACCTCTCTGATCTGCTGACTCCCTACCAACCCGCCCGCTCCATCCGTTCAACGGGCTCCGGTTCCATGTCTCCCGCGGTGGCCAGGCTTTCAGCCTCTCTGCCCCCACACTCTGGAACTCCATCCCACAGTCCCTTCGCCTCGCTTCCTCTCTTGCCTCTTTCAAGGCCGGTCTCAAGACCCTCCTCTTTGATTGTGCCTTCGGTCGCCCTCCCACCTCTCTGCCTTCCCTCACCCCTACCACACCCCTGCCCCATGCATGGATCTTGACCTTTGACTGTCCAGCGCCTTGGGACATTCTCCCAATGCGAAAGGCGCTCTATAAATGTAATTTTGTTGTTGTTGTTGTATTATACAGCCTGTAGCTCAGTGGTTAGAGCACTCGCCTCACAGGTGAGAGACCAGGGCGAAACATTGTGTAAGTTTCCTTACTCCATATGCCTGATAATCTATCAAGAAAAAAATAATAATTTGGTTACTCAATCCACGATCACCTGACTCAGAGGCGAGAAAGCCGCCAACTGAGCCAGGCTGACAAGGATTAGATACAATGGTAAACACGAAGCTTGCTGTTACAATACATCCAGCATTCAGCCTGTATTTGCTTCAAATCTACAGAGTATCTGCCCCAAGATAAACGAAGACCTGGAGTGGGAGTACCTGCCGATCATGTACAGCATTGAGTTCTTCGTGGGGCTGATCGGAAACCTGACCGTCATCCTTGGCTACGTGTTTTGCCTGAAGGAGTGGAAGTGCAGCAACATCTATCTCTTCAACCTGTCCATCACCGACCTGGCATTCCTCTGCACCCTTCCCCTCCTCGTCAAACAGTACAACAACAACAGCCAATGGGAATTCAGTGACTTTCTGTGCAAGTTTAACCGCTTTCTTCTCAACAACAACATGTACCTCAGCATCCTCTTCCTCACCTGCATCAGTGTCGATCGCTACCTACTGGTCATGAACCCACTGAAGATGTACAAGTTTCAGAACAAACGGGGAGCCATGCTTGTGTGTTTCCTGCTGTACATGTCTGTCACCTTGGCTCTCGTACCAATGTTTGTCTTCATCGATCCCCAGGACATCACCCACGATGAGGAGAACATCACCGCCTGTGTGGACTTCGCCAGCTCAGGAAATGCCAACCGCAGCCTCATCTACAGCATGTGCCTGACCATCTTCTTCTTCATCTTACCTCAGTGCGTCATGATCTTCTCTGGCATCCAGACAGCCAGAGCCTTGAAGAAGATGAGCAAACAGCATCGTAGGAACATCTCCCTGGAGAAGCCCCTCAACCTGGTCATCCTGGCTGTGACCTCCTTTACCATGTTCTTCACTCCTTACCACATCATGAGGAATATCCGCATTGTCTCTCGGATGAAGAGCCTGGGCTTCACAAGCTGCACCAAGTCCTATATAAAGGCTGGATACACAGTCACCCAGCCCATAGCTTACCTCAACGCTGCCACCAACACCATCTTCTATTTCCTCCTGGGAGATAAGTTCAGGGAGACACTGATGAGCAGCATCAAGTCACTATTCCACCGAGTATTCCCATGTTATGGAAGACGGGTTTCCATAGTTTCTTGCTCGCCGGAAGGTCCTGCCAAGACATATACCACAATCGTGTGACAAACGGGGTGGGATGCGACAATTAACACCGGTGATTGTTAGCACGGTGCCAAAACTAGCGCCATCCAACCAGTAATAAACAAGATTAACAATAATCTTTGTACTTCATACAGCGGCTTTCATTGTCAGCAAGATGTCTCAAAGCGCTTCAAAGGATTTATTGTAAAATGTAGCGATTGTGTATTTTGTAGGCAAATGCAGCAGCAAATTTGCACACAGCAATGTCCCACAAACAACCGTGGAGTGAGTGACCAATTTTATTTGGGCGCTTGTTGGCTAGGAAACCGGGAGAAATAAACTCCCTTCTCTTTTTGAATAGTGCCAGGGGATCTTTCCCGTCCACCTGAACAGGCAGATGGTGCCTTGGTTTAACATCTCATCCGGAGTCGGCCCCTCTGACAATGCATCACACACCCAGCACTGCATTGAAGTGTCTGTGTGGACTATGAGATCTAGTCCCAACCCAGGGCTTGAACACACAATGTTCTGACTCCGAGTTGGGAGTGCTGCCAACTCAGCCAGGTCGACACCTAAAATTTTCATGCTTTCCAATAGCTTGTAAATGGGACAGGTTTAAATTGGCACCATGCAGTATAATAACGTGCATTTAAGAGGATGTATTAATGGAGAAGGGAATAAGCAGGTATGGGAGGGAATAAGGAGTGAGTGAAAACTCAAAGTATAATAACAACTTACATTTATAGAGGGCCCTTCATGCAGCGTCTCCTGCCTTGCTCGCCCCAAAATAGACAGGCGGAACTTCCGCTAGTCTGCCCCCACCTTCTGGAACTCCACCTGCAGTTCTTCCACCGCACTCCCTCCCTTGCTGCCTTCAAGACCCATCTCAAGACTCTCCTCTTCGACCATACTTTTGATTTCCCGGCTTCCACCTCCTGCCCTTCACCTTCCTCCACCCCGACCCGCAGCTCAGGTCTGTAACTCAGTCTGTCCAGCACCTTGGGACGTCATCCCGATGTGAAAGGCGCTTTACAAATGTCATTTTGTTGTTGTTGTACAGGACTTGATACTGTAGCTTTTACTGGTTTTGTTTTACATTCTCTGTTCGACGCACAAATAAAAAGTTAAATAAAATGCAGGAGTCTTCCAGTCTTTACTCCTAGGCCAATCCACTCATCCGCAGTGTCATCCTAGTAAATCTCTTCTGACCCTCCTCTGTCATCTCTTTCCTAAGTGGGATGACCAAACTAGGACCTAATAAAAAAGCCACACATACACACACATATACACAGACACACACCGATACGAGAACACTGACAGGAACATCCTCTTTCTCCACAATTAGATTGTGAACCATGTGATCTATAACGTCTATCACTGGGATCTTAACTCAGAGGAGGAGGTGGTGTATGATATAGTCATCACAGATGATAAGATAACTATCACATCACCCAGTCTTAGCCTGAGAGACCATTTCCATTGTTGAACTGGTAACAATGTACAGAAATGTGGACAATTCTTTAAACTGACGCTAGGAACCGTCTTCACATTTAATGACAGTAACATCTTCTCGGGTTAAGACTGGGTGGAATTTGGGGCATGAAGGAACCTCATTTCTTTTTATATCGAACAGAATTCAATGGATGTTGAACACAAAACCATTAACCCTTTACACACTGTGGTGGGGTCCTCAAGAACCACACAACACATTGCATTTATATAGCACATTTTATATCAGAAGGACATCGCAAGGCATTGGACCAGGTATTAGGGACCACCATCACACCCATTGCAGTCTACCCCTCTAGGGAGTAGAAGGGTGGAGGGCAAGGAAGGTAGTGGTGGGAAGATGACCAAAGGAACAGTTGAAGAAGAAGTTCTTGAGATGGGCCTTGAAGGAGGCAAGGGAGGGAATGAGGCGGAGGGGCTCCAGGATGGCGTTCCAGTGGGTAGGGGCAGAAAGGCTAAAGGCCCAACAACCAAGGGTGTTGTGGGTAGGGCAGGAGACATGGAACATGCCAGTAGCTGCCGAGCGAAGGGAGAGGACAGGTTGGTAGGGGTTTAGGAGATCACAGAGCTGGGGTGGAGCAAGACTGTGGAGGGCTTGAAGGTGATCACTGGTGGTTAAAATGCTAAACAAAATTTGACATTTATATGGTGCCTTTTAAATCAGAAAGACGTTAGACAGTCTGGGCTTGGCACCCAAGCTGAGGGTGGGAGTTGAGGGCAGGAAGTGGGATGGGGGTGGTGGGGAAGGTGACTGAAGGTGCATTAATTAATGGGACCGTAACTTCAAGGAATAATCTTTGTCTTTGATACAGCGCCTTATCACATAATTGATGCGTCTTAGAAAGCCTCAAAGTGAGGTGTTTGTGTATTTTGTGAGCGAACATAGGAGCCAAGTTGTCCATAGGAACGTTGCACATTATTACGGGGGATTGTTGGGTAAGACACCAGGAGAAACTTGTTTCTCGTTTCAAACGGATGTTGGGAGTGAGTAAATATTCCAGAGGAAGTGGTCAGAGGTTGAAGGAGAAAGGCCTGAGTTTCCAACAGTTGCACAGAGCAAGCCAAAGTCAAGCCTTTGCTTAACTGATGCATAAAATGCCTGCTGTGCACAATCATGAAAGGGGCGAAACAAATTTAATTTTGTTGTTGTTGGCGATATGAAATAATAATAATCCTTGAATTTGATTTAGCGCTTTTCACGTCTTCTCGACGTCGCAAAGCGCTTCACAGAATATACTGTAAAGTGAATTGACTGTATATTTGTGCCCGAAACTCGGCAGCCAAATGCTCACAGAAGTAATAATAATAATAATAATAATCTTTGTATTTGATATAGCGCTTTTCACGTCGGGAGGACATCCCAAAGCGCTTCACAGAACGCACTGTAAAGTTAATTGACTGCATATTTGTGTCCGAAACGCGGCAGCCAAATGCTCACAGAAGTATCCCACAAACAGTGTGGATTGAAGGCTGCTGTGTTTCGACAACAAAATATAGTCAATTCACTTTACAGTATATCATGTGAGGCGTTTTGAGAAATCTCAATGACATGATAAGGCACTATATCAAATGCAAGGAGTTTTATTATTATTACCACTAACTTTGCAAAGCTTTTAAAAGCCAAATTCACATATAGGTCGTTTGCCTACAAAACACAGTCTCTACACTTTACAGTAAATCCTGTAAGGCTGTTTGAGACAACATGAAAGGTGCTGTGTCAAATACAAATTATTAAATGAAATAAACTGAGCAAAGCTCAGGGCAACGCAATCCTTTACCATAACTATAATGAATAGTAAATTTACTCTCAGTGTCAGCCTGACTTAATTGGCAGCACTCTTGCCTCTGAGTCAGAACATTATGGGTTCAAGCTCCACGTCAGGATTGAAATTCATACAGTCTAGGTTGACAACAGTGCTGGGAGAGCCCTGCATTGTCAGATATGCCATACTTCAGATAGGAAGTAACACCAAGGCCCGGTCTGCCTGTTCAGGTGGACATTAAAGATCCCATGGCACTATTCAAAAAGAGAAGGGAATTTCTCCTGGTGCATTTGCCAACAATCTCCCACCTCTCTTCTGTATTTTTCTCTCACCATCTATCTCGCTCTCAATCACTCTCTCTCCCTCTCTGTCAATCATTCTTGCAATGACTCTCTATCCCTCAATCACTCACTCTCCCCTTCCCTCCCTCTCTCATTCAATCACTCTACTTCCCCACACACACACTCTCTCTCCCCCTTCTCTCTCTCTCTCACATACACACTCTTTCAATTACTGTCTCTCACTCCCACTCTCATCCACACACAATCTCGCACTCTCCCCTCTGTCTCAGTCACTCTTTCTGCTCTTTCTCCCTCTCATACACACTCTTTGCTTTTGCTTTCTTTTTGTCAATCACTCTATCTCCCACTATTTCTCTCATATCATCCGCCTGAGTCACTATCGGTATGAACAAGCAGTTAAATGCAGTGCAGAGCGTGTTTATACATGAATTGGTACATAGAAATGTGGAATTGCATCAGAACATAATAAAGGAAGCACACTTGTATTTGCTAACCCTCCCTGGCATATCATATTATAAACACAAGGCACCAATGCACCACGTCTAGACAGACAAAAGCCCCTGAGAACTCCAGAATGGTAAGTGGAATTTACTGCTCTTCAGTGTAAGTCAGAGCCATTTTTTAGTGATGGAATTTAACATCTGGGCTTTGCGAATGATCAGGGAATTGGATTTACAACAGGTGGGGTCCCATAGTATAGTGCTTAGTGTGCTCTCCTTCCAAGCAAGAGGAACTGGGTTTGATTCCAGGGAAAAGCATAATCATAGGCAAGTTTCCTTACAGCTCACGTCTATGCTTACCTAGCAGATTGGCTGATCATTTTCTATGGGTAACAAACCCTTCAAAAAATATATATATCAATATTTGGTCACTCAATCCACGACTGTTTATGGGATACTGCTGTCGCAATTAGCTGCCATGTTTCGCCCGCAAAATACTCAGTCAATCCCCTTTACACTATAATCTGTGAAGCCAGTTGAGATGTTTCAACCACATGACCAGACACTATATGTACTTCCGAACACTAACAATACATTAACAGTAATATCCTATTAACCACTTTCAGACATTTCAAGGATGTGTTGAAGTGCTACATTAAATGCAAGGATTGTTATTCTATTTTTTCTCTTCAAATGATGTCAGCCTGGCTCAGTGGTAGGACCTCTGAGTCAGAAGTTTGCTGGTTCAAGTCCCATATCGGCACTTTGAACTCATATAGTCTAAGCTGACACTCTAATGCAATGCTGGGAATGTGCTGCATTGTTGGAGGTGCTGTTCTTCGGATGGGATGTTAAACTGAGGTCTTATCTGCCTGTTCAGGTGGACGTTCAACATCCCATGATGCTGTTTGATTCTTATGTATCAAACTTATAAATCTTATATATATTATTATTCTTATATATTATTATTATTTGCTTTAGACCCATACTCAGCTGAGAACACAGCACCTAGTGGGTGACCAGTGGGGTTGTTGTGAAAGAGCTGACAGTGTTACCCAAGGAGCTGATAGCAATCAGCTTCTCATCCACCACAAGGCTTCCTTGTTCATCATGAGAAACCTGGTGTTTCTCAGAATGAACCTTGTGCTAGGTGCTGTTGAATTGGATCCCATGTCTCATTCTCAGGCTGTTCAGTGCCCTAATCAGACCCACCTGGAGAATTGCACACAGTTCTGATCACCTCAACATAAGGTGCTATGGCACGAGATTCTACGGCGCAATTCAAAAAGAGAAAGGAGTTTCTCTTTTGTCAACAATCTCCCAGAAACATTGGTCACTCACTACATGGCTGTTTGTGGGATATTGCAGCGTGCAAATTGGCTGCCACATTTGTCTACAAGATACACAGTCAATACACTTTATAGTTTACCTTGTCAAGTGCTTTGACACATCCTCGCGATGTGACAGGTACTGTATGAAATGTAAGTATTATTATTGTTGTTATTATTAGAGGCAGAGCAGCGGGGAGCAACAAGGCTGATCTCTGGTGTTAGAAGAATTAGCTATGGAAATTGATTAGACAAGCTCAGGCTCTTCAATCTTCAAAGACAACTCAGAGAGTATCTTATAGAATTGTAGAATTATACAGCACAAGAGGCCATTCAACCCATCGTGTCCATGCTGGCTCTTTGAAAGAGCTGTCCAAATTAATCTTACTCCTCCGCTCTCCTGTATCCCTGCAAATGTGTCCTCCCTAAATATCTATCAACTTCTATCTTGAGGTGCATATCATTTTAAAGGAGATTGAAAAAATAAACCCAACTCAATGCTTTCGGATATATCAATACAATAGAACAAAAGGACACAGGTTTAGAGTTGTATAGGATAATTACAGGACAGAGACCAGGAAGCTTTTCTTTATCCTGAGGGTAATTAATGACTGGAACAGGTGAGCAGGAAGGGAGACATAGGGCAGGACGATAGGGCTCACTTAAAATCATCAGATAATTGTTAAAGCCCAGCACAAAAAGTAAACAAAAACATGCCTTGTGAAAAGTATCACATCACCACCCCAAAAAATTAACTCTCCCCTTTATTTTATCCCTTGCACCGCCCTACCTTTCCAACTTGCTGAACCTCACTCAACTACCCGCCTGCCTCCGCTCATGTGGCTCCGGCCTCCTGTTCGTCCCTCGCCCCCTCTATGGCCGTGCTTTTTGACATTATGCCCCGAAACTCTGGAACTCTCTCCCAATCCCTCCGACTTGCCCCCTCCCTCCCAACTTTCAAATACCACGTAAAGACCTTCACATTAAGGAATTGGAATAGGAAGTCAGAACCACAGTATTTGAGGACCTTTTCTCCACAGTTCCTGTTGTGAACACACAACAAAGGATTCTGGTCACATTTACAGTAACAGACAGAGTAGTTCTAATTATAATAATATTTACGTTTGATAGAGCGCCTTGTCTGTAGGTTTTGCCGTTCTTTGGATAAGACATTGAACTGAGGTCCCATCTGCACGTTAAGGTGGATGTTAAATATCCCATGGCACTATTCAAAAAGAGGAGTTTCTCCCGGTGTCCTGGCTAACAATCCCACTGATAAAATTGGTCACTCATTCCATGGCTGTTTGTGAGACGTTGCTGTGTGCAATTGTGCTGCCACGTTTGCCTACAAATACACAGTCACTCCATTTCACAGTAAATTCCGTGAAGCTCTTTGGGATGTCCTTCTGATGTGATAAAGCGCTATATCAAATGCAAGGATTATTATTATTTGATATAGCGCCTTATCACGTCGTTGAGACTTCTCAAAGCGCTTCACAGGTACATTGACAGTATAGCACTGCACTGGAGAGTCAGCATAGAATATCAGCTCAGAATCCTCGATGTGGGGCTGGAACCCATGATCATCTGACTCAGAGGCGAGAAAGCCGCCAACTGAGCCAGGCTGACATGGATTAGATACAATGGCAAACACAGGGCTAGTTGTTACAACCCGTCCAACATTCAACCTGTGTTTGCTTCAAACCTACAGGATTCCTGCTTCATGTTAAACAAGAAGCTGGAGTCGAAGTACCTGCCGATCATGTATAGCATCGAGTTCATCGTGGGGCTGATCGGGAACCTCATCGTCATTTGTGGCTACGTGTTTTGCCTGAAGGAGTGGAAGTGCAGCAACATCTATCTCTTCAACCTGTCCATCACCGACCTGGCATTCCTCTGTACCCTTCCCCTCCTCGTCAACCAGTACAATCATGAGGGCCAATGGCAATTCAGTGACTTCACATGCCACCTGGATCGCTTCCTACTCTACAACAACATGTACCTCAGCATCCTCTTCCTCACCTGCATCAGTGTTGATCGCTACCTGCTGGTCAACAACCCACTGAAGACGTACCGGTTTCAGAGCAAACGGGGAGCCATGTTTGTGTGTTTCCTGCTGTATGTGTCTGTCACCTTGGCCCTCATCCCCATGTTAGTCATCATCGAACTCCAGAATGGGGGGAGCTGCACCGACTATGCCAGCTCGGGAAGTGCCCAATACAACTTCATTTACAGCATGTGCCTGACCATCTTCTGCTTCATCTTTCCTCAGTGCGTCATGATCTTCTCTGGCATCCAGACAGCCAGAGCCTTGAAGAAGATGAGCAAACAGCATCATAGGAACGTCTCCCTGGAGAAGCCCCTCACCCTGGTCATCCTGGCTGTGGGCTCCTTTACCATGTTCTTCACTCCTTACCACATCATGAGGAATATCCGCATTGTCTCTCGGATGGAGAGCCTAGGCTTCTCGAACTGCACCAAGTCCTATATAAAGGCTGGATACACGGTCACCCGGCCCATAGCTTACCTCAACGCTGCCACCAACCCCATCTTTTATTTCCTACTGGGAGATCAATTCAGGGAGACACTGATGAGCAGCATCAAGTCACTATTCCACCGAATGTTCCCATCTTACGGGAGACAGGTTCCAGCTTACTCACCGCAAGGTCCTGCCAAGACATGTACCACAATCGTGTGACAAACGGGGCGGGATGTGACAATTAACACCAGTGATTGTCAGCACGGTGCCATAACTGGCGTCAATCCAACCGGTAATAAACAAGATTAACAATAATCTTTGTACTTCATACAGTGGCTTTCATTGTCAGCAAGATGTCTCAAAGCGCTTCAAAGGATTTATTGTAAAATGTAGCGATTATGTATTTTGTAGGCAAATGCAGCAGCAAATTTGTACACAGCAATGTCCCACAAACAACCGTGGAGTGAGTGACCAATTTTATTTGGGCGCTTGTTGGCTAGGAAACCGGGAGAAATAAACTCCCTTCTCTTTTTGAATAGTGCCAGGGGATCTTTCCCGTCCACCTGAACAGGCAGATGGTGCCTTGGTTTAACATCTCATCCGGAGTCGGCCCCTCTGACAATGCATCACACACCCAGCACTGCATTGAAGTGTCTGTGTGGACTATGAGATCTAGTCCCAACCCAGGGCTTGAACACACAATGTTCTGACTCCGAGTTGGGAGTGCTACCAACTCAGCCAGGTCGACACCTAAAATTTTCATGCTTTCCAATAGCTTGTAAACGGGACAGGTTTAAATTGGCACCATGCAGTATAATAACGTGCATTTAAGAGGATGTCTTAATGGAGAAGGGAATAAGCAGGTATGGGAGGGAATAAGGAGTGAGTGAAAACTCAAAGTGTAAGAACAACTTACATTTATCCAGTATCCTTCATGCAGGGTAGCGTCTTGGAATGCTAAACAGTGGTGCAGTTTGATGCTGAGCCAAGGGGTGGGGGGAGAAGACCACAGGCATAGTCGAAGAAGCTGCAGATCATTCAGAACTTTGCAGCTTGATTCCTCTCCCGCTCCAAGCTCCGTGAACCTTTCCTTGCCCACCTCCACTGGTTTCCCATCAAGCAGAGGATACAGTTTAAGGTCTTGGTCCTCACCTTCAAAGCCCTCCATAGTCTTGCTCCTCCCTACCTCTGTGACCTCCTAAACCCCCACAAATATACAGTTAATTCACTTTACAGTCTATTCTGTGAAGCGCTTTGAGACGTCGAGAAGAGGTGAAAAGCGTTATATCCAAATGTAAGGATTATTATTACTACCATCCTGTTCGCGCCCTCCGCTCAGCAGGCTCCGGCCTACTTCACATCCCCTGCCTCTCTCGCCCCACCATTGTCGGGCAGGCTTTCCGGCACTCTGCTCCACCCTCTGGAACTCCATCCTCAGTTCCTCCGCCTTGCCCCCTCCCTCGCCACCTTCAAGACGCATCTTAAGACCCTCCTCTTCGACCGTGCTTTCGATTTCCCTGCTTCCACCCCCCTGCCCTTCATCCTCCCCCACCCCGACCCCCAACTCAGGTCCGTTACTCAGTCTGTCCAGCACCTTGAGACATCCTCCCGATGTGAAAGGCCCCTTACAAATGTCATTTTGTTGTTGTTATTGTTGTTGTTGTACAAGTCTTGATACTGTAGCTTGTACTGATTTTGCTTTAAATTCTCTGTTCGATGCACAAATAAAAAGTTAAATAAAACACAGGAGTCCTCCAGTCTTCACTCATAGTCCAATCCATTCATCCTCGGTTTCATCCTAGTAAATTTCCCCGGCACCTCCTCTGTCCTCTCTTTAAAGATGACCAAATAGGACCTAATAAGAAAGTCACACACCCAGACACACACCGACACGAGAACACTGACAGGAACATACTCTTTCTCCTCAATTACGGCAACACATTTCACCTACATCACATTGATTTCAGATAGTTGGTAAACTAAGTAAATAGGACTGAATGGATGAAAAACAATTGGCCTTCTTTTGTGCTGTAAATTTCTATGAGTCTACTCTTATTCAGTGTGTCCAAAATTTGGCAAATTCTTCAGCTCAGCTTTAACTTCCGAGCTGTTTTTCTAAAACTACAGAAAAGTGAATTCAAGGCGGAATTCAACAATTCATCAATTTCTGGAAGCTCTGATAACACCACATCAATGGAGTCAATCTGGACCCAGGTGGGATTTTGTTCCTTTATTAAAAGGAGCCAATACCGGTGAATTCCACCGGTTGGCGCCCTGTAGCTGTGGTGAAGCAGTACAACTTCTCCATAAACTTCATAATAATAATCCTTGCCTTTGATATATCGCCTTATCATTCCATTGAGATGCCACAAAGCGTTTCACAAGATTTACTGTAAAGTATAGTGACTGCGTGTTTTGCAGAACAGACAACCTATTTGTATACAGCAATGTCCCTGAAACAGCCATGGCGTGAATGACCAATTCTCTCTGGGGGATTGTTGACCAGAACAACAGGAGAAACTGCCTTCTCTTTACCAATAGAGCTGTGTGATCTATAATGTCTATCACTGGGATCTTAATTCGGAGGAGGAGGAGGTGGTGGTATATGATGTGATAGACATCACAGATAAGATAACTATCACATCACCCAGTCTTAGCCTGAGAGACCATTTCCATTGTGAAACTGGTAACAATGTACAGAATTGTGGACAATTCTTCAAACTGACGCTAGGAACCGTCTTCACATTTAATGACAGAAACATCTTCTTGGGCTAAGACTGGGTGGAACTTTGGGGCATATAGGATCCATATTTCTTTTTATATCGAACAGAATTCAGTGGATGTTGAAAACCATTAACCCTTCACACACTGTGGGGGAGTCCTCTAGAACCACACAATAAAACATTGCATTTATATAGCACCTTTCATATCAGAAGGATGTCCCAAGGCATTGGACCAGGCAATAGGAACCACCATCACACCCCTTGCAATCTACCCCTCTAGGGAGTAGAAGGGTGGAGGGCAAGAAAGGTAGTGGTGGGAAGATGACCAAAGGAACAGTTGAAGAGGAAGGACTTGAGATGGGCCTTGAAGGAGGCAAGGGAGGGAATGAGGTGGAGGGGCTCCAGGATGGAGTTCCAGTGGGGCAGAAAGTCTAAAGGCAAAACCGCCGATAGTGTTGTGGGTAGGGCAGGAGACGTGGAACATGCCAGTAGCCGCCGAGCGAAGGGAGAGGACAGGTTGGTAGGGGTTTAGGAGATCACAGAGGTGGGGTGGAGCAAGACTGGAGGGCTTGAAGGTGATCACTGGTGGTTAACATGTTAAACAAAAAATGTACATTTATATGGTGCCTTTCAAATCAGAAAGATGTTAGACAGTCTGGGCTTGGCACCCAAGCTGAGGGTGGGTGTTGAGGACAGAAAGTGGGATGGGGTGTGGGGAAGATGACTGAAGGTGTGTTAATTAATGGGGATTTAACTTCAAGGAATAATCTTTGTATTTGATACAGCGCCTTATCACATAATCGATGCGTCTTAGAAAGCCTCAAAGTGAGGTGTTTGTGTATTTTGTGAGCAAACATAGGAGCCAAGTTGTCCATAGGAACGTTGCACATTGCTACGGGGGATTGTTGGCTAAGACACCAGGAGAAACTTCTTTCTCGTTTCAAACGGATGTTGGGAGTGAGTAAATATTCCAGAGGAAGTGGTCAGAGGTTGAAGGAGAAAGGCCTGAGTTTCCAACAGTTGCACAGAGCAAGCCAAAGTCAAGCCTTTGGTTAACTGATGCATAAAATGCCTGCTGTGCACAATCATGAAAGGGGCGAAACAAGTCTAATTTTGTTGTTGTTGGCGATATGAAATAATAATAATCCTTGAATTTGATATAGCACTTTTCACGTCTTCTCGACGTCGCAAAGCGCTTCACAGAATATACTGTAAACTGAATTGACTGTATATTTGTGACCGAAACGTGGCAGCCAAATGCTCACAGCAGTGTCCCACAAACAGTCGGGGATTGAAGGCTGCCGCGATTTGACAACAAAATATACTGTCAATTCACTTTACAGTATATCATGTGAAGCGTTTTGAGAAATCTCAATGACATGATAAGGCACTATATCAAATACAAGGATTATTATTATTATCACCACCACGTCGGGACTTGAAACTCATATAGTCTAGGTTGACAACAGTGCTGGGAGAGCCCTGCATTGTCAGAGATGCCGTACTTCAGATAAGAAGTAACACCAATGTCCAGTCTGCCTGAGGTTCAGGTGGACGTTAAAGATCCCATAGCACTATTCAAAAAGAGAAGGGAATTTCTCCTGGTGTGTTAGCCAACAATCTCCCACCTCTCTCTCTGTATCTTTCTCTCCCCATCTCTCTCACTCTCAATCACTCTCTCTCTCCCTCTCTGTCAATCATTCTTGCAATCTCTCTCTCTCCCTCAATCACTCTAGCCCCCTCCCCCCACACACACTCTCTCTCCCCATTCTCTCAATCACTCTTTCCCCATCCTCTCTCTCTCGCACCCCTCTCTCTCAATTATTCTCTCTCACTCCCACTCTCATCCAAACACATTCTCGCACTCTCCCCTGACTCAGTCATTCTCCCTGCTCTTTCTCTCTCTCATACACACTCTTTCTCCCTTTCCCTTTGTCAATCATTCTATCTCCCACTCTTTCTCTCAATCATCCGCCTGAGTCACTATCAGTATGAACGTTTGGCTAAATGCAGTGCAGAGCGTGTTTATACTTGAAGATAAGTTGGCACATAGAACAACAACAACAATAACAACATTACATTTGCATAGCGCCTTTCACATCGGGAGGGCGTCCAAGGCGCTGGACAGACAGTGTTACGGACCCAAGCTGAGGGTCGGGGTGGGGGAGGACGGGGGTGAAGCAGGGAGATCGAAAGCACGGTCGAAGAGGAGGTTTTCAGGTGGATCTTGAAGGTGGCGAGGGAGGGGGCAAGGCGGAGGAACTGCAGATGGAGATGGAGGGACTGCGGGATGGAGTTCCAGAGGGTGGGTGCAGAGTGGCGGAAGGCTCACCCCCCGATAGTGGGGTGAGCAAGGCGGGGGACATGAAGCAAGCCAGAGACTGCTGAGCGGAGGGAGCAATCAGGGTGGTAGGGTGTTAGAGGTCAGAGAGGTAAGGGGGAGCAAGACCGTGGAGGGCTTTGATAGTGAGGACCAGGATCTTGAACTGTAACCTTTGTGTAATGGGAAGCCAGTGGAGGTGGGCAAGCATGGGGGGTGATAGGGTCACAGAGCCTAGTGCGGGAGAGGACACGGGCTGCAGAGTTCTGGATGAGTTGCAGCCTATGGAGGGAGGAGATGGGGAGACCGACAAGTAAGGTGTTTTCATAGTTGAGCTTCGATGTAATGAAGGCGTGGATGAGGGTTTCGGCGGCCTGCGGTGTGAGACAGTGTCGGAGACAGATGATTTTGCGTAGGTGGGGGAAGGCAGAGTGGATTCATGACACAGATGTGGGGTAGAAAGGATAGTTGGGGGTCAAACAAGACCGCAAGGTTCTGGACTGGCTTAGTAAGGTGAAGTGTGCAACCATGGATGGTGATGCTGTCAGCGCCTGAGGTGAGGAGGTTGTTGACGTTCAACGGAAGAAAGTTAGCTCTCATCCAGGACTTGAAGTCTTCCATCAGCACAGCAGTGATACTGGAATCAAGGGTGAAGGCAGAGAGGTAGAGTTGGGTGTCATTCGCAGACATGTGGAAGTTGACCCCATGTCTCTGGATGATGTCACCAAGAGGGAGCATATAGATGTCAAAGAGGTGGGGACCAAGGACAGAGCCCTATGGAACGCCACACGAGACGATCCGGGGGCTAGAGGAGAAGCCATTTGAGGAGATGAAGTGTAGGCAGTGTGAGAGGTACGATCTGAACCAATCAAGGACTGCACCATGGAGATTGAGGTGAGAAGAGAGGCAATGGATAGAGTGGTCGACAGTGTCAAAAGCAGCAGCAAGGTCAAGGAGTACAAGGAGGCAAAGGGAGCCCTGGTCGCGGATGGACAGAATGTCATTTCTCACTTTGACCAGGGGTGGTCAGACCACTTCTGTGCTGTGGGCGGCACGGAAGCCCAATTGGATGGGTTCAAGAAGGGAGTGGTGGGAACGAAGCTGAGAAGCAACAACTCGTTCAAGAACTTTGGAGAGGAAGGTTGGAGATGGGGCGGTAGTTAGGGAGTAGAGAAAGATCCAGGGAGGGTTTTTTAAGGATAGGAATAATAACAGATGTTTTAAAGGGGTGAGAACAGTACCAAAGGACAAGGAGAGGTTAACGATGTGGAAACGTGAAATTTCATCAGCACATAATAAAGGAAGCATGTTTGTATTTCCTAACCCTCGCTGGCATATCATATTCTAACCACATGGCACCAATGCACCACTTCTAAGCAGACAAAAGCCCCTGAGAACTCCAGAATGGTAAGTGGAACTTAATGCTGTTCAGTGAATGTCAGACTCATTTGTTAGTGATGGAATTTAATTGTACAGCGCCTTGGGACATCCTCCCGACGTGAAAGGCGCTCAATAAATGGAATCTTGTTGTTGTTGTTGTTAATATCTGGGCTTTGCGAATGATCAGGGAATTGGATTTACAGCAGGTGGAGTCCCATAGCATAGTGCTTAGTGTGCTCTCCTTCCAAGCAAGAGGACCTGGGTTTAATTCCAGGGCAGGGCATAATCATAGGCAAGTTTCCTTACAGCTCATGTCTATGCTTACCTAGCGGATTGGCTGATCGCTTTCTAGGGGTAACAATCCCTTCAAAAAATGCATATATAAATATTTGGTTACTCAATCCACAACTGTTTGTGGGATGCTGCCGTCCCAATAGAGAAAGAGCTGTCTAAATTAATTCTACTCCTCCGCGCTCTCCCATAGTCCTGCAAATGTGGCCTCCCTAAATATCTATCTACTTCTATCTTGAGATGCATATCATTTTAAAGGAGATTAAAAAAGTAAACCCAGATCGATGCTTTAGACAATAGAATGAAAGGACACAGGTTTAGAATTGTAAAGGGTAATTTCAGGACCAATACCAGGAATTGCCTGAGGGCAATTAACGACTGGAACCGATGACCAGGAAGGGTGGCTTAGGGCAGGACACTGAGGCTCATTTTAAAGCATAGATGATTGTTAAAGCCCAGCACTATAGCAAAAAAAAAACATGCTTTGTGATAAGTATCACCATCCCACCCCAAAAAATTAATTCTCCCCTTTATTTTATCCCTTGCACTGCCCTACCTTTCCTACTTGCTCACCGCCCACTCGAACTACCCGCTACCTTTGCTCGGCTGGCTCTGGCCCCCTGTTCGTCCCTCACCCCTCTGGCTCCACCATCGGCGGCCGTGCTTTTAGTCATTATGCCCTGAAGTTCTGGAACTCTCGCTCCCAATCCCTCGCCCTGCCCCCTCGCGCCCCCCCCACCCCAACCCCCACTTTCAAATCCCACCTAAAGACCTTCCTTTTTGATCAGGCTTATGGTCACCTCCCACCTCGTTCTCCCCCTGGCTCAGGGTCAGACTCCACCACTGGTAAGCGCCCCGGGATGCTACCCGGTGGGAAGGGAGCTACATAAATGCAAGTTGTAGTTGTTATCTGGCTCAGGGTTTGGCCACTTTCTGTTTAAGGAACTGAAATAGGAAGTCAGAACCACAGTATTTGAGCAACTTTTTTGCACGGTTCCTGTTGCGAACACACAACAAACGATTCCGGTCACATTTACAGTAACAGACAGAGTAGTTCTAATTATAATAATATTTACGTTTGATAGAGCGCCTTGTCTGTAGGTTTTGCCATCCTTTGGATAAGACATTGAACTGAGGTCCCATCTGCCCGTTAATGTGGACGTTAAGTATCCCATGGCACTATTCAAAAAGAGGAGTTTCTCCCGGTGTCCTGGCTAACAATCCCACAGATAAAATTGGTCACTCATTCCATGGCTTTTTGTGAGACGTTGCTGTGCGCAATTGCGCTGCCACATTTGCCTACAAATACACAGTCACTCCATTTCACAGTAAATTCTGCGAAGCGCTTTCGGATGTCGTTCCGATGTGTTAAAGCACTATGCAAGGATTATTATTCTTATTATATATGATATGGTACCTTATCACGTCGTTGAGACTTCTTAAGGTGCTTAATAATAATAATCCTTGTTTTTGATATAGCGCTTTTCAAGTCTTCTAGATGTCTCAAAGCGTTTCACAGAATATACTGTAAAGTGAATTGACTGTATGTTTGTGGGCGAAATGTGGCAGCCAATTGCGCACATCAGTGTCCCGCAAACAGTCATGGATTGAAATGTTTTTTTTTTGAGGGATTATTATCAGGCGTGTGGAGTAAGAAAACTTTCCCAAGGTTTCGCCCTGCCGGCAATCGAACCCAGGTCTCTCGCTTGCCAAGCGAGTGCCTCTAACCATTGAACTATAGGACTCTTCACAGGTACAGTGACAATGTAGCACTGCACTGGACTGCACTAGAGAGTCAGCATGGACTATCAGCTCAGAATCCTCAATGTGGGGCTGGAACCCATGATCATCTGACTCAGAGGCAAAAAAGCCGCCAACTGAGCCAGACTGACACAGATTAGATACAATGGCAAACACAAGCGTTGTTACAACCCATCCAACATTCAGCCAGTGTTTGTTTCAAACCTACAGAATTCCTGTCCCAAGATAAACGAAGACCTGGAGTGGGAGTACCTGCCGATCATGTACAGCATTGAGTTCTTCGTGGGGCTGATCGGAAACCTGACCGTCATCTTTGGCTACGTGTTTTGCCTGAAGGAGTGGAAGTGCAGCAACATCTATCTCTTCAACCTGTCCATCACCGACCTGGCATTCCTCTGCACCCTTCCCCTCCTCGTCAACCAGTACAAAAACAAGAGCCAATGGCAATTCAGCGACTTGCTGTGCAAGTTTAACCGCTTTCTTCTCTACAACAACATGTACCTCAGCATCCTCTTCCTCACCTGCATCAGTGTCGATCGCTACCTACTGGTCATGAACCCACTGAAGATGTACAAGTTTCAGAACAAACGGGGAGCCATGCTTGTGTGTTTCCTGCTGTACATGTCTGTCACCTTGGCTCTCATCCCCATGTTTGTCTTCATTGGTCCCCAGGACATCACCCACGATGAGGAGAACATCACCGCCTGCGTGGACTTCGCCAGCTCGGGAAATGCCAACCACAGCCTCATCTACAGCATGTGCCTGACCATATTCTGCTTCATCTTTCCTCAGTGCGTCATGATCTTCTCTGGCATTCAGACAGCCAGAGCCTTGAAGAAGATGAGCAAACAGCATCGTAGGAACATCTCCCTGGAGAAGCCCCTCAACCTGGTCATCCTGGCTGTGGGCTCCTTTACCGTGTTCTTCACTCCTTACCACATCATGAGGAATCTCCGCATCATCTCTCGGATGAAGAGCCTGGGCTTCTTGAGCTGCACCAAGTCCTATATAAAGGCTGGATACACGGTCACCCGGCCCATAGCTTACCTCAACGCTGCCACCAACCCCATCTTCTATTTCCTACTGGGAGATAAGTTCAGGGAGACACTGATGAGCAGCATCAAGTCAATATTCCACCGAATGTTCCCATGTTTCGGGAGACGGGACACCCAGGCAAGCTGCAGCTCCTATGGTCTGGGGGGGAGGCGGGAGGAGGAAAGGGGGAAGACTAGATTATTTTCTGACTCAAGTTGCAAGAATCCGTCTCAGAGTTGTTCCCAGTTGCCCACTCGCTCGCTAGCTGTTGGCTCCAGTTAGGAGCTGAACCACTCAACTCTGGTGGCAAACACAACAGGATGTGACAATTAACACTGGTAATCTTCAGCATGGCTTCAAACCTGGTGTCAATTCAGCCAGTAATAAACAAGATTAACTATAATCCTTGCATTTGACCCAGTGGCTTTCATTGTCAGTAAACTGGCTCAAAGCTTCACAGGATTTATTGTAAAGTGCAGTGTATTTTGTAAGCAAATGCAGCAGCCAATTTGTGAACAGCAAGTCCCACGAACAGCTATGGAGTGAGTGACCAATGTTATTTGGGGGATTGTTGGGCAGCTGAGAATACGAGCGGTGGAGTTTTTAATTAATTGGTTGAATGGTGGAGCTGGGGAGACCAGAAATCAATACGGATTGTTGACCAGAACCTTGGGAAAGAGAATGGTGGGGCTTTGGTTTAAAATCTCATCCAAAGGTTTACATCTCCCACACCATGCTTCATAATCTATCACCCACCCTCTCCTAACTCCCCATCCCCCTGAGTATCAAGTTTAAAATCCTTGCCTTGCTCCACCCTGCCTTCCTGCAAATTCCACGCTGACCTGTCCGTTCCCTCCGCTCAGCAGACTCTGGACTGCTCCATGTCCCCACACCCTGCCCGCCCCACCATTGGTGGTCAGGCCATCAGCCTTTCTGTCCCCACCATTTGGAACTCCATCCCACAGTCCAATCGCCTCACCCCCTACCTTGACTCCTTGAAGGCCCATCTCAAGACTCTCCGCTTCGACCTTGCCTTCGGCCTCTCTTTTATCCCCACCCTCCCTGCCCTCCATCCCTCATGATCCCAACACCCAGCTCAGGTACAAATCCTCGATTGTCCAGCGCCTCGTAATTTATCTTTGATATTGTTGTCTTCATACTGTAGCTTATGCTGGTATTTGCTCTGTTAGAAGCTCAAAAAAAATTCAATAAAATGGAGCAGTATGTCAACAGCTTTGTTTCTCACAGTACCGGAGGGGGGGGAGTGGGGGGATACCATAAAAATTGACAGAAGAAGGCCATTCAACCCATACTGTCTGTGCTGCTCCCTCAAGAGCAATCCTTTCAGTTTCATTTACCTGCCCTTTCCTCTCCACACCCCCGTAACTGGCTCTGTTTAACGTATGTATCTAGTTCTCTCTTGAAAGTTGAAAATAGATTGAAAACATTTCTCCTAACCTCCGCTATTTGCTCGTTTACTGGGACAAAATGGCAATGGGCAGAAGGAGGATGGTATCATGAGGACGTCCCCAAAAGAGGATTGCAAAGACAGGGGGGGGGGGGAAAGCGTCCAGACAAGTGGGAACCACAGAGTGTGACTGGAGTGGCACAGGGAGCCTGGAGCCTGGAGCTTTTGAGCTCACAGCCTCCCGCGGGGGACATCTGGAGTGGGGATCGAGGACAACACTGGCGTAGAGTCTGAAGTGCCAACACCCAACCTCACTCCCAAACCCAATCCCTCGCCCCTCCCAGCCCCCCTGCCCCCCAAATACCCTCCCCCCCCAAAACTTCCTCCCCCCCAACCTCCCCTGCCCTCCAAAACCCCTCCTCCCCAACTTCCCTTGCCCCCAAACCACCCCTCCCCCAAACCCCTCTCCAATCGGGTTTCCCTGCCCTGCACAGAAACAGCTTTGGTCAAAGTGACAAATGACATTTTGTCCATTTGCGATCAGGGCTCCCTCTGCCTCTTCGTCCTCATTGACCTTTTTGCTGCCTTCGATACCGTTGACCACTGCATCTGCCTCCACTGCCTCTCCTCTCACCTCAGCCTTCATGGTTCTGCCTTGAATGGTTCAAATTCTACCTCCCACACTGTCTCCACTTCATCTCTACAAACAGTTTCTCCTCTAGCCCCCACACCGTTTCATGCGGCATTCCTCAGTGCAAGGTCCTTGATCCTCTCCTCTTCAATATCTATATGCTCCCTCTTAGTGATATCATCCATAGACATGGAGTCAATTTCTACATGTATGCAGATGACACACAACTCTATCTCTCTGTCTCCACCCCCAACTCCAGGACCACTGCTGTCCTGACAGAATGTCTGTCAGACATCAAGTCCTGGATGAGAGCTGACTTTCTTCAGTTGAACGTCAGCAAGACCGAGACTCTCCTGATTGGCTCCCGTCAGCGCCTCCTCACCTCAGGCGCTGACAGCATCACCATCCAAGGACGTACACTCCACCTCACTAAGCCAGTCCGGAACCTTGGCGTTTTGTTTGACCCTCAAATATCCTTTCTACCCCACATCCTTGTCATGACCCGTTCTGCCTTCCCCCACCTCCACAACGTTGCCCGGCTCCAACACTGTCACACGCCGCGTGCCGCTGAGACTCTCACACATGCATTCATAACATCCAGCCTCGACTATGCAAACTGATTGCTTGTCGGCCTCCCGAACTCCTCTCTCCATAGGCTGCATATCATCCAGAACTCTGCAGCCCGTGTCCTCTTCTGCACTAGGCTCCGTGACCCTATCACCCCTATCCTTGCCTGACTCCACTGGCTTCCCGTCACACAGAGGATACAGTTCAAGATCCTGGTCCTCACTTTCAAGTTTTGCTCCCCCCTAACTCTGCGACCTTCTAAACCCCTACCAACCTGCCGGCTCCCTCCGCTCAGTGGGCTCCAGCCTGCTTCACGTCCCCAGCCTCGCCCACCCCACAGGCTTTCTGCCACTCTGCCCCCATCTTCTGGAACTCAATCCAGTAGTCCCTCCCTTGCCTCCTTCAAGACCCATCTCAAGACCCTCCTCTTCGACTGTGCCTTCGGTCACTCTCCTACCCCCACCTATCGTCCACTCTCTCCAATCCCAACTCCCAGCTCAGGTCCGAAACACTGAGTGTTCAGCACTTTGGGATGTCTTCCCGACGTGAAAGGCGCCTCACAAATGTCAATTTGTTGTTGTTGTTTACTAACTATCTTAAATTGATGCCCTTGACCAGTGGAAATAATTCCTCCCGATTGACTCTATCCAAAGTCCTCGTAATGTTAAAACCCTGGATCAGGTCACCCCTCAACCTGCTTTGTTCCAGTGGAAAAAGTCCCAGTTTCTCTAGTCTCCGCTCATTGCCCAAACCACTCATCCCCGGTGTTATCCTGGTAAATCTCTGCACCTCCTCTGTTGTCTCTTTCCTAAAGTGGGATGACCAAACCAGGACCTAATAAAAAAGTCACACACAGAACACACACACACAATCACGAACCGACACGAGAACATCGACAGTAATGTACATCAATTTCAGATAGTTGGTAAACTAAGTAAATAGGATTGAATGGCTGAAACCAAATAAGTCTTCTTCTGTGCTGAAAAATTCTATGGTTTTATGGTTTACTCTTATTCAGTGTGTCCAGAATTTGGCAAACTCTTCAGAACAGCCTTAATTTCAGAGCCGTTCTTCTGAAACTACAGAAAAGTGATTTCAAAATCAAGGCTGAATTCAGCAATTTACCAAATCAATGGAGTAAATCGAGACCCGGGTGGGATTTTGTTCATTTATTAAAAGGACCCAATGCCAGTGAATTCCACTGGAGGGCATCCTGTAGCTGTGTTAACAAAGTAAAACGTTTACTTAAACTTCTAAGTGAGGGGCTGTTGTTCTGATGAACAATATGATTTGGAGACTTTTCAGTCTGACCGTGAGGGCTCAGTGTTAGCAAAGCTCCTCCGTGTTATTTTGCTGCTAATGTCAGTGAGCATCATCAGTTCCTCTACTGCACAGCTTTGTCCTGTAATTTCCTTGCAAGCCCCTCATACAAGCCAATCCACTAATGGCAAAAATAAACAGACATTAAAGCCACTGTGGGTTAAGCAGGGAGGACAGTGCTTACACTAAGAGCTTTCTGCTCCATTATCTCATAATAATCTTTACATTTGACACAGCGCCTGATCACGTCATCGAGAGATTCCAAAGCGCTTCACAGGATTCACTGTAAACTGTGATGACTGTGTATTTGTAGCTCCAATGGGGAGCGATTACCAGCACAGACATGATGGGGAGAAAGCAAGGAATGGGGTTAGAGAGCTCCAGTGGTGGAGCGAGCACCAGCACAGACCAGATGGCTGAATGACCTAGCATTAGATTGTTACAGTATAGAAGGAAGCCATCATGCAGTGACTATATTTGACAGCAATTACCTGCAAGACTTTGAGACATTTTGACTGGAGTCAATTATAGGAATAATATAATGAGACGGTCAAGGTTGATGTGATGGTAACTTGACTTTAGCATTTGTTATTAGCACAAAAAGCAAATATCGGAGGGGGCAGAGCAAGCAATTTCAGAGGCTGTAACACACTGAGACGTGAGAAAACTCCACAAACTGAAATAAAGTTCCTGTTATTGAAGCATATCCATCCTTGGAAGATGTATGTGCCTTCACACCCTCTGCTCTGTGTTTTATGTAAAACCCTCATCATAACAAGTGCCATTAGGCTGAAAGCAGTGGACTGGGAAAAATTTAATGACCAGAGGACACGACTGGTAAAGAGCAGGTGATGTTCGCAAACATCTCAGCTCCATCTTGGCTGTAAGCTGCACAATAGCAAGGAGAGAGCAAAGGCCTTTTAACCCATCAAGAGCTCTCCTCCACCGACTCATAAACGTTGAGAAACCTCTCACCCCCCATCCCTGACCCACAACCAAGCCCTGACCCA
Source organism: Callorhinchus milii (assembly GCF_018977255.1). Taxonomy (NCBI): domain Eukaryota; kingdom Metazoa; phylum Chordata; class Chondrichthyes; order Chimaeriformes; family Callorhinchidae; genus Callorhinchus; species Callorhinchus milii. The sequence goes on along the minus strand of NW_024704752.1, from coordinate 5,471,431 downwards.
CACCCCCAACCAAGCCCTGTCACTGCCACCCCCCATCCCCAGCCCTGCCCCCCCGCTCCTCAGCTGTGACACACTGCTGAAGCCTGAAGGCAGTTTTTACTCTCAAATTGCCACTGTTCAATCCCTTCCAAGCTTTCCCCCAGTCATAGGCATCCCCAGCTCACCAACACGGAATCCTCCTCTCCCTACCTCCCTCCACAGCTATTTCAGTCTTGAAGCTCCCCACCCATCGTGAAGGGTGCAAGTTGTTGTTGTTGCCCCTCCCCTTACCCCTCCCCTTCATCCCTGCCCTGTACCTAGCCCATCGCCTGCTTCTCCCCCTGCCCTTATACCTGTCCCTCCAGTCTTCTGGGACTGTGTATCCTACGCTCTTACCATCCTCCTCTGTATGAGGAAATGGTTCCAATCTCACTCCTTATCTTCCTGTCTCTAATTTTAACAGCTCCCCCCAGGTTTTGGATTCATCCACCAGAGGGAAGAGTCGTCCACTATCTCGCTCATTAGTTACATAGAATTAACATAGAATTACACAGAATATACTACGCAGAAACAGGTCATTTGTCCCAACTGGTCTATGCTGGAGTTTATGTTTCCCATGAGACTCCTCCCGCCTTTCCTCAACTAAGCCTATCAGCATAACCTTCTATTCCTTTCTCCTTCATATACGTATCTAGCTTTTCCTTAAATGCATCTATGCTATTCGCCTCAACTACGCCCTGTGGTAGCAAGTTCCACATTCCTATCACCCTCTGCATAAAGAAGTTTCTTCTGACTTCCCTATTTGGTTTATTCGTGACTATTTTATATGTATGGCTTCTGGTTTTGGTCTATCCCACAAGTGGAAATATCTTCTCTATTGCTACCCTGTCAAAATCTTTCATAATTTTAAAGACCTCTATTAGGTCACCCCTCACCCTTCTCTTTTCAAGAGAACAGCCCAAGCTTGTTCAGCCATTCCTGATAGGTATAACCTAGCAGTTCCAGGATCATAAATCTCTTTTGCAGCTTATCCAGTGCCTCTATATCTTTTCTATAATATGGGGACCAGAACTGTACATAGTACTCCAAGCATGGTCTAACGAAGGTTTGATTTAATTTTAACATAAATTCCCTGCTTTTCATTTTTATTCTCTAAAAATGAATCCCCAACACTTGGTTTGCTTCTTTTATGGTCTTATTAACCTGCATTACTACTTTTAGTGATTTGTGTATCTGTACCCCTAGATCCCTTTGCTCCTTTACCCCATTTAGATTCTTTTTTTCCAGGCAGTATGTGATCTCCTTATTCCTCCTACCAAAATGTACCACCTCAGTTATCTATATTGAAATTCATTTGCCAATTAAATGCCCATTCAGCAAGCTTATTAATGTCTTGTAATTTGTTGCAGTCCTCCTCAGTATTAACTATAACCTCAATTTGGTGTCATCCGCAAATTTTGAAATTGTAATTTCAATCCCCGAGTCCAAATCTTTAATATAAATTGTGAACAGTGGTCCCAATATCAATCTTTGTGGAACATCACTGCCCACCCTCTGCCAGTCTGAGTAGCTACCCTTTACCCCTACTCTCTGTTTTCTATCTTGTAGCCAGCTTGCTATCCATTCTGTTACTTTTCCCCTGACTCCACATGCTCTGAGCTTATTCATTAGTCTATTATGCAGTACCTTATCAAATGCTTTTTGGAAATCCAAATATATTAGATCTACTGCATTACCCTTGTCTACTCTTTCTGTTACCTCTTCAAAGAATTCAATGAGGTTGGTCAAGCATGACCTTCCTTTTTGAAATCCGTGCTGACTATTTTTTATTATATTTTCGTTTTCTAGATGTTTTTCTATTACCTCTTTCAATAAGGATAATTCCATTATCTTTCCTACCACCGATGGTAAGATGACAGGTCTATAGTTCCCTGGGCTTGTTCTATCTCCCTTTCTAATATAGTTATAACATTACCTATCCTTCAGTCCTCTGGCAGTACTCCCTTTTCTAATGAATTATTATATATATGTAATAGTGTCTCTGCTATCTCTTCCCTCGATTATTTTAATATACGTGGATGCAATCCAACTGGACCAGCGGTTTTAATCTGAGTTTAGTTAGTTTATCGATGATCTCCCCACTTTTTATCTTAAATGTGTTTATATCATTTTTGATCTCTTCTACTGTTATGTAGATCCATTTCCCTGGTAAATGCTGAGGCAAATCATTATTCAATATTTCTGCCATTTCAGTGTCGCTGCCTGTGAGCTTATCTTTTCCATCCCTTAGTAGCCCTATTCCTATTTTGATGTTTCTTTTGTTATTTATATGTCTGTAGAATATTTTAGTATTTCTTTTTATATTCCTTGATAATTTAATTGCATATTTCTTCTTTGCCTTCCTAATTGTTTTTTTGACTTTATTTCTAACTTCTTCCTATTCTTTTTTGTCATTCTCTCTCTTGTTGTTTACGTATTTAGTGACACCTCTTTCCTCAATCTCAACTTTGCCCTTATGTCTTTATTCATCCATGGTGACTCATTATTGTTTAGCTTTCTCTTGTTTTTAGCGAAATATATTTCTCCTGGACTCCATTGATCACTGTTTTAAATGTTTTCCACTGCTGCTCTATCTTTGTTTGCCAATATTGTTTTCCAGTTTATTTTCCCAAGTTTCATTCTCATCCCTCAAAATCAGCTTTTTTGCATTCTAGTACCCTTTTTTTGACATACTCATGTCCTTCTCAAACTTTATCTTAAACCTTATGATCGCTATTGCCTAGATGTTCCCCTACTCTTCTCTTATCTACTCTGGTTAATTTCTCATTACTAAATCCAGCAGTGATCCCTCCATTGTTGAGCCTCTTTCTTTTTCTTTATGAGTGAGATTGGAAGCATTTCCTCACACAGAGGGAGGTGAGAGTGCAGGACACACAGCACCAGGAGCCAAGTTGTCCATAGAAATGTTGCATATCACTAAGGGGGAATGTTAGCCAAGACTTTGAAAGAAACTCATTTAGCAAACATGCAAGAGGAAGTGGTCAGAACTTGAAGGAGAAAGGACGGAGGTTACAACAATTGCACAAAGCAAGCTTTCTGCTTAACTGAGGCACAAGACATTTGCTGTGTGCAATTGACTTCTGGTTTCGCCCACAAAATATTCAGTCAATTTACTTTATATCCTATGAAGCTCTTTGAGATATCTCAATGACGTGATAAGGCACTATATCAAATGCAAGGATTATTATTATGATTATCACTACCGAATTTGCCAAGCCTTCTGGAAAGCCAAATTCACATCTAGGTAGCTTGTCTACAAAACATTCTCCACACTTTACAATAAATCCTGTGACGCTCTTTGAGACAACATGGAAGGCACTGTGTCAAATACAAATTAGTGAAGGAAATAAGCTGAGCAAAGCTCAGGGCAACCCAATCCTTTACCATAACTATAACTACAGCGAATTATAAATTCAGTCTCGCTTTTGAGTCAGAATATTATGGGTTCAAGCTCCACGTTCGGGACTTGAAACTCATATAGTTTTGGTTGACAACAGTACCATGGGAGTGCTACATTGTCAGGGTGTCGTATTTCGGATAAAACATTACATCAAAGTCTGGTCTGCCTGTTCAGGTGGAAGTTAAAGATAATAATAATAATGATAATAATAATAACAATCCTTGCATTTTATTTAGTGCCTTGTCACGTCACCGAGACCTCTCTAATTATTTCAAAGGATATGCTGTAGAGTGGATTGACTGCGTATTTTGTGGGTGAAATGCAGCAGTCAGTTGCACACAGCAGCGTCCCACAAACAGCCGTGACAGAACTGATAAGGAGAAGGGAGTTTCTCTCTGCTGGTGTCTTGGCCAACATTCCCCCAGATAAAATTGTTCATTCACTTCATGGCTGTTTGTGTGACATTGCTGTGTGCAAATTGTGACATTGCTATTTGCCTACATAAATTGGAGTCCTGTAGCTCAGTGGTAGAGCACTCGCTTTGCAAGTGAGAGACCTGAGTTCAATTCCAGGCAGGGCAAAACCTTGGGCAAGTTTCCTTACTCCACACACAGCCCTAATAATAATCCCTCCAAAACCAAAAACAATAATAAATTGGTCATTTTCAATCTACGACTGTTTGTGGGACATTGCTGTGCGCAATTGCTGCCGCGTTCGCCCACAAATATACAGTCAATTCACTTTACAGTATATTCTGTGAAGCGCTTTGGGACGTCCTCCTGACGTGAAAAGCGCTATATCAAATGCAAGGATTATTATTATTATAAATACCATCACTCCACTTTCAAGGAACCCTGTGCAGTGCTTTGAGTTGTTCTCCTAACATGAAAGGCAATATCAAACTATTATTATTATAACTTCTCATCCAAAGGACCTCTGACAAGGCAGTGCTCCCCCAACACTACACTGGAGCATCAGATTAGATTGTGAGCTCGTCGTCTATTGTGTTCACCAACAAAATACAGTCACTACACTTTACAGGAAAACCGCACTGCAAAATATATCAGGACATTGTTAACTGATAAAGTGCAGCATCAAATGGAAGGATTGTTATCATGCCCATCACCGAGATGTGTGTGTCTGTAAACAAGTCTTGATAATAATGGTTCACAGTCAGTTGGGCCAAACAAAATAACAAAGGGAAATTCCTCAGAATGAGCTGACATTGACCTGCTGGCTCCCACTGCTGCTCACTTAGTGCTGCTGGCAGGGCCGAGTGCAGAGCAGAGAAACAGTCATGTAGCTTTTGCGAAATAGAACAGCAACACTGGAAACCCTGCCTCAGATTCTTTGTTCTACGTTGCGAGTGTTTTTGAGAATTCTCGCCTCTGTGTCTCTCTCTGCCTTTACTCTACTGAGCACCAGCAGGTGCTCTGAAGCTCACATCATTATAGTGAAGGGCTTGAGACTCACTGGTTAATGTCTGTTTGATAAAGGTCAGCGAGAAACTATACACTGGGGCAAGAGGAGGTTCAAGCCCGCCCCGACCCCAAATCTATCTACAGTATCAGCTTAGACTATGTGATCCCAAGTTCCCACTATAGGATACAGCGTTTTGTCCACAAAATATGCAGTCCATTCACTTTACAGTATATTCTTTGAAGGGCTTGAAGATATCTAGAAGACATCTAGAAGACGTGATAGGCGCTATATCAAATGCAGGGATTATTATATTATATATTACTATATATCGCTATCAGGAAAGATTGGACAGGTTAGAGATTTTAAGGGGAACTGGGAGGGGAACGCCCTGAGCCCTGAGGAGGATAATGGCCTTCTAAGCAAACTCAACCAACGGCCTTCTTTGGGTCAGTTGGGTGCCTGACATATTTGGAAACTCATTACCATGCCTAAGAGTATCAAAACAAAATTGATAATTCCATGCATCCCACCTCCACGTGGAAATTCTAGATGAATGTTAAGGCTTTGGTCATCTTTACTCCCCAGCCCCAACCTCTTGGCCCCCACCCCTCTCGCTTCCCAAATTCAGCTTGGGTGCGAACCACGGACTGTCCAGCGATTTGGGATGTCCTTCCAACGTGAAAGTATAAATGTATAAATGTAAATTGGTTGTTGTTCCAGCATCTCCCACCCTGTCTCAGTGAAAGGTGCTGCACACAAGCAATTCAGAGATTAAAATGCTACTCTCTAGCCAAGTTTTAGCTGGAGGATTTGGTGCCAGGACACAAAGAGAGATAAACTCCTTCTCTTTCCAAATAATGTCATGGGATCTTAAACAGGCAGACAAGACCACGGTTTAATGTCTCAATGTACTATGGGGACATGAACCAGGATCTTGTGTTTAGTGGGAGAAATGTCAACTAAGTCATAGTGTTTGACACTGCTTTGGCAACCAGTGCTGAGCTATGCTTCATTGTGAGTCATGTGGGTTTGTGTTGACGTGTGGGTAGGGAGGAGGGGACGAAGAGGAGACTAATAGGGTCGGGAGTGGGGGGGGGAAGGAAAGAGGAAGTTACGAGTTTATGTTTTTATTGGCAGCAGAACTAAGTGAAGCTTTCTCTGACCTGGCAGACGCCCGTGGCTTACTCTGGGCCTGGGTTTGATCAGTTGCTTTGCAAAAATGTGTGTGGGCACAGCCATGAAGCTCAGGGGAAAGAATTGAGAATTTATTTTCCAACAAAGTACCTATCAATGCCTTCTTAAGTGTTCAGTATGAAATCTAACACTCCACCCAGCCATGAGTAATAATAATTCTTCCATTTGATATGGCGCATTATCATGTTGTTGGGACTTGTCGATGCGCTTCATAGATTATACTGTGAAGTAAATTGAATCTCCGCTCCCCTATCACCCCAGTCCTTGCCAGACTGCACTGGCTGCCTATCTCAGAGAGGATCGACTTCAAGATCCTCACCCTAGTATTCAAGTCCCTGCACTCCTCTGCACCCGCTTACCTCTCTGACCTCCTCTCTCCTCAAAATAGCATCCGTTGCTTTCGTTCCTCCAGGTCTGGCCTCCTCCTTGACCCCCGAGTCCTCTGCTCCACCCTCGGCGGCTGTGCCTTCAGTCACTATGGCCCCACGCTCTGGAACTATCTTCCTCACTCCCTTCGTCTCGCTCCCTCCCTTCCCATTTTCAGGTCTCTGCTGAAGACCTTTCTTTTCAACCGCGCCTTTGGTCACCTTCCTCCCCCTCTCCGCTGGCTCGGCCCCGGGATCCGAAACTGTAAAGCACTCTGAGACGCCATCCAGCGTGGAGGGCACTATATAAATCCAAGTTGTTGTTGTTGATTGTGTAATCTGTGAGCAAAATGTGACAGCCAGTTGCACACAGCAGTGTCCCACAAGCAGTTGTGGATTGAGTGACAAAATTACTATTATTCGTTTTTTTGAGGAATTATTACCCCTGTAATGCAATCTGCAATCAAATAACAACTTAGGTAAACAGAGGCACGTGGAGTAGGGAAACATGCCTAAGGTTTCGCCCCACCTGAGAATCGAATCTGGATCCTCTCGTTTGCGAGTCGAGTGGTCTAACCACTATACTACAGGACTCCATATAATTGAGTGAGGGCAGGGCAGTATGCCAACACACTGTCAAAGCTCACTCATTAAAATAGACCACTTGGATGAGGTGCCCAGTCCAAAGGTGTGGAAGGGAGAAACCTCTGATAGGGCACAATAACAATCAATAATTAATAATCACTACAATAAATCAATACTCAATATTAATCAATAAATAATGATAACAATCCTTTCATTTGATACAGCCCTTTTCATGTCAGGTGGAAGTTTAAAAGCACTTCACATGATTCACTGTAAAGTACAACAACTGTGCTTTGGAGGCAAACTATTTGTGTTCGTCTTTCTGAACTAACCATCTGGAAAGATTTAACATATGTGGTTCCCTAATTATCACGTAGTCAAGGCAACAGACTATTATCAGGGACAATATGAAAGAAACTAAGGGCTGATTTTTCCAGTGATTTGTTTCATTGCGTAACACTTACATGCACACACACACAATGTACACATGAAGTGAGGGTCAAATTTTATCTGGGGGAATTCTTGGCCAAGACACTGGCAGGGAGAAACTCCCTTCTCTTTTTCGATAGTGCAGAGGAATCTTTAAGGTCCACCTGAAAGGTCCTTCGACAACACAGCACTGTACTGGAGTGTCAGCCCAGAATGTGAGCTCAATGTCCTGACTAGGGCGCTTAAACCCACAACCTTGTGACTCAGAGGCGAAAGCGCTACCGACTGATCCAGACTGACATCTTAAGGGTCAAATCAGATGAATAATGGAAAAATATCTTGTTAAAAGAAATATAACAATAAGTTTGTTCAGCTAACAAACCAGACAACCTCCTCCCCCTCACCCCCCCCATCATTAGCAGTCAGATTCAGAACACAAGGTAGGTGGGGGGAGGTGGGTGGAAGGGAACGGGGTTTTGTAGTGACTTACCAAACCCTACATGTGATAGTTTTTTTTGGTCAGCTGGGGGTCTAACACACGTGAACCCCATCACCATGATTAAGAGTGTCCGAACCAAACTGAGAATTCCATGCATCCCACCTACACATGGGAATTCCAGAGATAGATTGTTGGAATGAATACGCTCTCTCTCCCTGGAGGAAGATAGCTTCAATTTATTGTCAACCGGGAACCCCTGGTCCTTTTCATTTTCCGAACGCATTAGTTTTCTTGCCCTTTAAATAATAGTCCCTTCCTGGATTTTTTTGTCCCCATGTGAAGCACTTTGTCGTTTTCTACATTGAATTTCATCTGCCATCGATCTGCCCAATTCCCAAGAATGTTCAAGTGCTCCTGTAACCTATTCAACAGCAACAACAACTTGCATTCATATAGCGCCCTTCAAGTGGAGTAGCGTCGCGGAGCACATGTTCATCTTTGTAGTTCATCTTTCATCTATCCTTTTCACCTTTGCAGTCTACCGCCTACAATACCTTTGTCTCATCTACAAATTTAGCCGCTGTGCTTGTGACTCCTAGCTCCAGGTCATTTATAAAGATGATGAATGAAAGATGTACCAAAACAGACCCCTGTGGAACTCCACTGGTAACATTCTGCCAGCCTGTTGATATTCCCTGTGCTACCACCTTCTGGGTTCTAACGGTCAGCCATTTGCGTATCCATTGCAAGATACTTCCTCTGATTCTCAGTTTCTTTATTTTCAGTGCCAGCCTTTCATGAGCAACTGTATCAAAGATCTTACTAAAATTCAGATATACAACATAATAATAATAAACCTTGCATTTAATAAAGCGCTTTTCACGTCTTCTAGCTGTCTCAAAGCACTTCACAGAATATACTGTAAAGTGAATTGACTGTACATTTGTGAGTGAAACGCGGCAGCCAATTTCCTCCCCAGCAGTGTGCCACAAACAATCGTGGATTGAAGTGACTAATTTATTATTGTTTTTTTTCTTGAGGGATTATTAGGAGGTATGTGGAGTAAGGAAGGTTGCCCAAGGTTTTGCCCTGCTGGGAATCAAATCTGGTCTCTCGCATGCGAGGCAAGTACTCTAACCACTGAGCTACAGAACATCTACTACCTTACCATTATCAAGCTTTTTTGTCACATAGTCAAAGAAAACCAGTAAATTAGTTTGGCAGGATCTCCCCTTATAAACCCATATTGGCTATCTTTTATCATTTTAATACTGTCCGGATGCTCCATGATCTTATTTTTAATAAGAGTCTCCATAATTTTACCCACAATGTGTCTTACTCACTGGTCTATAGCATCCTGGATGACTTTTGCTATCTTTTTAAAAAATAGGAGTAACATCTGCTTTTCACCAGTCCCCAGTATTTAGTATGAAAGCTTTGTGCCAGAGTTCCTGCAATTTCCTCCCTAAGTGCCTTAATAATCTGCGGATGCAATTTATCTGGCCCTCGGTATTTATCTGTATTCAGTTTGCACAGTTATTTGCCAAACCCTAATTCCTTATTGCATAAGTTCCAGCTCTCCAGAATTAGGGAAGCAGGGTGCGTTCCTTCAGGAGAGAGTGTGCATTCCATTCCCGACAGCGGAAAATTTCCATGCATATGTGATTTGGTTCGGAGACCCTTAAGCATGGTGATGGGTGTCCGCACTTGTCAGATACCCAGCTGACCAAAAGAAATTAGTGGAACTATACACCTGTATCCTCAAAGCTACCAGCTCCCCCCGCTCAGCGGGCACTAGCCTGCTTCACATCCCCCGCCCTACCATCGGCAGTTGGGCTTTCAACCTTTCTAAGTTGGTGTTCACACAGAGGATCTATGGCAGGAACAAAGAATACTCTGTAATGTTACGGTATGATCTGATGACCACTCTGCAAAGTCTCAGCAGCTATATACAACAACAACAACTTGCATTTATATAGCGCCCTTCATCCAACGTAGGGTCCTAGAGTGCTTAAATGTACGGACACCAAGTGTAAGGAAAGAGTTATTATTTTAACATGATAACAAAAATAACTTGCATTTGATATAGCAGCTTATCACGTTGTTGAGACATCTGAAAGCACTTCATATAATATATAATATATATAATAATCCCCTCAAAACCAAATACAATAATAAATTGGTCATTTTCAATCTACGACTGTTTGTGGGACATTACCTTGCGCAATTGGCTGCCGCGTTCGCCCACAAATTCACTTTACAGTGTGTTCTGTGAAACGCTTTGGGACGTCCTCCCGACGTGAAAAGCGCTATATCAAATGCAAGGATTATTATTATTGTATGTTGTAAAGTGAATTGACTGCGGATTTGTAAATAAAAGGTGGCCAATTGCATACAGCGGTGTCCCACAAACAGCCGTGGTTTGAGTGACACAAAAGGCTAACAACCATAATCCTACTTACTGCTAGATAAACAGAGGCGTGTGGAGGATGAAAATTTGCCTAAGGTTTCTCCCCACCCGGGAAACAAACCCGGGTTCTCTTGCTTGTGAGAAGATTGTGCTAAACACATGTTACAGGACTACACTGCTATGGGACTCAACAAATTGTACAAGAAAAGAACTGGAACAGGAATGTGGATTATCCCACTCGTGGTTTGAAGGTCAGGAGAGTCCCAATGGTAGGGAACACTTCTAACAATAGCACACATTGTGATTCAGATTCAGGATATAATTGAGGGTGTTGTAGCCAGTGTTCGTGAGATGCACATCTGACCAACTCCCAGTTGCTTTCTGCTCTCCCAGGAGATATGGTAACTGATCAATACTTATTAGCTGGGTTCAATTCCCGGCAGGGCGAAACCATGGGCTTGTTTCCTTGCTCCACACACCTAATAATAATCCCGCAAGGAAAAAAATTAATAATTTGGTCACTCAATCCACGACTGTTTGTGAGACACCGCTGTGCGCAATTGGCTGCTTCATTTCGCCCAAAATACACAGTTAATTCACTTACAGTGTATTCTGTGAAGCGCTTTGAGACGTCTCGAAGATGTGAAAAGTGCTATGTCAAATGCAAGGATTATTATTATTATTGTTTGAAAATCTGGCCGTTCCTATTATCGTGTCTAGTGGTCGTAGGTCTTTGCATAATCATTGAATGTGGAAGGACAAAAAATCAATTGCTTAACATCCAAACTGGGTGTATTACTTCATCATTAAACAATAAAGGCAAAGTTTGCATCGACTGAGGCAGTAATATACATTGTATAATTTTTTGTGGTGAGTAAACTGCTGGTCTTTGGTGGTTAAAAATCAGGATCTGAGAGTAACTTACTCCCTTTCTATTATTGCAGCATCTACTCACTGTGTGCTGTACTGATAGAAAGGAAGCTTTTTACTTTCAGATCTTGATATTTGGCCCCAAAGATCAGCACAACTTGGCTCACCACAAAATATTAATATAATAATTAGCTTTTGGTGCAGCACCTAATCACATTGTCAAGATGTCTCAAAGCGATTCACACGATTATGCATGTAACAATGTCCACACAAACAGCCATAAAGGAAATTACCAGTTTTTAACTTGGGGATTGTTGGCCTGCACATTGGAAGAAACTTCCTTCTCTTTTAGAGTAGTCCTACGGGATCTTTAATAGGCATATTATTGGTTTAAGATCTTATCTGAATGACAGCAACTCTGACAATGTTGTGTTCCCCCCAGTACTGCACTGGAGATCAGATTAGACTCTGGGACAATTTTTATTTAGTCAGAAACATTCAGAGACCCATCGCCATGCTTAAGAGTATCCAAATCGGACAGAGTTCCACATATCCCTGAAAATGTGCATCTGAAATCAAGTCCTACGAACTGAGCAAGGCTGACACTCTGACCTCCATTCCATCCATTCATTGACTGAGGTGTGTTTGTAAGATGGGCAGCAATTCAAAAGAACATATGAACATAAACAGTAGAAGGCTATTCAATCCTTGAGCCTGTTCCGCCAGTTTGTTAATACCCGATGCTTCGTCCTTTCGGCATTCCCCCTTAATATTCTACTGCTCAAGTCTGCCTGGCTCTTTCAAACATCCCTATTCATTCTCCCTCTTGAGCTGGGCATTCCACATCCTCACACCACTCTGAGGAAACGCTTCCTGACCTCAACTCTAACTGTCTAGGATCTGATTTTAAGGCTCTGCTCCTTGTTCAGTGGCAGAGAATCTATCAGAAGGAAGAGGCATCCACTGTCTAAGAGTAATGTGTCAATTCTTTTCATTATTATAAACACCTCAATCCCATCACCATGTACTCAGTCCCTTCAGCCCAGGTATTGGTGTAGTAATGGCTCATCCTTACATTATAAAGTTAAGGAAGAGATCAGCCATGATTAATAGAATGGCAGAACAGGCTGTAGGGCTGAATGGGCTCCTCCTGTACCTATGTTCCTATTTGATATTGGGATTTTCATACAGTAAAGCTTCAAAGGGTTTACTCTAAAGTGGAGTATCTGATTTTGTAGGCAAATGTGGCAACCAATTTATGTAAGGTGACGTCCCACATAAAGCCATGAGGTGAATGACTGGTTTGTACTTGGGGGATTGTTGGCCAGGAGACAGGGAGAAATGTCCTGCTCTCCTTCAAGCAGTGCCACTGGATTGTACCAAAGAGCTAGGGGAAGAAAGAGGCAGAAAGGAAGAAACAAATAGCAGAAATTGAGTTAAATTATGTGCCACATCTCCCAGTCTTAAGCTCACAGAGCCCAATGCAGCCCCATACCCCAGCACCAGATTCTCAGACCCTGGAGACTGCTCCACGGGCTGTCCAACTTCCTGAATGAAATAATTATCCTGAATTGTGTTGATTTCCACATCCTGTGGTCTTGCCAATGCCCAGCTCCCCTGATATTGTAACATGAAGAAACTACCAATAAAAGCTGCAGTGTAAAACCCACGTGCGCATTAAAAGTAAGGACCAAACTGCCAGTCAATCCGCACTTAAAAACTCATGTGTCGAGTTGATGGCATGTATTTGCCTGTCACTGTTAATCTGAGGTTTTGCTGGTGTGCTTGTGCTCTTATCTGTCAGATGCAGCACTGGGAACCTCTAGTAGCAGCGGCGCTCAGCCACTTGGTGTTCTTGACTGTGTGGGTGGCATTTATGTAGATGACTAGTTCATCTATAAAAGTATCGCTGTAATGCACAGCAGAGTGACAGACAGCAAGCGTTAAGGAGGAGTGGACAGAGACAGAGACATAGCGACAGAACAACTTTGCAAGTTTACAACAAAGGTCAAAGGAAGAGTTACAGGTAGGTTTGATTTGATGTGTACAATAAGTGTTGTATAGTTACTTGAAGTAACTGTTTTTTTAAGGGTGAATGTAGTAGTCAGTTTGCACACAGCAATGTCGCACAAACAGCCCTGAAGTGAATGATAGATTTTATCTAGGGAAATGTTGACACCGCAAGAGAGAAACCCCCTTCTCTCCAGGATCACTGCTGTCCTGACAGACTGCCTGATGGACATCAAGTCCTGGATGAGCACAAATTTCCTACAGTTGAATGTGAACAAGACTGAGGCCCTCCTGATTGGCTCGCGCCAGCGCCTCAGCACCTCAAGCGCTGACAGCATCAACCTCCATGGTTGCACAATTCAACTCACCAAGCCAGTCAGGAACCTGGGTGTCTTATTCGACCCTCAACTGTCTTTTCTTCCCCACATCCAAGCCATGACCCGCTCTGACTTCCATCACCTCCGTAACATCGCCCAACTCCGCCACTACCTCACCCCTCAGGCCACTGAAACTCTTGTTCATGCCTTCATCCCTTCCAGGCTCGACTATGCAAACGCCCTGCTTGTTGGCCTTCCCAACTCCTCCCTCCACAGACTGCAGATAATCCAGAACTCTGCAGCCCATGTCCTCTCCCGCACCAAACTCTGTGACCCCATCTCCCCCACTCTCGCCCGACTCCATTGGCTCCTTATCCTTCAGAGGATTCAGTTCAAGATCCTGGTCCTCACCTACAAAGCCCTCCATGGCCTCACCCCACCCTACCTCTGCGACCTCCTACCCCCTACCAACCCGCCCGCTCCCTCCACTCAGCCGGCTCCAGCCTGCTCCACGTCCCCCGACCTACCTGCCCAATCATTGGCAGGAGAGCCTTCAGCCACTCCGCCTTGCCTCCTCCTTAGCATCCTTCAAATCCCGCCTCAAGACCCTCCTCTTCGACCATGCCATCGGCCACCCCCCTTCCCCTCCCCTCCTTTCTCCCCCCCCCCCACCGACCCCAGCTCGGTTCGAAATGCTGTACATTGTCCAGCGCTTTGGAACATCCTCCCGACGTGAAAAGCGCTATACAAATGTAATCTTATTGTTGTTCTCTGTGGAATGTTATTGAGCTCCAAACCCTGTCGTTGTTCTTTTCAATGCATTAAATATTAATTCCCAAACTAATTTCTCTCCTTCGGAAAAATTAAAAAATTCTTGTATTTGATAAAACATCTCAAAGTGCTGCTCAGATTTTTGTAAAAGGTACGTATTTGTAGGCGAATGTAGTAGCCAATTTATGTGCAGCAATATCCCACAAACTTTAAGAAGTGAACAACCATTTTATTTGGCTAAAACTAGGTGCAAGTTGATATTCAAATTCTTGGCAAAATAGGCTTGCAAATTAGCTACAAATAACAGGTTCCCCAACTCAGCCACCCATTATTTATTCCATGACGATAAGAGTGATGTGTTTCGCTTCCCCCACTCTTCTCAGCCCATGAAGTTCAAAGAGAATTGGGCAACATATGGGGAAGTTGCAAAGTAGACACACACAGTTTTGAAAATAACTTAGAAATATCATGGAGAGAAAAGAACTTGAACATGCATTTTATAGTGATTCATCTCACAAAATCACAAGACAAGCTTTGCAGTTTTCGTTGGTTTGACTCTTGCAATTTGTGTCCTCAGGCCTTGGCTCTTGCCAACCTGTGCCTAATACTTTCGCAAATAGGTAAGCAGGATGAATCCCTCCAGGGAGAGAGTGCACATTCTAACAACCTATCTCTGGAGTTTCCATGTATAACTGGGATGCATGGAATTCTCAGTTTGGTTTACAAACTGTGAGGCGAATGACCCATTGATAATAATAATTGATTAATAATTAGTAATTGATTATTGTTGCATTATAATTACAATTGATCTGGAGGAATGTTGGCCAGGACATCGGGAGAGACTCCCTCTTTATTATTATATTAATCCCTGAATTTGATTATGGCACCTTTCACATCAGGACATCGCAAAAGTGCTTCACAGAATTTTACTGTAAAGTGAAGTCACTGTGTGTTTGGTAGGCAAATGTGGCAGCCAGTTTGCACAAGGCAATGTCCCATAAATGGCCAATACTTGGCCATCTCCCATTGAGAATGCAGCGTTCTCCTGCGCCAGGGCAGATTCAAAGGGCAGAATGGCCTCCTGCGCTGTAGATGTTGATGAATCTACGTACTTCACAAAGTTGTGATAAACAGCACGCAGACCAGAGAATCTTCTCACTAAACCCTTGCTGTACGTTTCCTGGAAGTATGCTAAAGTAACAGTTTGGAACACAGCTAAGCTATCTCAGTGGAGTATTTTGCACAGATAAGATAGCGGACAAACCTTCACACAGGAACTGCGAAACTCTCTCTGCTTCTGTGTTTTGGGGAGGAGCTGTCAAACGCAGTTCTCGTCTGCCTCTTCCGGTGCTGTGAACATTAACGGATCCTATTGGTAAAGAGTTTCTCCTGGTGTCCTGGACTGCAATCCCTGAATAGTATTGATCACTCACTTCATGGATGTTTGTGGGAATTTGCTGTATAAATTACTTGCGCATTCGCCTACAAAGCACACAGTCATTCTACTTATAATGCAATTAATGTAAAGCACTTTCAGATGGCAACAGTAAATGCAAGAATTTTTAAAAATTATTTCCATTTTTAAGAAATAAACACTTGAACATTGTGGTTATTTTGGACACTGGCTTATCTGAACCGTGATCCTTCTCTTTGACCTTGGCTTTGGTCACGCTCCTACTCCTATCCTCCCTGCCCTCCTGATCCCGACTCCCTGCTCGAGTCTAAATCTCTGACTGTCCTGCGTCTTGGGGGATGCCCGCTGACGTGAAAGGTGCTATACAAATGGCATTTGTTGTTGTTGTTAACCAGTCCTCATTGCCAGCTTTCCCAACTCTCTCCCCTCAAACCTCAATGACTCAGAGGGTGAGATACTGATCCTCACATCTGCTACATTGTCAATGACTCAAAGTGCTTCACATAGTTCGCAGTAAAGTGGAGTTACTGTATTTGAAACCAATTTGCACACAGCAATGACTCACAATTCCAAGGAGTGACCAGTTTTACCTGTGGGAGCGTTGGCCAGGACACGGGGAGAGAAACTAACTTCTCTTTTCCAATAGTATCATGGGATCTTTAATGTTCATCTGAACAGTCAGATGGGACCTTTAATAGCTTAATTTTAGTTAACAGTTTAATAGCTCATGTAAAGGATGACTTGAACCCACAACCTTCTCAGGCTCAGTCGTCACTGAGTTAGACAATTGTGGATTCACGGCACAAGTTATGACTCTGAGCTCACAGTCTAAGATGATGGTCCTGTGCAGTACTGCTTTCTACTTCGCAGGATTTACTGTGAAATGGAGCGACTGTGTTTTTGTAGGCAGAGGCTGCAGCACAATTGCACCAGCAAAGTCCCACAAAAACCTTGAAACAAATGACCAATTTTTTATTTGTGGGTTGGTTGGCCAGGACACCTGAGGAATCTAGGTTCTCTTTTCGAATAGCCCAATGGATCTTTAACATCTGCCTGAACAGTTTAACTTCTCATCTAAATGACATCAATGCAACAGGCCCCCTCCCTCCCAACCCCCACCCCCAGCATTGCACTGGAGCATCAGCTTAGGCCATGTTATTCCAAGTCTTGATGTAGGGCTTTAACTCACAAGTTTCTGACTCAGAGGTGAGAGTGCTAGTGACAGAGCCAGGCTGACACACATGCTTCAGTTCTCTGACCTTGTGCTCGGACCTTGTGTTAGAGCTACCCAGAGTTACCCTGAAGCAATGCTTATCTACTTTATCCATTATCTACTTAGAGAATTATAACAGTTGTTTTATCATTACCTTGATCTTGCTGACAAATTGCTCACTATATCAAAACAGTTTGAGACAGCATTAAACAAGACAAACAGGATGCTGAGTTACATTACTAAATCAGATGGATTTAGATCTCCAGAAGCGATATAGTGCTGGTCAGGCCGTAGGGCATAAGGTTCTAGTCACCATGATGTAAGGGGGCTATCCAGTCCTTAAGGCTGTGCAGAGGAGAAAGGTGGGATTTAAAGATAGATAAGGTGGAGGGGTGCAGGTGAAGAGGTGAGGTGGAGAGATCAAGAAATAATTTCCAGAGGTTAGGGGCACAGTGGCTGAAAAATAATAATCCTTGCATTTGATATAACACATCATTGAGTTGTCTCAAAACACTTCACAGAATATATTGTAAAGTTAATTGACTGTATTTTGTGGGCGAAATGTGGCAGCCAATTGTGCACAGTAGTGCCCCACAATCGTGGATTGAGTGACCTTTATTTTAAAGGGATTATTAACCCTGGAAAGCAATCCACCAATTGACTAGTAACCGGGTTCCAGGTACATAGAGGCGTGTGGAGTAAGGAAACTTGCCTAAGGTTTTGCCCCACCCAGGAATTGAACCCAGGTCTTCTTGCTTGTGAGCCAAGTGCTCTAACCAATTCACTCCAGGACTCCGCACGGCATGGCCACTAATGGTGATGCAGACAGAGGCAGGGGATGCACAGCCAGCCTGTGTTAGTTGAGTGAAAGGAAGTATGTGGTACGAGCAGGCTCTGAAGGCCTAGCCTCCAACGGTAGGGTGGAGGGGGGAGAGGAGAACATCCCAGGACTGAATTTACTGGGCAGAAGGGCAGGCAGGAAATCAGCAATAAAGGTGGATATATTTGCAATCAGATTCAAACCCAAGGATGTCAAAGGTCCTTCCACAATAATGTGTTCATTTGTCAAAGTCTCTGTGAACAGAGAGTGATAAAGCCTGATAATAGGTTGCCACCTACACATTCTCCAGAGCCTATGCTCTCAATTATGATTACATAGAATGAGCAATGCTTGATCAAATATCTGCTGAATCCCCCAAAACGTCTTAAAGCACTACAGGGACAAGAGCAGGAATTTGGGATCAAAAGTAAAGAGCCTCATATGGTGAGGAAGCACCAGCACAGACATGATGGGGAGCCATAAAAATTTATAGTACAGAAGAAGTTTGTTGTCTGTGATGGATCCCTTAAAAGCAATCTTTTCAGTCCCATTTACCTGCCCTCCCCCACCCCACATGCCCCATACCCCTGTGTAGGAGGATGGAGGACAAACATGAGCACAGAACGGTTGGGAAAAATGGCTTAGTTTTGTGCTGTACTGTCGATGTAAATCCATGTTTATATAAATTTTATGACTGACACAAAAAATAATATTTGGCGCTTAAACCGTTGATTGTGAGTCTCGGTCTGAGGATATAGAGTTAGTCGTCAGGTCCCTGGAGCAAAGCCTCTTGCGTGACCCAACAGGGAATAGAGAGGGCATCCTCCACACTAGAACTACACTGTGATGGGATGCGAGTTTGTACAGAATGTACATCCCCAACACTGACAAGACGTTAGCCTGGGTCAGTTGGTAGCACTCTCGCTTCCGAGTCACAAAAACAACAACAGCTACTTGGATTTATACTGTACAGTGCCCTTCATTTGAGTAGCATCTTGGAATGCTTCCCAGCGGTATCTTTTGACGGGGGCAAGATGGTGGGATTGAGGCAGGGAGCTCCAGAGATTTGGAGCAGAGTGGCTAAAAGCACAGTCGCCAATAGTGGAGCAGAGGACAGGAGAGATATGCAGAAGACCCAGGTCAGCTGAGAGAAAGTGGCAGGTAGTGAGTGGAGTGGGGATTCATCAGATGGGAGAGGTAGGGAGGTGCCAGACCGTGAAGTGAGGATCTAGATATCAATCTGTTCTGCAACAGGGAGCCTGGCAAGGACTGGGGACATGGTGTAGAGTCTGGTACTGGTGAGGATACAGTGGTGGTGAGGGGGAGTGGTGGGGAGAGCATTGAATCATTACATTCTGAGTCATTTATATCAGAAGGTTGTGAGCTCAGGCACCATGTCAGGGACTCTGAGCTCATTGTTCAGGCTGACAGTCTAATGCAGTGCCGGGGGAGAGCAACATTTTTGGAGGTGCCGTCCCTTGGGTGAGAAGTTAAACCGAGGTCTGGACATTAAAAAACCCAATGGCACTATTGGAAAAGAGAAAGGAGTTTCTCTTTTCCAGTCTCCTAGGCCAACCTTCTCCAAGATAAAATTGGTCACTCACTCCATGGTTGTTTGTGGGACATTGCTGTGTGCATATTGGCTTCTGCGCAGTCAAAGAGGGGGCAAGACGGAAGGATTGAGGCATTCACCCACAAGATATATAGAGACACCTCAACAATGTGAAATGCTCAATAGCAAGTGTCCTCTGGTTGCTGGCTATGCACAGTCTGTACATGATGAGCTAATAGAGGTGTGACACAATATATATCTTCTGCAATTTACTTGCTGTTTACTGCCTTTGAGGTTAGGGTGGTGACGAAAGCTTCTTCTCTCAGGAGCTTAAGCCCAATGTAGCACAGGGTAAGGTTTGTGTTTTCAGCTTATTGGTGTGTTCCTTTACAACAATGTAAACAGCCACTAGGTGGCAGCTCTGCTCTCCCAATCAGATCGCCGCCATCTTTAATTTCCCTGAAGCAGAGACAAAAATAATAATAATAATAATCCTTGCATTTGATAACACGTCGTCTTTCGAATGAGACATTAAATCAAGGTCCCGTCTGCCTGTTCAGGTGGAGGTTAAAGATCCCATGGCACTATTTGAAAAGAGAAGGCAGTTTCTCCCGATATCTTGACCAACAAACCCCCAAATAAAATCAGTCGCTCGCTTCGTGGCTTCACTTGTGGGGCATTGCTGTGCGCCAACTGGCCGCCGCATTTGCTCACAAAACACACAGTGCCTCCATTTTATAGTATTTCCCGTGAAGCACTTTGAAACGTCCTCCCAACGTGAAAGGGCTTATGCCAAATGGAACGTGAGGGGAGCGCTAACATAACATAACAGTAGGAGCAGGAGTAGGCCATTCGGCCCTTCGAGCCTGCCCCGCTATTCAATTATGGCTGATCTTCTAATCTAACTCCAGCTAATACCATAACCCTGCCTTATCCCCATATCCCTTAATCCCTTTTGCAATAAGAAATCTTTCCCCTAGTGATCATTGATGCTGGTGTAAAGTAACACAACATAAGACTCAACATACCACAACTTAATCCCATTGCAGACAGTCTGTGGAAGGAGCCAGCTTGATGGGTCAAATAGTGTCTTATATGACTTGTAGCCTCAAACAGGAACAGGAGGAGGACAATCAGCCCAACAAGCCAATTACAGTTTATTAGGTGTAGTCAGATCTTCTAATCCCAAAGCCTTGCTCTTTCACCACCCCCTCAATATCTCCACAACCTCACTATCTCTTTCCCTCACTCTGTCGCACCTTTAAATGGAATTAGTTTGGAAGGAGGAAAGTTGTCTGACTATTTGTAACCTTACTTTAAGTTGTAATCAGGTTGGCAGTGGGCTCGGAAGCAAAAGCCATCTGCTCTCTTTTTTTTGGAAACAAAATAAATTACAAAGATTACAAAGAATGTACAACACAGACACAGGCCACTCAACCGAACCCATCCGAGACTCCACACAAGTCTTCACCCATTCCTCACTCCCTCCCACATCATATATTCATTCCCCTCTTATATTTGTGTCCCTTGGTTACAGACTTCCCAACCACTGGGAGCAGCCCTTGCATGTTAACCTTATCGAACACTTTTACAATTTTAAACACAGAGACCAGTTGGCTGCCCCATTTCGCCCACAAAATGCAGTCAATCTATATATTCTGTGAACCACTTTGGGACATCTCAAAGACACGATAAGGCGCTATATCAAATGCAAGGGTTATTATTATTATTAAATTCAACATCACCTCCTCTCTATAGCAACGCAAAACTGTGCTTGTGTCAATAAGAATAGACAGTGTATTCATTTTGTTATTTTCATCCTAAATTGTCCATCTGATCCTTGTAAATCCAGTCCCCCTTACCTAGCTCATTTTCAATAAAAAATAAGTGCCCAATATTTAAAAGTTATTAAATGTCAACATTGCTTTTTAATGCAGTTATCTTTTGATATTTTTGTTAAAATAAGATTCAGAATAATAATGCAGGAGAAGAAATAGGACTAATAAACTTGTGATTGATTAAAAGCACAAGTTAGCGTAAGTTTAACATGTTCTATACTAGCAATGCTAGGTAAATGTGATTCAGCTATCATGTCTATCTCACTGCTTCTGAAAGTGTTCTTCTGGGTTTACTGGAGTCCCGTAGCATAGTGGTTAGTGCGCTCTTCTGCCAAGCGAGAAGACCTGAGTTCGATTCCCAGGCGGGGTGAAACCTTGGGCCAGTTTCCTTACTCCACACGACTCAGTTTACCTAGCAATAAGTAGAAAGGTTGTTAGTTGATTAACGATCACGTTCCCAGGGTAATAATCCTACCCCATCAAAAAAAAATTGATCAGTCAATCCACGACTGTTTTTGGGACAATACTGTGCACAATTGGTTGCCTGTGGGGGAAGAGATTGTAATATCATTTTATTGATTTGGGCAGAGACGGCCAGATGGCGAACGGATCTGCCGAGATTTTGATGAACACGTCAACCATCAATGCCATGACCTGCCTGGTCAGTGACGAGTACAAGTACTCAGTCTACTCCATCGTGTACAGTATTGTGTTTGCGGTAGGCTTCATCTCCAACTTGCTGGCTCTCTACATCTTCTGCTGGGTCACTCGGAACAAGAACGCCTCCACTGTCTACCTGATCAACTTGGCAGTAGCTGACCTGCTCTTCGCGTTGAGCTTGCCCCTCCGCGTCACGTATTACCTGAACGGGCTTCACTGGCCCTTTGGGGATGTGATGTGCAGGTTGTCCTCCTACATCTTCTACCTGAGCATGTACTGCAGCATCTTTTTCCTGACCTGCCTCAGTGTCTCTCGCTACCTGTCCATTGCGCAGTATTTCAAGCTGCAAAGACTCTTCACCTTCAGACGCTGCACGCTCACCTGTGCCTGCATCTGGCTTTTTGTGAGTGTGACCTCGTCCCCTTTCCTGCTCTCAGGCACCCACGTGATCGACGGCAAAGTCAAGTGCTTCCAACCGATCACTATGAGCAACTGGATACGTATTGCAAACCTGAACTACTTAGCGCTGGTAATTGGCTTCCTGCTCCCCTTCGCAACCATTCTGGTTTGCTACACTCTGATGATAAAGCACATCATGAGGACCAGCTGGAGCAGGAAGAAGGTCAGGAGGGATGTGGCCACCATAGTTCTGGTCCTGGGGGTGTTTCTGATCTGCTTCCTCCCGTATCACATCCAGAGGACAGTGCACTTGCACTTCCTGGTGCACCACCACACCAACTGTGACCTAGAGAACACCTTGCGCAAATCTGTGGTGGCCACCCTGTGTCTAGCCACTGCCAATAGCTGCTTTGACCCTTTGCTTTACATTTTTGTGGGCCAAGGGTTCAAGAAGTTTGTTAGAACACGGTTTATGAAAATAAACCCCAACATGGTCTCCAGCTCCTCCAGCACTAAGATCAACACTAGTGAACTTTACTCACCACAGGCCAGAGATTTGGAGCTATGTCCTATGGGACCATCTGACGTGGCTCAGACTCCTGCTTATGGAGGAAGGGTTGGAGATGATGAGGAGCAATGTCAAAGGGAAAACTTATTTAGCAATAGGCAAGATATTTCGCAGTAGTCTCTTAACACCACACACTGGGTTCAACTTTTGAAACGGACCAAGAGTGATTCCTATCAGTTAATCTTACAATCGGCATCTGTTCATTTTATTACTAATTTGTGCTTGAAAAATGTTTCACAGAAAGTAAATCATTTGAAAATAGAATTGATTAGAACTCAAAGCAAATATTTATAAGCAACAGATTGGAATCCTGTAGTGTTGTGGTTAGAGAACTCGCCTTGCAAGAGAGGACCCAGCTTCAGTACTCGGGCGGTGCAAAACTTTAGGCACGTTTTCTTACTCCACACGCCACTGTTTACCTAGCAATAAGTAGGAACCCAGTTGTCATTCGATTGGCAGATCGCTTTTTGGGGGTAATTATGCCTTAAAAAAAATTTATAATTTGGTCACTTCAATCCACAACTATTTATGGACCACTGCTGTGCGCAACTGGCTGCCACATTTCACCCACAAAATATAGAGTCAATTCACTTACAGTATCATGTGCTCCTCACATTTGATCATAAAGAATATCAATGCAGAATCTTTCAAACAAATATCTTCCTGTAATATCTAGGCACCCCATCTCTGTCCTGCCTCTGTAGTTTCTGCTAAAGCAGCAGAACAAGAGAGCACAGGCTCAGGGGCATAAAGGGCAGTTTTAGAACAGACCCCAGGAAATATTTATTTGACATAGAAGTTAATTAACCGGGTTGCCAGGAATGGCAATCCCCTCTCGACTCTCTACCCCCTCCTCGCTCCCTCCCTTCCCTCCCCTCACCCTGACCATTTCCCCCCTGCTTGGGTCCTGATCCAACTGTACAGCGCCTTGGGACGTCCTCCCGACGTGAAAGGCGCTCTATAAATGGAATCTTGTTGTCATTGTTGAATGGTGGTTGATTGAGACCAGAACATTGGAATCATTTTAGAAATACAGTAAACCTCACATCAGTTGTATCAGTTGGGTCCATACATTTAATATGACTTATGCAAAGGATGAGTTATGTCAAACTTGCACAGAATATAAACCCTTGAACAGGACTTGGCCAGATTATACAATTTATACAGTTCAGACTTATGTGGGTTTTACTGTAGTTTGATGCCGTGGTGGGAAGATGGTAGGGGGGATTCTGGAAAGATGAGATCAGATGAGACGAAGGGGGAGTATCATCCCTCTGGGGAGTATGAAGTGTAAACTAGTCGAGTCCCATATTAGCACATCAGCCTGGGATATGGTAAAAAAAACAAGACCTCAGGCTTTAGCTGCTGCTCCTGCTGAGCTCTGATATTTCATGTTCCCTAAGCAGCTTCCAATATTTTTTGCTGAAAATTAAAATCTTTTATTGCTACTTTTTGCATTCATCCTGGATAAATATTTTTTTCATAGGCTCAATGACCCCATGTACTTATTTCAAATAAAACTGCATCTATGATATACCATAATTGCTTGTTTAAGACTGTCAATGAGTGTGAATACATCTAACTTATATTTTGTGCATCGTCACAGAGTCAGCCTGGCCCATTTGGTTGCATGCCTGCTCAAAAAACACACAGTCACTACACTTCACAATAAATCCTGTGAGGTCTTTTCAGACGTCATCCCAACATAAAAGGTGCTGAATCAAACGCAAAGCTTATTATTATTGTTATCTATCTGCACTGGGCATCAGACACCGTCTAATGCTATTAACTTGTTCATTGAATTATTCCAAACTTGCTTTACTCTTTGAGAAACAATAATCTTTACGAGCATCTGGTTCAAATTTACTTTTCATTAATTTCCAGTACACTGTGTCCATTTTTTAAAGTGTCTTTATGTTAGCTGTGCAATTTGTTATTTTATATAGTTCACTTAGAAGCCCCTGGTATAACAGGGAGAGTGGCAGTATGGATCCAGAACTGGCCGGAAGACAGAAAGCAGAGAGTTGTGGTGAACGGCTGCTTTTCTGACTGGAGGGAAGTGTACAGTGGCGTCCCCCAGGGATCAGTATTAGGACCACTGGTCTTCTTAATATACATAAATGATCTGTACTTGGGTATAGCAAGCATCATTTCCAAGTTTGCGGACGACACAAAGTTAGGTAGGGTGAGAAGGATAGGAGTCAACTGCAGGAAGACATAGACAGAATGGTAAAATGGGCGACACATGGCAGATGAGTTTCAATGTAGAGAAATCCGAAGTAATGCATTTTGGTAAAAAGAATGAGGGGAGGCAATGCAGGCTGGTAATACAATCTTAAGGGGGTTAAAAGAACAGAGAGACCTGGGGGTGCAGGTAAATGAATCCTTGAAGGTGGCAGGACAGGTAGATAAGGCTGTAAAAAGGGCAAACGGGATTCTAGGCTTTATAAATAGGGGCATAGAGTACAAGAGTCAGGAGGTTATGATTAACCTATGTAAAACACAGTTGGAATACTGCGTCCAGTTCTGGGT
This sequence comes from Callorhinchus milii, assembly GCF_018977255.1. Classification (NCBI taxonomy): domain Eukaryota; kingdom Metazoa; phylum Chordata; class Chondrichthyes; order Chimaeriformes; family Callorhinchidae; genus Callorhinchus; species Callorhinchus milii. The sequence continues at coordinate 5,446,184 of NW_024704752.1, read as the reverse complement.
CCCATACTATAGGAAGGATGTTAAGGCATTGGAAAGGGTGCAGAGGAGATTTACGAAGATGGTACCAGGAATGAGGGGCCTTGATTATGAGGAAAGACTGGTGAGGCGAGGATTATTCTCATTGGAGCAGAGAACGTTACGAGGAGACCTAATAGAGGTCTTCAAAATCATGAGGGGATTTGATAGGTTAGAAAGGGAAAAACTGTTTCCACTGGTGGGTGTGTCAGTGACTCGAGGTCACAGATTCAAAATAGTATCTAAAAGAAGCAGAGGGGAGGTATGAAGAAATTTTTTCACGCAGCGAGTTGTTCGAATCTGGAACGCATTGCCTGAAAGGGTGGTCGAGGCCGATTCGATAACTACTTTTAAAAATGTGGTGGACGGGTATTTGAGGAGGACGGGTTTGCAGGGATATGGGGAAAAGGCTGGGGAGCGGCATTAATTGCTCTATTCAAAGAGCCGGCACAAACTCAATGGGCCGAATGGGCTCTTTTTGTGCTGTACAATTCTATGATTCTATGATCCTACGATTTAACAGCCTTCTCTCACAGATTGTTGAATGTCTCGATTTGTCTATTCATGGTTTGTCACCTTTTTATTGAACATAGTTTCACATTTCCTCCACTATCTTTTTCTCCTCCAATGTTCTCCCTTACCGCTGGGGTCTGTCCAGCTCTATTACTGACTCTAGTGACCAGGTCCCAGTGAGCAGAAACCCTGGCTAATTGCCCCCGTTACTCTGAACCCAGAGCTGATGCTTCCTGTAGCCCCACAATATATTCTTGCTCTGCGACCTGCTAACTCCATAAAGAGCTGTACACTCCCTCAGTTCAGCAGGGTCTGGCCTGCTCCACATCCCCCGCCCAGCCTGCCCCACCATTGGCAGTTGAGCCTTCAATCTTTTTGCCCCCACATTTTGGAACTCCAGCCCACAGTCCCTTCGCCTTTCTCCCTCCCTTGCCTCCTTCAATAACAACAACGGCAACTTGCATGTACATAGCACCCTTCACGGAGGCAGGGCAGGCTTAACAGAGACGCATTTCAAGGGCCGTCTCAAAACCCTCCTTTTCGACCACACCTTCGGTCACCCTCCTACCCCTACCCTCCGTGTTATATTATGTTTTTGAAAAGTATTGCTTATGCGGCCCGCGGATGTTTCTCAAATAAGGCATCCAGCTCTCAGCAACAACAACAACAACAACAACCACAAATTACATCTGTAAAGCGCCTTTCACATCAGGAGGACGTCCCAAGGCGCTGGACAGTCAGGGATCAGCACCCGAAAGGTTGGAGCACCTTAGGCTATATGAGTTAAAGTCCTGACGTGGGGATGTGAACCCATGACTTTCTGACTGACAGGTGAGAGTGCTACCACTGTGCCAGGCTGACACTGACAGCATTACCAAGACAGAGTGCCATTCTTGCTATAAGTCTTGGATGCTGTTAATGGCTTGCACTTACATTCCCCATGAGATACATTATTCCAAACCAACTGAAGAGTTGAGGGATGAGTTGTGACGCTGATGGGTGTGTGGGTGGCTGAGAGGTTGATAATGGCAGTGAGAACTCAGCTGTGCTTAATTGCTGCGTGTCACCGGGGCTCAGGCTGGCAGCCTACAGAGACTGCAAACATTCTCAAGGACTCTGAAAGCTGGCGAATTTACTACTTGCGGAGCATTGGATTGGGAAAGAGAGGGGGAGAGAAGGGGAGTGCAAGGGGGGGAGAGAAAGAGGAGGGTAGAGCTAGGAAAGAGAGCAAGAGGGAGAACGAGGAGGTCAGTGTGAGGTTTAAAGTCGGAAGCACAGGATGTGTTCCTAAACCTTAGTGCACAGATGTGAGGACATTTCATGATGGTATTGGGTCTGTGAAATGAAACAATCCGCTTAGCCTATAGAAGCACAGAAGGAGGCCATTTGGCCCAGCATGTCCGTGTGGGATCTCTGAACCAGCACTCTGTTTAGTCTCTTTGTCCTACCTTTGCCTCCTGCACACCTTTTAATAGTTCCCGTTTTCAGATATATATCTGATTCCCATTTAAAGCTAATACAGACTCTGCCTCCAGATTGAACATTCCATGTCCTGACAGCCCTCTGTGTGAATCATTCTAACCTCTCCCTTTGCTCGTTTAGTAATTACTTTTGTCCTTCAGTTGAGATGTTAAACTGAGGTGGATGTTCTGCCTGATTAGGTAGATGTCAAAGATCCCATGGCATTATTAAAAAGGGAAAGGTATTTCTTTCTCCCCGTGTCCTGGCCAACAATCCCCCAAATAAAATTGGTCATTCGCTTTATTGGCTGTTTGTGGAACATTGCTGTGCATGACTGGCTGCTGTGTTTTGCTCACAAAATACACAGTTACTACATTTTACAGTGTATCCTGTGAAGCGCTTTGAGAATCTCAGCAACGTGATAAAGCGCTATATCAAATGCGAGGATTATTATTATTATTATCTTAAATTTGTGCTCTCCAGTCACTGACTCACTGACCAGTGGGGATAACTTCTCCCTGTTTACATTATCAAAACCGTTCATCATTTGAATATTAAACCTTTTTAATGTTATTGTCCGACGAGTACATTTGGATTGTCAATCTGTCGTATCAATTGTGTCCCCATTCGCTTGCACTAGGCAGAAACTGTGATAATGTCACCCAATTTAAAATGTCCTTGATTACAACACTAACAACAGAATGCATTTATATAGGGCCCTTCACACGAGGTAGCGTTTTGGAGCACTTAGCAGCGGTGGAGCCTTACGCCAAGCCAGGGACAGGGTGGAGGTGGCTGTAAGGATGGGCGAAGAGGAAGGTCTTCAAGCATGATCTGAAAATAGGGAAGCAGAGGGCAAGGCGGAGTGATTAAGTAAGAGAGTTCCAGAGCTTTGGGGCGTACTGGCCAAAAGCACGGCTGCTCATGGTGGAACGGGCGGAATGTGGGACAAGCAGGAGGCCGGAGACAGCCGAGGGGAATCGGCGGCTAGTGGTGTGTAAAAAGAGTGTGAACATGAAGGTGGGTGTAAGATTCAGCAGCCGAAAAATAAGTGCTTTGGGGAATTGAGTGACATTAGCTATTTCGGGATTGGAATGTTTGAGATTTAACCAGAGATGACAGGAACTCAGCTTCGTTTTGCAATTTAGTAGCTTTTAAAGTTGATCGGAGGAGACAGCGGGCAGGAAGGACGTCAGATGGTGCGTCAGGGTCTGTACAAGTCGATCAAAGGGGAACCTCGAACTTCCCACCTTATAATCCTTGCATTTGATACATCATGTCATTGAGACGTCTCAAAGTACTTCACAGGATATACTATAACGTGGAGTGTATTTTGTGGGCAAAACGCCAATTGCGCACAGCAGTGCCCCTTCTCTTTTCGAATAGAGCCATGGGATCTTTAACGTCCACCTGATAAGGCAGATGGGTCTTCGGTTTAGTGTCTCATCCGAAACCTGGCACCTCCGACAATGCAACACAACCTCAGCACGGCATTGGATTGTTAGCTTCCCTGGAAAATCACATAGTGATCAGCATTCAACCCTCCGCTAAACCGCCCAGCAGCTAAAAGTCTAGCAGATTAATTAACATCGATGTGCTTTGCCCACATCATTAGGCTCACAGAAAAGTGGGCAACGATATGAATTGACATTAGATTTGAAACACAAATTTCTCACACAAAATACAGTCAATTCACTTTACAATATATTTTGTGAAGTGTTTTGAGACGTCTCAATGACATTATAAGGCGCTGTATCAAATGCAAAGATTATTATTATAATATAAATTGCAGGATCACATCTGCTATCTCTGAGCTGTGATCTCAATCTATCTTTATCAACAACCTGAATCAAGCAGCTTCTCTGTGCTGGCAGGATTACAGTCCAATTATACAACATTTCCCACAGCTAAACAGATACAGAATCCTGCTTCTCATGCTTATTGTCATCACTAAGCAACACCAGCCGAAGCAACTGGCAGCCAAACGAGTGCTCGTCTCAGGCTCTGGGAAGTTTGTGTGTGTTTGTTGGCACCGTTTTACTCTGATCTCTGCACAGGTTCAAAAGCAAACACAATAAGCAGTTTGACAATGGTGAAGGCACCCAAAAGAGTTAGAATAATCCAGTAAACTCCCGATAACTCAACACGGCCTTAACTTGTCACTACCACTTAAGTCATAACGCTGTCAATATCCCGGCCGTATTTATATCATATTTAATAGCATATGCCTAATTCGCTTCCCTTTTCCTTTGGAGTGACGAGTTATCAGGAGTTTGCTGTAATAATAATCCTTGCATTTGATACAAGGCCTTTTACGTTAGGAGGAAGTCTCAAAGTGCTTCACAGGATTTACTGTAAAGTGTAGTGACTCTGTGTTTCGTAGGCCAACTCATTAGCCAATTTGAGCTTAGCAATGTCTCACAAACAGCCATGGAGTGAGTGACCAAATTTTTATGGGGTAATATCAGTTAGGACACCGGGAGAGAGAAACTCCCTTCTCTTTCCCAATTTATGCCATGTGATCTTTAACGTCCATCTGAACTGGCACAGACGGGATCTCAGTTTGACTCCTCATCTGAAGGATGGCACCTCCGACAATATATCATTCCCTCAGCACTCCACTGGAACATCAGCATAAACTGTACGGGTTAAAACAACAACTTGTATGTATATTGTGTCCTTCACATGGAGTAGTGTCTCAGAGTCCCGAGTCCCGATGTGGAGCTTAAACCCAAAGCATTCTGACTCCAGTGAAACTTTGTTAGACATTCTCCAGGTCCTTCCTGAATCTGGGTGTCCAGGACTGAACCCAATCTTCCAGAGGTCTGACCGATGCTGTATATCGCTGGAACAATGAGTCCTAACTTGTATATTCCAGATTCTGTGCTGTGAAGCTCAGTGTCTCATTGGTTTTGTTGATGGGCTTCTATGTTCACAAGCTCACAATCCTACTGATTTATGGGCTTGGGAGAGACGCTTGAATCTTCATGCTCACCGGCCTCCTATACAGTCACCCTGGGTAGCCCGAGATGGACTGGAGACACGACACTGGGTGATGGACATCTGAGATAGACACAAAGATAGAGGGGATTCCACTGGGTCTATCTTTAATAATAATAATCCTTGATTAATTCCTCTCTCAAAGCGCTTCACAGAATACATTGTAAAGTGTAGTGACTGTCTACTTTGTGGGCGAAACACGGCAGCCAATTGTCCACATCAGTGTCCCACAAACAGTCGTGGATCTGACAAGCGTGGGAAATGTATTTTGGGGAGGGGCAATTGGAAGAGCATCTTATTATTTTGTTCTGAAATACAAGATGGCAAAATCTCTGAGAGGAATTTCACTCAGTGCCCCTTCTCCCTATATCTCTCTCTGGCTCTGAGCCGTTAGCTCTGAGCCAACAAACCACAGGCAGTAATCTGCATTTTCGCACGCTGGTACCATTCGCTAATACTGCCATAGACAAGAGTATTAACTGGGTTCTTTTTAAAAGACCAGTTTATTCCAAACAAGTCAAATCAATGAAGTTCAATTCATTTCAATTCTTCCGCCTCATTACGCTAACTCTCTGCACTCAAACACTGGGCTGGATTTTATACATGACTTAACTCTGTTCTGGCACAAGACGAAGAAGTGAGATTCTCTCTCTCGCTTTCTCTCTCTATTTTTCTCTCTTTCTGACCAGAAATCGGAACGGTTTCCATTCTCAGCACCTTGCCCTCCAAAGACTTGATTTGCAAAAAGGCGATAAAAGTCGTTTGCGAGAATCAGTCCGGTTAGTATCTGATGGGACGCATGTCTCATATCTTTGTCACTCTGTGAATTTCACCTTGATCACAAAGCCGGACCTCCCTCCATTAGCTGATGTACCCTCTGATCTATCAGCTAACACACGTCAACTCCCAAGTCAGGGCAGTTGGGGTGTCAGCTGATGAATCAGCCTAAATATATAAGTTCCTTTCTCATATTTCAGAAAAAAATAAAGTGTAGTGACTTGCATTTTGTAGGAAAGCACAGCAGTCAATTTGCACAAAGCATCACCCGACTGACAGTCACAATGACGGCACCTCCAACAATGCAGCACTCAACAACAACAAGATTCCATTCATAGAGCGCCTTTCACGTCGGGAGGACGTCCCAAGGCGCTGGAGAGTTGGTTCAGGACCCGAGCACTCCCCCCCAGCACTGCACTGGAATGTCAGCCTAGACTGTGAGATTAAAGTCCTGACATAGGGGCCTGAACCCACAACCTTCTGACTCAAAGACGTGAGCGCTACGGACTGAACCAGGCTGACAGCAGGACGGCAACACTGCCCCAACACCGCACTGAAGCCATATGATCCTGTCGGGTAAGTGCGGACCCTGGTCAGAGAGCCTGTTACTTCGTTAGGAAGGGCTGTCCCCAGTCGGAAGAACGGAACACAATTATATTGGAGGCCGCATTTTAAAACAGTTTTTTTTATTAGTTATTTTGGTATATGGGTAGGGCAAGTGACAAAGTGATATACATGTTATGTGCAAGCATTATGTAAACAGAATAACTTACAGAAACAGGGCTAGTACATGATTGCCATACTTGATCCCCAACACATTACAAATGCCCCCAGGAGAACAGCCACACACACAGGCAGACGTGATATCAAAGTGTGCAGCAAGAGGGAGCGAGCAGCAGAGAGCAACAACAATTAGGGAGGGGGATTCCATTCAGGTCCACATCATTTCTAAGCATTTGAGAATGCCCAAAATTTGTCAGCTTCTTAAAACCGGCATGACTTCAAGAACTCAGGAACACAGACTTCAAAGCTAAGGCTGAACTCAACAGCTTGTGAAATTGTGGATAAACTCAGCAAAGTAGAGTAAATATACATTCTGGGGTCAGGTTGTGAGGGCATAGAGGATGTGGAGCCATAGTGGGACACCCCAACTTCCTTTTCCCCCTACCCTCTCTGTTCCCGCTACCCCTACCGCTGCCCCTCACTGCCCACAGCCCAATTACTTGATTCCCTCTGCCCACCCTAAAAAAAAACACAATATAAGAGCATTTTTAAAAATCTATAACTTAAATTGACACAGGCCTGGTCATACCCCCCCTCCCACCCCCAACTCCGCCCCAGCCCCTCCCACCCCTCATCTCATCTCCCCTTCCCTACCTTCCTCCCTCGCGTGCCCACACCCTCCTTGAAGAGCCATTCTAAATCCACAAAGAATTAATCACAGTGAAGTTATTAACAGGGGGGGATGAAACCAGAGATGGGAACAGTCAGCCACAGTTCATGGTGTGGGCCGTGTTAGAGGGTGAGGGCGACAGTGTGGCTGGCCTCACAGGTTGTTTCGGAGCCAGTCAATGTAGTTGACCATCATTTTCTGGCCAATGGCGAAATCGGTGGGCCAAGTGACAAACATCAGGGCTCCGTGAAAGCTCTCCTCGTAGTGCTTGTGTGTGACCTGAACCCCCACCCTCCTCAGTCTAGCAGCATACATGGCCCCGTCATCCCTCAGCACGTCGTACTCACAGGTCACGATGTAGGCCTGAGGGAGGCTCCTCAGCTTGTCATCCGCCACCAGCAGGGGAGCTGCCCTGGGGTCAAATATCCCAGGAACGTTCGTGGAAAGTTCTGGGTTGGCATTCCCGGGCAGGGCGTATTTGTAGTCCTTCTTGAACTTCTCAGGCAGGAGGACGCTCCAATTGACAAAGTCCGTCAGGCGCCTGGACTCCAGGGTGGTGTGGTTGTTGGACATCATGGTCTCCAACAGGTGCTTGTCCCGGCTGAAGTACTCACTCCAGAACCGGACCATCAGGGACCTGGGCAGGATGGGCATGTGCTCGTTCTGCTGGTATGACGGCGTGTTGAAATCGATGGTCTGAAGGGCTGGGTAGATCAATGCTTGGATCTTAATGTCAACCTGGACCTCCGGGTCTTCCTGCATCTGTAACAAATTGCTTCTGTCAGTCAGCCCTGTAAGGTTGTCTAAGGGATTAGTTCGTTCACAAGAGCAGGGGAGAGCCCCACACAGTAGAGCCCAGGTGTCTGACACACACGGAAACCCATCACCGTGATCAGCCGGGTATCTGACATATACTATCACTGTACTGTAATTAAGAGTATCCAAACTAGACTGAGAGTTCCGTGTATCCCATCTACAAATGGAAATTCCTGTGTTTAGAACATGCGCTCTCTCTCCCCAGATTACGGAGAGTATTCGGAGTAGGTTGGCAAGAGCCAAGGCTTGGGGACTTCAGAGTGTGCATTGGGCACTGCTGGAATCAACCAACTAAAACCGCATTGCTTGCCATTGAGAGGCCTGTCTGGTAAGCTTTCCTGCTGTTTGACCAGCTAGAACCACATCTTACAATATCAGTATTACTACACTATGACTGTGCCTGCACTGCTGAGCTGTTTCTGCACCGTGACTGCACTACTGGCCTGTGACCTCACAACTGCCCAGTGGCTGCCTGTACCTGCTGAACGACAGCAGCTGCTAAATTGCCACCGGCGCTATCTCCTGAGATCGCAATCCTGTCCGGATTAACCGAATACTGAGCCAAAACTTCCGGCCGGAGGAAGAACTTTGCCACTGAATAGACATCATCAAATTGGTCGGGAAAGTGATGTTGTGGTGCCAGACGGTACCTGTGTGAGAAACAGAGAGACGCTGGTTACCAGCCCACAAACACACCCAGGACTCACTGGTAGAAATCAGCGCAGTGTCATACAATACAAACTTACATTTACACCGCGCTTTTCACATCTGGAGGATGTCCAAGACGCTTAACAATAACTGATTTAATCCTTGCATTTGATATAGCTCCTTATCAGGTAATTGAGACGTCTCAAAGTGCTTCACAGGACATGCTCTAATGTGGATCAACTGTGTATTTTGTGCCCGAACATTTGACATTTTACATTCGACACGACGCCTTTCATGTACACTCTCGACATAGGGTAACCTTTAAGTGCTCCAAGATGCCGTCCGGCGTGAAGGGAGCTATATAAACACAAGTTGTTGTAATCTGGAACGAATATTTGCCGCACTTCACATTTCCACTTTGTACACTTTTCACATTGTCACATTCAGGATGAGTGAGCCGAAACCCAATAAGCATGCAAAGCACCACTTAATTGAGCTCTTAATTGACACTCAACTGGCAGCATCTCATTGGAGAGGTTACGGAAGGCGAAACGGCAGGCGCTCGACTGTCACAGTAGAGGGCACTGTTCGGGGTCGTGATCGAGGCACGGAGTTGGGAGTCAGAGCTGAGGAGCATCACTCAGATGGTACAGAACCTGACTGAGAATCATTAATAATAATAATAATCCTTGCATTTGATATAGCACCTCGTTGAGACATCATTGAGACATCGTTGAGATGTCTCAAAGTGCTTCACAGAATATATTCTCAAGCGGATTGAGATATGTTGTTGGCAAAAAGTGGCAGCCAATTTTACGCAGCAGGGTCCCACAAACAGTGGTGGATTGAGTGATTAAATTACCAATTTTTTTGAGGGATTATTACCCCCGGAAAGCGATCCGTCAGTTGACTAACAACCAAATTCTTACTTACTGCTAGGTAAACAGAGTTGTGTGGAGTAGGGAACCTTGGGAATCGAGCCCTGGTCCTCTCAGTTACTTGGCAAACATACTAACAAATATTCTACAGACAGCCAATACAAGAAATGACCAATAGCGCTACAGATTCCACCAAGTCTGTTAATGTCCATCCAGTCTTGGCCAGACTGAGTGAACTGGCAGTGAACTGCTGCTTTGCTGACAGAGAGTGTGTGTGTGGGGTGGGGGGGGGTTGAGAGGCTTAGGGTGATGGGCTTCAAAGACTCATTCATGAAGTAGAGACTGGGTGAGGGATAAGCAGACTAAGGGGATGTGACAGCCCATCTGCTAAGGATAGGGGGAGAGTAACATTAGGAATTGATTAGATTATCAGTTTAGAACCTGACTGCCTTGTGATTCACGGGGCAGTCTTTCTCTCCTGCTTTATCCCATTTTTCCCTCTTCACCCCCAATTTACTCCCAAATTGAAATGAATCGACTGCTTTGTCTCATTGTTTATGGAATGTTTTGCCTATAAAACACACAGTCACAACAGTTTACAGTAAAATCCCGTGAAATGTTTTGAAGCATGCGACTAACATGAAAGGCACTGTATCAAATATTAGTTTGGATTCCTATTAACCCTGAAGCCCAAATCCCTCATGCGTAGGCAGGTCCTAGCTGGACAAGCAGTGGGAAAGCTTGCCAGACAGTGCGCTAATAATAAATAATAATAATATAATAATAATAATCCTTGCATTTGATATAGCGCTTTTCACGTCGGGAGGACGTCCCAAAGCGCTTCACAGAATATACTGTAAAGTGAGTTGACTGTATATTTGTGGGCGAACGCGGCAGCCAATTGCGCACAGCAATGTCCCACAAACAGTCATAGATTGAAAATGACCAATTTAATTATTGTTTTTGGTTTTGGAGGGATTATTATTAGGCTCTGTGTGGAGTAAGGAAACTTGCCCAAGGTTTCGCCCTCTGCCTGGAAATGAACTCAGGTCTCTCGCTTGCAAAGCGAGTGCTCTAACCACTGAGCTACAGGACTCCGCTAAATGGGAAGCTGTGTGGGTTTAGCTGGTTAGACTGCAGCGATTACTCCGATCCCAAGCCAAGCCTTGGCACCTGCCAACCTGCGCCTAAAATTCACTGGAATTAGATAAACAGGGTTCCTTCTGGGGAGAGAGTGTGTATTCCATTCCAGACATGGACATTTCTGTGTATTCAGGGTGTCGTCCCCCAACCCCCCCCCCCCCCCCCCACCGCCGTCAGCCCAGGCTGGATGCCAGACAGATGGTGACAATCTAAGGGGCTGATCCCTTAACCAGGCAATTCGGGAATGAAGCTCAATGCCCGAGTCACTGACCGAGTCAATAATAATAAAAAAATAATCCTTGCAATTAATATAGCGCTTTTCATGTCTTCTAGATGTCTCAAAATACTTCACAGAATATACTGTAAAGTGATTTGACAGTATATTTGTGGGCGAAACACAGCAGCTAAAAATGCACAGCAGTGTCCGACAAACAGTCGTGGATTGAAGTGACCGATTTTTTTTTTCACGAGGGGTTATTATCAGACATGTGGAGTAAGGAAACTTGCCCAAGGTTTCGCCCTGCCAGGAATCGAACCCAGGTCTCTCGCTTGCGAGGTGAGGATTGACTATATTTTATGAGCTAAAATGCAGCATCCAATTGCAATGTCCCACAAACAGTCATGGATTGAGTGACCAAATTATTACCCTGGGAATGCCATCGACCAATTGACTAACCACTGGGTTCATATTTACCGCTAGATAAACAGAGGCATGTGGAAACTTGCCTAAGGTTTTGGCCTGCCCAGGAATCAAACCTGGGCTCTCTCCCTTGCGAGGCGAGCAGCTTAACCATTACGCTACAGGACTTTTGGTTTCGATATCACGCCTTTCACATCAGGATGACATCTCAAAGTACTTCATAGTGCTGCAAAGTGTATTATGTAGGGGAACACAGCAGCCAATTTGAGCACAGCAACGTCCCACATGAAGTGAATGGCGAATTTTATCTGGGGATTATTGGTCAGGCCAACGGGAGAGAACAACTCCATTCTCTTTTCGATTAGTGATGCAGGATCTTTAACGTCTACCTGAACAGGCACAAACAGGGACTCGGTTTAACATCTTATCCAAAGGACAGCGCCACTGACACTGCAATGCTCCTTCAGCACTCCACTGGAGTGTCAGCCTAGACTGTGATCTCAAAGTCATAACCTGGGGCTTAACTCCAAAATCTTCTAACACAAGGCGAGAGCCCTATCGACTGAACCAGACTGACAGCTGCCCCACTCAGTCAAAGCACACATGTGAATAATGGTCACTTTATTCTGATAATACTTTTATTCAGCCACCAGAGCCCTCCAGCTGTATCCTGCTAGATTTGATACGAGTATAGTTAGGAGATAACTAGATAAAAACACATTGAATTTTTCCAATCAAGTGGTTTCATGCCCTCGGTTTCCTGTTGTTGGGTGTCTTTCAGATCGTGGGCAACAACTGACTCATCGTTGTTCATTATCCAATCGTCTAATTAAATGACACTTAGTAATTAAGTTTAAAGTCATTAAAATTGCCTGAAGAAATACTTTTAGTTTCTCAAATTACCCCTAATCAGCCCGTCGTAATGAATCGTAACGTCAGCCTGTGCCTTAATTCTCTACCGCGTCAGCCTCCACACACCCATGATCTTAAGATCCTTGTCTTTAACTCCCTGCATGTCTCATCCGTAACTGTAATACCTCCCAGCCTCATATACTGACACATAAATGCTCTCCGCACTTCCAACTCGCTCCTCACTCCATTTGCTCCACCGTGAATAGCCGAGCCTTCAGCCACCATCTTCCTCTCCAGCTCGCCTGCAAATTTTGTCTCCATCTCTCCCTCTTTCATAGCCTTCAAAATTCTCCATATAATAATAATAATCCTTGCATTTGACATAGTTCCTTAATCACATCGTCGTTGAGACGTATCAAAGCACTTCACACAATATATACTGTAAAGTGTAGTGACTATATTTTGTGGGTGAAACGCGGCAGCTAATTGCACACAGCAGTGACCAAATTATTAATATTTTTTTTGAAACGATTATTACCTCCAGAAAGTGATCCGCAAATCGACTAACAATCGGATTCCTACTTCCTGCTAGGCAAACAGAGGCGTGTGGAGTAAGGAAACTTGCCTAAGGTGTCGCTCTGCCCGGGAGGTGAACCAGGGACTTCTCACTTTCGAGGCAAGAGTGTTCTGAAGGATTTATTGGTTAACATACGTTAATACAAAGCAAAAGGAAAGGTGGGTTTCTTACTCAACAGACACAATGACAGCATTCAGCTCAGCTGTACTCCTTCTCGACATGACATCGTACGGATGCATTTCTGAAATGGAAAAGGACAGACACATTCACACCATTTAAAACTGCTGCTCTCAATGCCAAATATTGTGGTTTTATCTGATTAAACACACAGTTACTACACTTCACAGTAAATCCAACACACACTCTGGGGTCCCCAAGCCTTGGTGCTCTGCCAACCTAATATTTTCTGGAATTAGGTAAGCAGGATGCATCCCTCCAGGGAGAAAGTGTGCAAATCATTCCAACAATCTTTCTCTGGAATTTTTATATGTAGACTGGGATTCGTGGAATTCTCAGTTTAGTTTGGAGACTCTTAAGCACGGTGATGGGTTTCCGCATGTGTCAGACACCCGGCTGACCAAAAAAACAGAAACCTACTCCACAGAAGTGCACACACTTACTGCACAGAATGAGACTGTTCTACTTGTGCCCACACCACTGCTCATTTTTATCTAAGTCACCTTTTATTATTAACCCCACTTCCCAGCTCTCTTCCCGCAATAGGGGAGATCATTCTCAGCTGCTACACTTTACAGTACATCCTGTAAAGCGCTTTGAGATAACCTCCTGAAGTGAATGGAGCAATATCAAAGGATTATGATAACGTAAGGATTATTTTTCCAGTAAACTCCTCACCACTCTAAGAGAAAAGGTTTCAGTTTGAGTTATCTGGAAGTGGCGAATTCGGTATTTTAATAAATAAATAATTTGCGATCAGGATATTGTTAGCATGATGATTTAAGTGGTAGTGGTAAGCTGAGCCAGAGTCGAATTATCAGCAATTTACTGTAGTGTCAGTGAGGAGTGTAAGAGAAATCAATATTGTGTGATTAAATCTTTTCTGCCAAACTAAACTGCTGCACTATGTAACTATAACACTCACTATTCATCATGTTCAGTGCAGCCATTTACAAAATAAATCATATTTTATGAACAAAACATTCCTCGTCTGTGCCAAAAGATTACCACAAAGAATGATCTGAATTGTGTTGCCTTGAATAGATGGAAAGGTTTCAGTAAAAAAAAAGGGCATGTTTATTACAATTATCAATAATTATTATTATAATCCTTATTTTTGATCCTTATTTTGAGCATCTTTCATATCAACAGGACATCTTAAAGCACTTCACAGAATTTACTGTAAAGTGTGGTGACTGTGTTTTTGTGGGCCCACAGGGTAGCCAATTTGTTCACAGAAACATCCCACAAACGGTCTTGAAGTGAATGACCTATTTTATCTGGGGGATTGTCGGCCAGGACACTAGGAGAGAGTTATTTTCTTTTTTAATATCCACTAAAGAGGCAGTACTTCACTGGAATGTCAGCCTAGTCTGTGAGGTCAAATGTATTCATTGCTCAGCTAGGTGTCTGAAACATGCAGAAACCCATCACCGTGCTTAAAAGTATCCAAACCACACGAAGAGTTCCAAGTATGTCATCTACACATAAAAATGTTCCTATGTCTGGAATGGAATGTGCACTCACTCACCGCAGGGATGCATCCTGCTTGCTTAATTGCAGAGTATTAGGCACAAGCTGGCAAGAACCCTAACCTTAAGTGTGCGTTGAAGTACTGATGTTAAGATAAAACGTAGCTTGTAGCATCAACAACAATGAATACGTATTTAGCACCTTCAATGGAAGTGAATGAGTTGGAACACTTCACAGTGGTGAGGTCGGACCCAAGCAAAAGAGAAGCAGGAGGTGACAATAGGTGAAGAAGTAGGTTTTTAAGTGTTATTTAAAGACAGTGAGAGGGGGCAGGTGGGTAGGGGAGGAGGTGGTTAGACAGAGGGATAGAGGCAAGAGGTTCCACAGGCTAGAGCTGCAGTGACTGAAGGCTTGGATACTGAGAGGGTGGGAGACACACAGCCGGCTGGATGGTAGGGCGGATGGCAGGGGAGTGGGGCAGGAAGAGATGAGAGAGATAGGGAGTTGCTAAGGTGAGCACAGATTTACAGAAGAGGGTGAGGAGTGTGAAATCGAGCAGTTGGGAGCCAGTGGAGCCGCCTGGCAAGAACGGCAAGGACTGGGGAGATGATCAGATACTCACTTGCACTGCCTAGGCACCACCCACCACCGTGCATGTAAATGATTGCTCTCCGCAGCTCCTGGGTGCGGCTGGTCGGCTCGTAGACTCGCACAGGGACGTTGCCGAACGCAGTGTCAGTGACGGTGACGTTCTCGTCCGACGCCGGAGCCACCATCTCGGCTGCAGTGATCACCATCATCATCTCCATGTAATGCTTCAGTCCTATCAACTCCGTCAACTCCGCCTGCATTCAGACATAACAGAAAGATAACCAGTAAGGCAAGCAGTAGCGCTCTCACCTCGGCCTCAGTAGGTTGTGGGTTCAAGCCCCACATCAGGGTCTTTGAGCCAATACTCCAGCGCAGTGCTGGGAGGAGAACTGCAGAGGGTGCCATCCTTCAGATGTGACGTTAAACCAAGGTCTCATCTGTGCCCACACAGGTGGACATGAAAGATCCCAGGCCACTATTGGAAAAGGAAAAGGAGTTTCTCTCTCCAACTATTTCCCCAGATAAAATTGGACACTCGCTCCACTGATCTTTGTGGGACATTGCTGTGTTCAATATGGAGTCCCGTAGCATAGTCCTTAGTGCGCTTGTCTAGCAAGTGAGAGGATCCGGGATCGATTCCCAGGCGGGGCGAAACCTTGGGCGAGTTTTTTTGTTTACCTGGCAGTAAGTAGGAACATGGTTGTTAATCGATTGGTGGATCGCTTTCCAGAGGTAATAATTTACTCACGCCATGACTGTTTGTGGGACACTGCTGTGCACAATTGGCTGCTGCGTTTTGCCAACAAAATACCCAGTCAATTCACTTTACAGTATATTCTGGCGTAACAACGTGATAAGGCGCTATATCAAATGCAAGGAGTATTATCATTATTATTAAATTCGCTCCATGTTAGCCTAGAAACTACACAATCACCATACCTTACAGAGATGTATTGAGATATGCTTCTGATGTGAAAGCCACTGTATCAAATGTAAGGATTTATTCTTTTTATTAATTCCATCCAGTGTCCCACACAGCCCACGAGATCATTTGTCTTGAAATTGAAGACAGCTGTCAAAATTGCCCCCTGTTGCGAGCTAACTCAGTGCGCTTGCTCTCTTTTGATGAATGGTTCTGTTAGACTCACATTCTGTTCACACTATTTTTTGGTCCGCAGTTTGTCTTGCACATGTGGAAACCTATCACCATGCTTACGAGT
Source organism: Callorhinchus milii (assembly GCF_018977255.1). NCBI lineage: Eukaryota > Metazoa > Chordata > Chondrichthyes > Chimaeriformes > Callorhinchidae > Callorhinchus > Callorhinchus milii. The sequence continues at coordinate 5,430,010 of NW_024704752.1, read as the reverse complement.
ATGCCATCCAAAGTAGAGTATTGGTTCCTACTAATTGTACCATCAATCAGCTAAACAGCAGGAGGCTCAGATCAAGAAATTGAATTACTGAGAGCTATGATCGCATGCACGCATCTCAACACTGTTAGTATACTCGCATCAATCTCCTGATATAAGCACATCATTGCAAGGTGCGTCTTTTACTCCAAACATAGCAGGGCAGATTTGCAGAACCCACACGGCATAAAATGGGGCCATTCGGCCCTTCATGTCTGGGACGACCTTGGGACATCCTCCCAATGTGAAAGGTGCTATATAAATCAATTTCTTGTTGGCGGTGATGCTCATTCCCCCACTGGAGTTCTCCAGTCCCATTCCTCTGCTTCCCATTGTGTCTGTGCTGGAGCTCTCTACTCGAATTCCATTCCCTGCGCTTTCCCATAATTAGTAATACAGTATTTTTCTTCAGATATTTACTCAATTCCCATTAAAACCTGTTAAAGACTTGGTGAGCTATTCATGATAATAAATTCTACATTAAAAGAACTTTCAGTACAAATAAAATTCTCACTCTGTTGACCTTTATGCACTGTCTGAAAGGCTGGTGGAAGCAGATTCAATAATAACTTTCAAAACGGAATTGGATATTTACTTGAAAAGAAAAAAGTTGCAAGATTATGAGAAAAAAGCAGGGGAGTGGGACTAGTTGGATAGCTTGTTGAAAGAGACAGCATAGGCATGATGCACTAAATGGCCTCTTTCTGTGCTGTAGGATTCTATGATTATACATTACATACTGGTGTGGTTCTCACTAAATATCTCATTCACTCAGGTTTGCAAGGAAATAAAACCCAGCCGAGTGGGCAGAGGTGGAATTGAGTGGAGTCTAGTTGGCATAGGTGCAGTGCCCTATGTGGGTGTATTAAGTCTGAGTGTTGATGTCAATGTGAATGTAGGCTAAGTGAGTGAGTACTAATGTAATGCGGCTGGATTGCACGGCTCCTTGGCTGTGTGTCACTGAAGCTCTGATGACACTGAATATACTCTGAATTACTGCCCAAACGGATATATTGAAAGTCTAGCCTGCTCATTCTTGTGAGTGAATTTCACTGCAATAAGTGAGACGTAACAGAGACTGGCCAGCACATCATTACAGGAGCTATGAAAGCCAGGCTCCAAGGCAGCCACACAGCCATTCTCTTCAAGCAATAATAATCCTAGCATTTGAAACAGAGCCTTAACATTTGTTAAAATATCTGAAAGGGCTTCACAGGAAATATTCTAAAGTGCAGTGACGGTATTTGCATTGCCGAGCAGCCTGGAAGTAAATATTATGCAGTACTCAGCATTAAAGACATCTATGCCATACATATTCACACTCACAAGCAGTGACTTTAGGCTAGACTGAAGCAGAATGCAGCAACCAATTTGCACACAGCAATGTCCCACGACAGCCATGGAATGAATTATCAATTTTATTCCAGGGGGTTTGTTGACCAGGACACGGGGAGAAACTCACTTCTCATTTCAAATAACACCATGGGATCTTTAACATCCACCTGAACAGGTAGACAGGGCCTTGGTTCCAAGTTTGAACGTTGGGCTTGAACCCACAACCTTTTGACTCAGAGTCGAGACTGGTACCAATTGAGGGTGTCCAGATGACACACATTCTTAGTTTAGAAGTAAGTTTCTTTGTAAAAATTGCAAAAAAACACACAGCTGGCAAATTAAGAGCTAATTGATGAATTTTCCACAATCAAAATTCTATTTGCTTTCCCCTTTCCCCAGGGGTAAAATTATGTTGATTTTACCCCTGAGTGGGAACCGCAATGATGTATTCTGATTGTCTCTAATAATAGTTTGCCAAGCAGCCTGGAGGTATACATGATGTAGTGCTCAGTATTAAAGACATCTGTGCCATACATATTCACACTCACAACCATACATATTCACACGTTAGGCTACACTGAATCAGAAAAGTCTCTTGTAACTTCTGGTTCACATGCATAGATAATCACCCACCTCTCACGAAGAAACAGGATCCCATGAGTGTTACTGAAGTGATACCAGCTCTCTTCCTCCCCTGCACCCTGCCATGCTTTCAAGTGAATCACAAACCTCTCTCTTTGACTGTGTTCAGTCACATTCATATTCAACAAACTCCCAACTTCAGTGATGTTGAAACAGGTACCCTGTCCTGATTCCCTCCTCCCTCACTCAGCAGACAAACACACAACAAATCATTCCAGGGATCATCACATCACCTTAGAGGAAATTTGCTAGAGATTGATAGCAGCTTCCTGTCTGGGCTATAACGGCTGATCTTCACACACAGGTGATTGGAGGGCTCACAACATCACAAGATTGGTATGGATGAAGACCCTTTGGCCCATCTAGTCTCGTTCCTCCAGAACATTCGCCATACCATCAGCACCAACAACAACTCACATTTATATAACGCCCATCGCGCAGGATTGCATCCCAGAGCGCTTACCATGCCCTCATCACAGCACCAAACTGTTTTTTTAAATAAGTCCCAGTCCCAGTGTCCTGCTCTCAACCACCCTTCCTGGCAACCTGTTACAATTGTCAATGAAACACTTCCTGGTGTCTGTCCTGAAAATGCGCTTTACAACTCTAAACCTACGTCCTCTTGTTCCATTGGTCAGGTGTATCCTAAAGTATTGTTCCGGTGTTACTTTTACATTTGAACAGAGCATCCACACTAGATGAGGAATGTGCATTGTGGTGGCAGGTGAGATGCTAGCACATCCGTGTGGCATTGGTTGAGATCTGATATAAAGTCAGGCATTGTACTCAGGGGTCGGCAATAACTGCTGAGTGGTCTTTTCAGGCTGAGCTGTTGTTGTCATCATCTGCCGTTCCTTTGTTCTCTCACCTTTGATCTCAGATCCCTAGCTCTCTGTCTGCTTTGTTACCTTCCCTTTAGCCAATCTCCTGTGAAGCTTGCTGCTCTTTTGTTCTTCGGTAAAGACTATTGCTCTTTCAGCAGCGATAACAAACATGGAATATAACGCCATTGCCAGATTGCTTTCCGCCTCTGGCTCAGTTGGTGGCTCTCTCGCCTGAATGGCAAGGCTGTGGGTTCAAGCCCCTCGTTGGAACATTGAGCTCAGACTACGTTGTCACACCAATGCAGAGGTCCTATGGTGCTATACAAAACAACATTTATACAAAAATAAATGTCTTTATCATTTGCTTCAACAGAGTTTAGGTTGACATTAAAGATCCCATGCACCAATGGAAAAGGGATGTTTCTATGTTTCTCCTGGTGTTCTGGCCTCAGATAAAATCAATCTTCCATTTTGTAGCTGTTTGTGGGACACTGCCATATGCAAACTGGCTGCCACATTGCTTACAAAAATACGGTCACTGTACTTTACTGTATATCCTGTGAAGCAATTTGAGGCATTTTGACAACATGATAAGGTGCTGTATCAAATGCAAGGATTATTATCTGTTACCTTCATTTCAGATCAAGGCTCAAATTATTTTGCTTTACAGAAGAACATTCTGATGTCTCTCGTTGTGCCTTTAGCATTTGCTTCAGCTGAATATTTGGTCTCTTTGAAATGAGATTGCTATTATCTGGGCATCTGTCAGTGCTCGAATCCCCAACATAGGGCTCGAACCCCAAACTTCCTGAAGCAGAATTGAGAAAACCAGGCTGACACCTGGAATTAGGTAAACAGGGTGAATCCCTCTGGGCGAGAGAGAGTGTGTATTTCATTTCAGACACAGGGAAATTTCCATGGTGGCGTACATATGTGGAACTCTTAGTCTGGTTTGAACTTTAAGCACAATAATGGGTTTCCGCGTGGGTCAGACACACAGCTGACCAAAACAAAAGTTTTCTCTTTCCTTACCCCCCTCTCCCACAACAACACGCTTTAACTCTGTCCCTGTCAGCAGCAATCTGTCATTACCACTTTCCCATCAGGCATTCAGAAGGCTTCAGTGAGGAGTTGCCAAGTAAATGCCAAAACAAGGGAGATCTGTTTCGTAAGCCCACAGCCACAGCTGTAGGGTGCGTTGGTCACAGAAGCAAGCAAAAAAGAATGAAGAAATAAGAGAGTTGTTATTGTCAGGAAGGAGGCGTGGCACGACGTGACTTTGGACTGGTACGCGTACAGCTGTACTGACTGTCTGGCTGTGTTGGCAGCTCCATGACTCACAGATGACCCTCTGAACGTGTAAAAGGCAACATATCAGACCTTCCAATCCACCCATCGCACAGCGATGTTTCAGCCTGGCCTCAGCCGGAAAGATGTTCAGTCAAATGTTCTAAACTCGCGGCAACACGTTGCCATTGCTTAGGGGTCTCTAGACGTTCCACTCTGGCCACCACACTACAGAAAGGATGTCAGGGCCTTGGTGAGGGTGCAAAGAAGATTTACAAGAATGATACCAGGATGAGAGTCTTCAGTTACGTGGGGAGAATAGAGAGGCTGGAATTGTTCTCCTTATAGCAGAGTAGGTTAAGGGTAGATTTAATATGATCTGGAATGCACTGCTGGAAAGGGTGGTGGAAGCAGATTCAATAATTGCTTTCAAAAGGGAATTGGATATGTACTAGAAAAGGAAAATTTGCAAGTGCTATGGGGAAAGAGCAGGGAAGTGGAACTAGTTGGATATCTCTTTCAAATAGCTAGCACAGGCATAACAAGCCAAAAGGCCTCCTTCTGTGCTGTAAGATTAATGATTCTATGTGTATGCCACCTATACACAAAAAGGCAGCTGCTTGATATCCCATCCTGCCAATGTTATGGACAGTTTGAACCAGGGTCACATGCCAACATGAAGAGGACAGAGGCTGAGAAACAGCCAAGCCAGTTTTTCTAAAAGTAACAACAACAACAAATTAAATTTATATAGAGTCTTTCACTTCTGGAGGACATCCCAAAGGCGCTGGACAGTGAGGGGTTTGTACCCAAGCTGCGGGTTCAGATCAGAGAGGTTTGGAGGGAAAGAGGGATGGAGGAGAGAAGATGATGTTTGTGTTGAAAAGGAAGGTCTTGAGCCAGGTCTTGAAAGAGGCAAGGAAGGGAATGAGGCGAAGAGACTGTGGGATGGAGTTCCAGAGGGTGGGGCAGAAAGGATGAAGGCCCAACCACCAATAATGGAGCAGATAGTGCAGGGGACATGGAGGGAGCAGGCCAGTGCCTGCAGAGCGGAGGAAGTAGATCATTTGGTGAAGTTTTAATAGTCCACAGAGGTAGGGAGGAGCAAGGAGCAAGAAAGCCGTGGAACAGAGAATCATGACTGATCAGCAGAGAGAAACTTGTTTCCTTACTATATTAATGGAAACGCAAACCTAAGTTAGCATTAGAAATCTCGGGTTAAAGTTTAGTTAAATCTGGATAGAACGCTGCATTATCGAAGGTCGGATGAGATGTTAAACCGAGGTTCTGTCTGCCTGGTCAGGTGGATGTTAAAGATCCCATGGTGCTATTAGAAAAGAGAAGAGAGTTTCTCTCTCCTGGTGTCTTGGCTAACAATGCTCCATTGGTACTCCATGGCTGTTGTGCAACATTGCTGTGCCTAAATTGGCTGCTGCGTTTGCCTACAAAATACAGTCACTCCACTTCTACACTGCAGTCTGTGAATAACTTGTGCTGTGATGAGGCACTCCCTATCAATAGTAAACATTAGGTATTTATTTACTGTGTCTGCCTCACACAGCCACAAATAAAGTGTTGTCTCCATTCCAGGTCTCAGTGTCAGTGAGGTCTCAATCCAGCCAATGAACTTTCGCTGTCATTAATTCACCCACATACTCAACAGTTATATTTAATGTGATCATTTCAGAGCAGCTATTTGCTTGTCTTAAGCCAATACTTGGCTCGAAATGACTCACAGTGCCACATTCACCTAAGGAACAAACAGCCACATGACATTAAAATCCTGCGAAGGCTCCAAAATTTAAGAAATATTATTATTAGTATTAATATCCTCATTGGATTGGCTTCATGGTTAATTGAAGGATGTTGCCTCATGCAAATTGGCTACTGCATTCGCCCATAAAATACACACAGTAGCACCACTATTCAGTAGATCATGTGAAGTCCTTTTGATTTGATGACTAATTACTTCATCCTTTATTATAAATCCCAATACCTTGCCCACAGCTAGGCTTCTTAACCGCTAAGATGTAGTTGCCTGGATTAGCTCTGTCACCCTTTTAAAAACAGATATTACATTATCCATTCTCTAGTCCCCCGGCACGATTCCTTTCTCTACAGAATTCTTAAATATATACTACAGCCTTAAATGTATATACACTACAGCCAAAAATATACTTGAGGCAAAAATATATATCCTAGAGCCTTAAATATACTACAGCCAAGAACAAGTCAATATGGGTTTTTCAACAACAACAAATTACATTTGTACAGCGCCTTTCATGTTAGGAAGACATCCCAAGGCGCTGGACAGTCAGGGATCCGCTCCCGAGTTGGAATCAGGAGGGGTGGAGGGAAGGGAGGGTAGAGGTAGCAGGGTGAATGAAGGCACGTTTGAAGAGGAGGGTCTTGAGATGGGTTTTGAAGGAGGCAAGGGAGGGGCGAGGCGGAGGGACCGTGGGATGGAGTTCCAGAGGGTGGTGGTTTCAGCAGCAGCCCTGTTGAGAATATTTTGAGGGGTAACAAAATGGTTGATGAGGGTCATGGAGTAATGTGATGTACATGGATTTTCAATAGGCTTTTGAGAAGCTACACACATACACACGAAAACGTATGGCTAAGATTATGGGATGAAGGGAATGACAGCCCAATGGACAAAGAAGCGGCAAAGGGGAGAAAACAAAGAGGAATGGTTAAGGGCAATTATTCAATATGGAGAGATGTGATGAGTGGTGTTCCTCAGGGATCTGTTCTGGGGCCATGACTTTTCACCGTAACTTGGACATATGAATAAAGGAAGAAATCTCAAAGTTTGCAGATGATACAATGTAGTGGGAATAGTAACCCAAGGAGGGTCAGAATAAAATACAGGTTGATATTAATAGGTAGTTTTAAAATCAGAGCTGGGAGGTTCCAGAACAGAGATTAGGAGGAACTTTCTCACACACAAAAAAGGCTGAACACATGGTTAAGAGAAAATAAAGTTGAGGGATATGGGGGAGTGGGATATGGGACAAGGGATGGTCACTCAGATGGAGTCTAAACACCAGCCAGTCTGGATGGGCTGTGTAGCCCGTTTCTGAGTTGGACCTTCTATAAATCTATGAAAAATGACCACAGCAGAGAGTGCAGGACTCTAACACAGGCAATTCCAGCTGGATGCTTTAACTAAAACTAAACGTCAGAGTTGTTGCAGGTCAGAGGGACATGTCTCTCATATTTCTGGACCTCTCTCAAATTCCCAACAGGTGTCAGCTCGGCTCAGTCAGGAACGTTCGCATCTCCAGGTCATAAAGTTCTGGGTTTACAGCCCCTACTCCCCATGCCACATTGTAGCTCACAGTCTGGTCTGATGCTCCAGTGCAGTGCTGGGGGAGTGCTGCAATGTCAGGGATGCCATCCTTCAGATAAGGCTTTTAAGCAAAGCTACCAGTTTATGACATTAAAGCTCCTGCAATCTAATTAGAGAAGGGAATCACTCACTGTATCCTGGACAACAACTGTCCAGATAACGCCCTTTCTCGTCCGTTTGTCAATCAGGAACCTAGGTGTCTTGTTCGATCCTAAACTGTCTTTTCTTCCCAAGCCATGACCCGCTCTGCCTTCCCTCGCCTCCGTAACATCGCCCGACTCTGCCACTACCTCACCCCTCAGGCCGCTGAAACTCTTGTTCATGCCTTCATCACCTCCAGGCTCGACTGTGCAAATGCCCTCATTGGCCTTCCCAACTCCTGCCTCCACAGGCTGCAGATAATCCAGAACTCTACAGCCCGTGTCCTCTCCTGCACCAAACTCTGTGACACCATCTCCCCCATTCTCTCCCGACTCCATTGGCTCCCTATCCTTCAGAAGATCCAGTTCAAGATCCTGGTCCTCGCCTTCAAAGCCCTCAATGGCCTCGCCCCACCCTACCTCTGTGACCTCCTAACCCCCTATCAAGCCGCCCGCTCCCTCCGCTCAGCGGGCTCTGGCTCTGGCCTGCTCCACGTCCCCTGACCCACCTGCCCCACCAATGGCAGGAGAGCCTTCAGCTACACTCTGGAATTCCATCCCCCAATCACTCCGCCTCCCCCCTCCTTAGCCTCCTTCAAGTCCCGCCTCAAAACCCTCCTCTTCGACCATTGCATCGGTCACACCCCTTCCCCTCCCCTCCCTTCTCCCCCCTGACCCCAGCTCGGGTCTGAAATGCTGTACGCTGTCCAGCGCCTTGGGACGTCCTCCTGACATGAAAGGCACTATACAAGTGTAATCTTGTTGTTGTTTATGTAACTTCCCATTATGCTGGTACGCTAGCTTGCAAACACACAGTCACTACACTTGACAGCAATTTCTCATAAAGCACTTTGAGAGTTATAGCCTCAGATTCACAGTGTAGGATAGTTAACTTTGCAGATGACATAGAATCAGAGGAGGCAGCAAAGGTCCTACAAAGAGAGTTTGGTAGGGTTTGCACATGGGCTTATAACTGATAATGTAGTTTAATATTGATAAATGCAAGGTGCTACATAAAGAAAAGGAATCACAAGTCCTCCATGGATGGGAAATAGTTTGCCAAGGGGATGTTAAAGATCCCATGACACAATTCAAAAAGAGAAGGGAGTTCTCCCTGTATCCTGGCCAACAATCCTGTCCTGTTTTATACAAACAAAATTGGTCATTCATTGTGTGGCTGCTTATGGGACATTCCTGTGTGCAAATCTAATGCACAGTTACTGTACATTAAGATAATACTAATAATAATCTTTGCATTTGATATAGCGCCTTATCATGCTGTTGAGAAGTAATAAAATAAAATGCTGTGAAGCACTTTGAGACATCCTCCTGATATGAAAGGTACAAAAAGCAGGAGACCATTTGACCCATTGTATCAGTCTCGATGCCTGTTCCTCCTATGAAGAAATTTATCCAAATCCCATTTCCCTACAAAGACTCTTTCCACAGTTTAACCTGGTTTACATTCTCCATCTCAACCACATTTACCACTAAATCCCAATTAACCAACTCAGGTCAGGAGGTTGGGGGTTTAGTGCTGTTTACAAGAAAGACATTGGCACAGATTAGCTGTCATGTTTGCCTCCAGAATACTGTTATGAATAATAATAATAATCCTTACATTTAATACAGCACCTTTCATGTTGGGAGGACATCTCAAAGTGCTTCCCAGGATATAATGAAAGTGGTAATGTATTTTGTCCCATCAATTATATTTTTTAAAGTACTTTAACATGTTCACTTTTATGTGAACCTTCTGTTTTTTTTGGCTAACAATCTCCCAAATAAAATTGATCACTCACTCCATGACTGTTTGTGGGATATTGCTGTGTGCCTGGCGCATTTGTGCCTATAAATATACAGCCACTCGATTTCACAATAAATCGTGTGAAGTGCTTTGGGATCTCCTCCCAACATGAAAAGCTCTATATCAAATGCGAGGATTATTATTGGATTATTATAGTGATTACCTTAATCTGTGCCCTCTAGTCATCGACCGGTGGAAATAACTTCTCCCTATTTATGTTATCAGGTGTCAGCCTGGCTAGCACTCTTATCTCAGGTCAGGAGTTTGGGGGTTCAAGCCTCCACATTTGGACTTTGAACACACAGACTAGGCTGGTGAGCCAGTGCAGTGCTGTGGGAATGAGTGAGGGGGCACTGCATTGTTAAGAGTGCCAACATTTGGATGGGACATCAAATTTTAAGGCAAAAAAGTTTCACATGCTCATACTAGGGGCAATTTCAGGCTGATGGACTGAACACTCTTCTACTGCTATATCTACCTACGCTCTATAAATCAGTTACTAGTCTTCATACACTAGCAAACACTTTATATCCTCCAAATGTTACCTAGCTGACTCTTCTCCCCACACCCACCCCACTTTAAATCCAGTACTCAAAGGACCTATTAAAAAGCCCCGAAAATTCAAACCGCAGTTTCAATCATACTGGAATCATACATTGCATAAACTGAACACAGTGAAAGTCAATTAATTACGCCCACGAACATCCCCTCCTCCCCCGAACTCACCATCCAGAGATGCACACTCCACCTCACTGAGTCAGTCTGGAACCTTAGCGTCTTGTTTGACTCTCAACTGTCCTTTCTACCCCACATCTGTACCACGACCCGCTCTGCGTTCCCCCACCTCTACAACGTTCCCCAGCTCCGCCACTGCCTCACTCCACCGAAACCCTCATTCACATGTTCATCACATCCGGGCTCGAATATGCCAACTCCCTGCTTGTCGACCTTCCCAACTCCTCCCTCCACAAGCTTCAGATCATCCAAAACTCTGCAGCTCATATCCTCTCCGCAATAGGCTCTGTGACCCCATTAACCATACCCTCGCCCAGCTCCACTGGCTCCCCATCCCTCAGATGATATAGTTCAAAATCCTCATCCTCAACTTCAAGACCCTCCATGCCCTTGCCCCTTCCTACCTCAGTGACCTGCTAACCCCAGCTCCACGTCCCCCTGCCCGGGCCTACCCCACCATCGGCGGTTGGGCCTTTGTATTGTATTGCATTGTATGTCACTAAAGCACGGAGGGAGGTAAAGGATCACTGTTGCTTTAGAGTGAAAGGGATATTGATGATCAGGCTGTAGGACATTCATGTGAAGTTATTTCAAGAAAGCTGTGCTTTTTATAGGCATCATCCAGGATGTTCGTACCTGATTAAACAGAAATTAAAATGACACATGGTATTAAGAAGAGGAGCCTTCAACGTGCAGCACGGCTAAGCCTGTCACAGTAAGGTCACAGCTGTCCCCTCCACAAACCCACAGATATTCACAGAATCTGATACAACTTTTATAATATCTTTCATAATATTACATTTATTATTATTATTATTTAACTGTCGCAAATGATTTCTCAAAGTGCTTCACAAGATTTACTGTAAAGTGCAGTGACTGTATTTTTGGAGACAAAAGCAGCAGCCAATTTGCACATAGCAATGCCCCACAAACAGCCATGAAGTGAATAGTCAATTGTATTTGGGGGTTTGTCACTAAAAACTCCCTTCTCTCTTATAATAGTGCCATGGTATCTTTGCCGTTTGCTTGAACGTTCCAAGATCCGACATGGGGCTTGAACCCAAAATTTTCTGACTCAGAGGCAAGAGTGCTACTACTGAGCCAGGCTGAGATTAGTAGTCTAGGAACTGTATATTCTGCGGGTGAAAACAGCAGGTATTCTGCATACCAAAAAAATGCCATGCAGTGAGGGATTATTTTTAGCTGTGTCTCTGTGTGTGTGGGGCGAGGGGAAGCAGAAATAAAACCAGCGTATGGGCAGGCTGCGGTCAGCGATTTAGTGGGAACTTAGAGCTTTTCATTAACGAGTGCTACTGTAAGAGGATTGCAGAGAAGCTTATGATTAATTTACCAGTGTTACCACATTGACAAGTTCAATAGAATACCACTTACACTGCTCACAAAGAAGCACACTTTGAAATTCTGCCTGAATCCTGCCCTCAGAAACGGCGAACAATGAGCCAGGTAACCTTTTCCTCTCTGTGCCGGGCACACAGGCTTCACTTTCACCATCCATTAGCTTCTGCTTTTCAGGTAAAATTACACTACATGAAGTGCTGCCAATTTGCTCGCACCACAAATAATGAATAAGACGTGAAGACGTGAAAAGCACTACATCAAATGCAAGGATTATTATTAGTATATTATTATTATCCCACTGCCCTATCCCCATATCGCTTCAAGCCTCTATCCTTCAATACCTGTCTACTTGCCTCTTGAAAGCCACAACTCAGGGCATCACACATCCGAACTCTCTAACATTTCTCCTATACTTTCCTTTCAGTCTTCTTGTGCCTATATCAGCCTGGGTCAGCGGTAGCACTCTACCCCTTGTGTCCGAAGGTTATGGATTCAAGTCCCATGTCTGGATTTGGAATCACACAGTGATTCAGATAATAATAACAATAATCCTTGCATTTGATATAGCGCTTTTCACGTCGGGAGGACGTCCCAAAGCGCTTCACAGAACACATTGTAAAGTGAATTGACTGTATATTTGTGGGCGAACGCGGCAGCCAATTGCGCACAGCAATGTCCCACAAACAGTCGTAGATTGAAAATGACCAATTTATTATTGTTTTTGGTTTTGGAGGGATTATTATTAGGCTCTGTGTGGAGTAAGGAAACTTGCCCAAGATTTCGCCCTCTGCCTGGAATTGAACTCCGGTCTCTCACTTGCAAAGCGAGTGCTCTAACCACTGAGCTACAGGACTCCACGAGTCCTGTAAATTGAGCTCCTATCTGCCTATTCAAGTAGACGCTAAAAATGCTGCATGCTATTTGAAAAGAGAAGGGAGTTTCTCTCTTCCAGTGTCTTGGCCAACATCCCCCCAAAGAAAATTGGACACTCACTCCATAGCTGTTTGTGGGACATTGCTGTGCACAACTGGTTGCTGTGTTTCACCCACAGTCATTGCATTTTACAGTGTATTTTGTGAAGCACTTTGAGATGTTTCAACAACATGATAAGGTATATTATTATGATTATATATGTTCCCACAGTCACTGACGTCCCAAAGCGCTTCACAGAACACACTGTAAAGTGAATTAACTGTATATTTGTGGGCGAACGCGGTGGACCAGTGGAAATAGTCTCTCTCTATTTATCCTGTCAAAATCTTTCATCATTTTGTTCACCTCTATCAGGTCCTCTCAACCTTCCATGCTCCACTGAAAACAGACTCAATCTCTGTTCAAAACTAAAGCCCCTCGTCCCTGGGATCATTCTTGTAAACCTCCTCTGCACCTCCTCCAAGGCCTTAACATCCTTCCTAAACCTTTATTTCAGTCTGTAGTCCTGGGAGGAAAAAAATATCACTCTTTTGGGTTGAAACAAGCTTTTGAAAAGGTATAACACAATTTCTTTATTCATTCATTTCACAGCACCTCATCACGTGGCTTCAGTTTGCTAGTTTATATCTTGATGTTACTGTGACTGTGCACCTTGCTGCTTCACTTAGACATGACTTAAGAAAAGAAGAACATAATAATCCTTGCATTTGATATAGCACTTTTCATGTCGGGAGGACGTCCCAAAGCGCTTCACAGAATATACTGTAAAGTGAATTGACTGTATATTTGTGGGCGAACACGGCAGCCAATTGCGCACAGCAATGTCCCACAAACAGTCGTGGATTGAAAATGACCAATTTATTATTGTTTTTGGTTTTGGAGGGATTATTATTAGGCGTGTGGAGTAAGGAAACTTGCCCAAGGTTTCGCCCTGCCTGGAATTGAACTCAGGTCTCTCGCTTGCAAAGCGAGTGCTCTAACCACTGAGCTACAGGACTCCAAGAATTGCTAGATGAAAGAAGACCAAGGTCCATGCAGTTCGCCTTCCACCATCCTGGCAGTCATACGCACATGGAACCGACCACCTGCTCCCTCGACCCCATCCCTACCCCTCTCCTTACCTCCCAGCTCCACCTCCTACTCTACTCATAGACATCATAAATCTCTCCCTGTCCACTGATACTGTTCCCATCCCAATAAAAACTGCCATCATCACTCCTATCCTTAAAAACCCTCCATGGACCCATCTCTACTCTCAAACTACTGCCCCATCTCCAATCTTCCTTTCCTCTCCAAGGTCCTGGAACAAATTGTTGCTTCCCAGCTTCACTCCTTCCTCTCCCCCCGCCGTTCCCTTCACAAACCCCTCCAATCGGGTTTCCATACTGCCCACAACACAGAAACAGCCCTGGTCAAAATGACAAATGACATTCTGTCCATCTGCGACCAGGGTTATCACCCAAGGTCTTGACATTTCCGACCTCAGCATAGTGGACATCTCGGACCACTTGCTCATCTCCTTCTCCTCTCACATCCCTCTCTCCTCCACCAAGCCCTCAACCATCCTCTACCGCCCTTGGAAAAGGCTATCCCCTGAGACCCTCACATCATCAAACATCCTATCCCTCTGGCCTTCCACCCGTGGAGATCCTGAAGCAGCCGTCCAGCTGCTCCATGATCGCCTCTCCTCCACCTTCAACTCCCTCGTCCCCCTGAAATCCAGGACCATCTCCAAACCCACCCGATCCCTGATACAACAATGATCTCTGCCGCCAAAAAACCCAAACCCGTCTGCTCGAGCGCAGATGGCGGAAAACTGGCCAGACAGTTCACTGCCAACCGTGGCTCGAGCATCTCCACAGCTACCGCCGTTCTTTGACACGCGCAAAAATGGCCTTCTACTCCATCATTGGTTGTTGTTGTTGAGTAAAGGGTAAAGTGGTGTTCTGCAGGGATTTATACCAGGCTGCTCAACGGTCACAGCAATAATTTAGACTCAGATACAGATTTGCTATTGAAATTCAGAGATAACACCAAAATGTGGTGGGTGCGGCTGGTGGAGTAATCAAGTGGATTGCAAAAGAATGCAGTAAGCAATAAATAGGTTTGATGTGTGGCAGGTGAAGTTTAATGTAGGGAAGAAATGTAAAGTGTTTCATTTAGATAACAAACATGTAAAAAGTCAGGATGGTAGGAACCTGGGAGGAAGAGAAGCAAAGGGAACCATGGATTCTGATAAACAGGACTCTAACAGTAGCAGCTCAGGTGTCAAAGTCATTAAGAATGCAAATCAAGTGCTTGGCCTAATATCCAGGGAGCAGAGAACAACAAGAGGGAATAAAGGTAGAGAAGTACTGTTAAATTTATATAAAACCTTGGTCACAAAATATACAGTCAATTCACTTTACAGTGCATTCTGTGAAGTGCTTTGGGAATTCTCCAAGATGTGTTAAGGCGCTATATCAAATGCAAGTATTATTATTATTATTATCATCATCATTATTATTTGATGTACTGTGTAAGGAGTTTAGGAGGAAATTCATTCAGAGGATGGCGAGAATGTGGAAGCTGTGCTTGAAGTAGGAAGCATCAACCTATTTAAAGAGGAAACTGGATGCAGACATTAGAGGAATAGAATAGAGGGGTGTAGGAGAGGAATAGAGGGATGTAGCAGAAGGGAACAGAGGGCTATAGGAGAGGGGAACAGAGGAGTGTAGGAGAAGGGATGAAGAGAAAAGAGCAATAGGAGGGGCACGGACTAGTTGGACAAATGGCCTGTTTCCGTGTATTATCCCTCTATATAACTATATAAAACCTAATGAATATCAAAAGGCTTCTTTTCATTGCTGATTTGCTAGACTGTTGCCTGGACTGTGAGTCAGGCGAGTCTGATTGATCCCGGCGTTCCTGGAAGCAGTGGCCTGAGGGAAAAAGGGAGGGAGGGAGGCCGCAGTGCACAGGCATGATACATCAACTGCATTTATGTACTCATAATTTAACCCTTTTAGACCATAGGTGGAATCAAAAGGAAGGGGGGGAGCTTCAGGTGGGATTCCATCCCACAGTCTCTTCGCCTCGCTCCCTCCTTTGCCTCCTTCAAGGCACATCTGAAGACCCTCCTCTTAGACCGTGCCTTTTTGGCCACCTCCTGCTCCTACGCTCCCTCCTCCTGATCTCAACCCCCAGCTCGGGTCCAAATCCCTGACTCCCCATTGCCTTGGGACATCCTCCCGACGTGTAAAGCGCTATACCAATATAATTTGTTGTTGTTGTTATCCTCGCAAACAAACCCCAGATAAAATTGGTCACTCACTCCATGGCTGCTTACAGGACGTCGCTGTGCGCAAATTGGCTGCTGCGTCTTTCCCACAAAATACACTCTCTGGATTTGATAAGAAATCCTGTGAAGTGCTTTGAGACCTTTTGACGATGCGATAAGGCATTCTATCAAATGCCAGGATTGCCTTATATTTATCATTGATCACTTTCTAATTTTATAACCTTTGTCAAATTCATGTTTTCCTGGAAATCTAGTCCACGTCCGGCTGAGCAAAGCCTAGCTCGTTTTTCACACGCCCGTTTGACAACATTCCAGGCAGACCAAAACTCGATTTCACAGCTCAGTGCTTCCTCTAGGCCTGAGGGAGCCAGGTACAACTCATTCTCCTCAGTATCCAGAGGCTGGTTGTTACGAAACACATTACTATTTAGTAACCACTAATTACTAAAAGAACAAGGGGAGAGGGTGGGGGGGTGAGAGTGCTGTACTTTCAGTAGTGCTGTCCTTCAGATAAGACATCAAACAGAGATCCCATCTGCCTGTGCAGGTGGACGTTAAGGATCTCATGGCACTATTGGAAAAGTTAAGGGAGTTTCTCTCTCCAGGTTTCCTGGTCAACAATCTCCCAAGTCCAATCGGTCACTCACTCCATGACTGTTTGTGGGACTCTGCTGTGCTAACTCACTGCCCCGTTTCACCCACAAAACACAGTCACTCCACTTTACAGTATATTCTATAATGCTCTTTGAGATATCTCAATGACATGAAAAAGCGCTGTAGCAAACGCAAGGACTAATATTATTAGAAGCTCAAATCTTTCCTCATAAGTACCAACACTTCCTTCACTCAGCTGTCCCTGTGCGTTCCAGTTATAAATATTACAGCTCTGTCAATTCTGTTGCTTCACACTGAAGCTAAGACAGCTCAATATGTTGTGGGTTTTATATTTCTCCAGTGTATATTTTATTGATTACGATACATAAACACTCAGTCCCATCTGCTGAAAGAAGGGAAGGGGTCTGAGAAGTTACTGCACACTCGCTATCCTGTAACATGCTGCGCCCTCAAGAATGCAGGCTTTAATTCTTTACCACCCAGACCAAATTTATATACTACAGTGAAGGTTGTAAATCACTGGGCATTGGGAGGACAAAGGCACTATGCTGAAAACGATTCACTTCATATGACGCACAGCAAAACAGCAGCAAAATGGTTACTAAACTCACGCTTATTTTGCATTTGGAAACTTTTTACAGTAAACTCCTGATAATTCGTCACTCCGAGGGAAAGGGCTCAGTGATGAGTTATCTAGAGCAGCAAGTTAGGCGTATGTATAAATACATAAATAAATGCTGTCGGCTTATTGCCAGCGTGATGACTTAAGCAGTAGTGACAAGTTAAGACAGAGTTGAGTTCACTGTATGTTGAAACAAAATCTAACTCTTCTTTCCCTTGGCACAGCGTAGAATACAGCACAGGCCAGCTTAACTACTATCACCGGGCCAAATCCCAACGAGCAGAAGAGATTCCACCAGCTGGACAGGGGGAAGCAGTGGCTCACTTGCCCCACTCGCTCACAGTATCATTCAACAAGAGAGAACTGTAACTATTAAATCATCCAAACCATAACCTTCGCATTTTGGTAAAGCACCTTTCCCTTCAAAGTGCTTCACAGGATTTTATTGCAAAACGTAGTGACTGTGTACTTTTTTTAAAGCAAATGCGGCAGTCAATTTGTACACAGCAACTTCCCACAATTTGTGGACTCGGAGACGGGAGTGCTACTGAGCCGGGCTGAGAACCTGCCAGGAGACATAGCGTCCCCTCCCCGATCTCTCAGACAGAAAGCGATCTCCCCACATCAGCACTACCAATAATAATAATCCTTGCATTGGATATAGAGCCTTATCACAGCGTTGAGACGTCTGAGAGCACTTCACAGGATATACTGTAAAGTGAATTGACTGTATATTTTGTGGGCAAAACGCAGCAGCCAATTGCGCTCAACAGTGTCCCACTAAAAGTCATGGACTGATTCACCATATTATTATTATTTCTTTGGGAGGGATTATTACTCCCGGAAAGCGATCCTCCAATCGACTAACAAATGGGTTCCGACACAGAGGGCTGTGGAGCAAGGAAACTTGCTTTAAGTGGAGTCCTGTAGCTCAGTGGTTAGAGCACTCGCTTTGCAAGTGAGAGACCTGAGTTCAATTCCAGGCAGAGGGCGAAACCTTGGACAAGTTTCCTTACTCCACACACCTAATAATAATCCCTCCAAAACCAAAAACAATAATAAATTGGTCATTTTCAATCTACGACTGTTTGTGGGACATTGCTGTGCGCAATTGGCTGCTGCGTTCGCCCACAAATATACAGTCAATTCACTTTACAGTGTGTTCTGTGAAGCGCTTTGGGACGTCCTTCCGACGTGAAAAGCGCTATATCAAATGCAAGGATTATTATTATTATTATCCCTCCCGAGAATTGAACCTGGGTCCTCTCGCTTGCGAGACGAGAGCGCTAACCACTACGCTACAGGACTCTGATCTCAGAAAGCACGGTGAACAAACACCACAACTTTCCCCCGGTTTCTGATTACATAAGCACATTCTCCTTCTAATCAGATTAAAATCACCAGGATTAAAGCTCCTCCGAACCAAAGTCTTTCCTTTATTTACTGACACGATAATCTGAGAGGAGGACAGGCATTCTTTAGCTATCAGAGTGAAAAGATACAAACCATTTCATGTGCAGACAATAAGCTTTAGGTTAGTTTGGGCAGTGCTGCACAACCTGATGAGTGAAGCATATTGTGTAAGACACCACACACACACTAATGTAACTTTCTCCTGGTCGTTCAGGTTGTTCTGAGACAAAATTGGCCTCACACGTCAAAATATTGAGACAGCAGTGTTTAAAGGGGGAGCTGTCACAGGGCTTGACAAACGAACTGCGACTAACGAACGCTTCCAGGCGCATTCTAGCGAAAAACGTACAAGCTGAAAAAGGCTTTTCATTTCGTCCCCAATGTAAATAAATTAGCATTCACTTCTCTCCACGGTCCCCAACACCAAACACACACAGATACTCACACACACACACACAGATACTCACACACACACACACACACACACACAGATACTCACACACACACAGATACTCACACACACACACAGATACTCACACACACACAGATACTCTCACACACACACAGATACTCACACACACACACACACACAGATACTCACACACACACACACAGACACACACACACAGATACTCACACACACACACACAGATACTCACACACACACAGATACTCACACACACACACACAGATACCCACACACACAGATACTCACACACACACACAGATACTCACACACACACACAGATACTCACACACACACACAGATACTCACACACACACACAGATACTCACACACACACACACAGTTACTCACACACACACACAGATACTCACACACACAGATACTCACACACACACAGAGATACTCACACACACACAGATACTCACACACACACAGATACATACTCACACACACACACAGATACACACATACACAGAAGACAGATACACACGCAGATACACACAAAGAGAGACACACATACAGACACAGACCCACGCACACAAACAGACAGAGAGAGAGAGAGAGAGACACACACACACACAGACACACACACACACACACAGACACACACACACAGAGAGACACACACACACACAGACACACACACACAGACAGAGACACACACACACACAGAGACACACACACAGAGACACACACACACACACAGACACACACACACAGACACACACACAACACACACAGACAGAGACACACACACACAGACACACACACACAGAGACACACACACACACACAAAGTGCCAGCTTGATGTTAACCCCGCTCTTGCCCCAGTGGAGGAGAGGATGGCAGTGGGTTGGGGGGTATCGTTGGGTTACAGGCAAGTGTCCAGTCGGTGGGCTCTGTACCTACCAGATGTTCTAAGCTCCTGAAACAGGCGTCCACCACCATCACCTTCCACCTCTCGCCCATCGCGTCCGGCAGCGGTGTGTACACATAGTACGCCCCCAGTAAGGTCACCAGCGCCAACACAACCAGTTTGCTTCCCATTCCTCCAGCAAACGACTCCTCTCTGCAAGATCTGAGATCTGATCCTCGATCAGTCAAGTCCCCCCTCTCCGTCTCTCTCTCTCTCTCTCTCTCACACACACACACCCACTCACCCACCCACCACCCACCCACACTGGCTATTACATAACACACACACACACACACACCACCACCACTCACTCACACACACCCCCCACCACCACCACACACACCCCCACCACCACCACACACACCCCCACCACCACCACCACACCCACACACAC